>NW_023501042.1:0-600000 GCF_014066305.1 Letharia columbiana | reverse complement strand
ATATGCCTTGCTACTCTCTACAGCATCGGGTCAGTGATCTAACGTTCTCAGGTTTCTTCTAGTTGCATCGATCGTCTTGACTAACCTGACTCAGCTGTCCTCGCCACTCCCCTATTCTCTGAACGGAGTGCGGAGGGGGATATCGTATGCCCTCGTGTCTGCGAGGGAGAAGGATGTGTGCCATGTACTCAGCCAGAGCCGATCCTACCATGTCCCGATATCTGCAATGAACATGGCTGTGTGCCCTGTGATGAGGAGAGCAAGAAGCGCAGCGTACTTGAAGAGAGAGTCGTCCACCCATGTCCTGACATCTGCAATGAGGATGGCTGTGTGCCGTGTGATGAGGAGTCTGTCGTGTAAGGATCGAGGTAGACAGTGTGTGCGAGAAGTCCAGCGAGGTTAGGAAAAAGACGTTGTCTTTACAGAGAAGGAGCATGCTTTTGCGATGATCTGTTCAAATGAGGGCCATAACGACAGGCAGAATGTACTAGGACTCAGCGATCATGCAATCGATGATTGTCCCGTATTCACTCTACAAACTGTGCGAGATTCTGACTAACATACCATGTTCTTCCCGAAGACCAAGACTCAAGGGTCTTTTGTGAACGAGAGATTTACCACCCAGGCCAATTGAGATCTTGAATGGGTCGTTTGGGAAACCTCAAGTAGCAGCTAATGCCTCCTATTGTGACATTAGAACCCCCTTCCTTGCTTTGCCCTGCAAAAACCATAGGAGCAGGGTTACTGTCCTGGCTAGAACGTCTCGTCAGATAAGGTGAGTGCCGTAAAAGCAGAGAAAGATTTTCTACTTTAGAGTTGCCGATTCTGTGGTAGATCCAAGCTGCTTTGCGGATTATCATTGTCCACTACCACAAGGCAGATACCGTGATTCTTACTTGTTTGCACAGATTTTTGCCCGAAGGAAGGCATGTGAGTGAAGAGCCCTGCTGCCCGTAGATCTTGGTCTGAAGTGGGCGCTCACTTGTTACAATGTCCATTCCTTGCCTCTTACCGTGGCATCACATCAGATCATACACGGTTTCTCCTATTGATTCTATCTAACGGATATTAATTCATTCATGGGTGTCCATCAGCTTCGTGTTCTTTCCGTGTAATTCTAGCCAAGCCCGATCTTCATCTGATTGGCTGTCAACTCATGACTAAGCTGTTGCACTGCCCCGCATTCAGCCTTCCACCCGAAGTCAGCTTCCAACTCATGAACTCGTACCATTCTCCAACACCATCTCAATGGCTTTGAGCTTCCTCGATTATCCACCCGAGATTCGTGAGCAGATATACAGTGACGTTTTATCCACTGCTGTCTCCAAAGTCGAATCTGACAAGCCCGACGAGCCTGCCCGCTATGAGTTCCAGCTGGACATTCTCCTGACTTGCCACCAAATTCATCGTGAGGCCAAGAAAGTCTTCCAAGACAATGTTTTCATTAAGATCACTACGCCATGGCCTGAGTCCATTGAACACATCAGGAGCGAGGGTAAAGTTCCAAGCGTGACGACTGGAGAGAAAGCCGAGCTCTTCCGGGATTTCCACCTCTGGGTTTTCATCGATACTCCCGGAAGTCCTTATCCCAGTCGCCATGGGAGATTCAGCATGCTTATCTCCCTCGAAGATCTCGAGTCCTTCAATAGATTCTGGCACTTCTCCAACCTCAATCACCACGGTCTAAACCAGCAACTGCGCCTCAAGCTCACCCTCCAGGATCCCCATGTCCGAGACCGCAAACTTCCCAAAGCGCTACAGACCCGTCTCTTGCTGCCCTTTGGCATGATCAAGGACCTCGACACCTTCACAGTTCACGGCTCGAAGCTCTTGCCCTCCGTGGACGAAGCTCTAAAGAAGGAACGAGCTATTCCCGACCCAACGCCGGAGCAGTGTCTCGAGAAAGGCTTCGCGCTCAAAGACGCTGGTAACGCGCTTCTTAAACTCGGGTTATACCGTCAAGCACTCCAGAAATACATCGATTCGTTCGGCGCGATCCATATCTACGTCTCGGGTCGTGTTCGCACTGTGCATTGCGACGGCTTCTACATCCGCGACCTCAACTCCGGCACTTATAAAGGTCAACGTGCCGACTACGCACGCATGATCTTACGCGTACAACTAGTTGCCAATGTTGTTTTTGCGTACCTCAAGCTGGAAGATTACAGCGAAGCGCATTTCTGGGGCAAGCGCAGCATAGTCCTCTTCCGCCATTCCCTTACCGGCGATGAGAGTGACGAAATTGGCGATGATGGCCAGGCCTGGTTGAATCAGACTTGGCCGGTCAGCTTCCCAGGTCATGATGCGATGGGGAAGATCTTTTACCGGACCGCACTGGCGAGCAGAGCTTTGGGAAAGGTGGCGGATGTGAAGACTCTGATGAAAGCAGCCGCGGTGTATTTGCCAAATGATGAGGTTGTGCAGAAGGAGATGAGGGCTCTAGAAGAGAAACAGGGAGTAGCTTCTCAGAAGGTATGAATGGTAGAACAAGATTTACGAGGATGATTTGAGATTGACTGACGAGAGAGTTCGGATATTTGCATTCTGGCATTTGCGTGATGGTTGCTTAATCCTGGTTTATCTCAGATAGCACGTTGACGCAGATCTGAGATTGACAGATTGAACTATCATTGACATTCTCATAGCCGCCTAGACAGAAAATAAGTAAATTCGACTCTTATGGTATAGCCTAGAGTTACACTGCTTGCAAACTTGGAAGAAGAGCTGATGTGGGATTTTGGAGAGATGATGAAGGATGTTTTGATCCTGCAGCTGACATGCTATTTTTAGCAGATGCACGTGATATCGGTCCAATGACTTCGTCGTACTTCAAATGCTGCCCTCTACTCTTTCTTAAGTCTACGTGCAGCCATCACTGTTGACTCAAAAAAGCCTTCCAATGCCCTCTCAAACATGTTCACCGCTTCCAGTATAACGGCCATACATGGGATCATGCTACCAACAGATCCTGAGGGAACGCGGGGGTATCCCATCGGCTGGTCAGACCGGACATCAAAAAGTCTCTTGTTGCAATCCACCGGGACTCAACAATGAGAACATCTGGGAAAGTCTGTCTAATTTCCCGATCACTCTTCTCAAGCAATTTTAGTGTTTATAGCCTGAAAATATTCTTGTAAATGTTGTTAAGTAAAAGACATTGCGTTGCGCAAGTATAGCATTTTGATGTTCTGCCAAGACTCTTTACCCCCTAGGCGCGCATATTGGAAGGCTTCGAGGCTTCCCCTTAGAAAGCAGATGTTGCAAGTGAGCTTGTACAGGAGGCTGATGCGAGTGGACTGCCTTATTTCTACATTTGGGGCTGCAGCAAATGGTAAGCTGATTGTACATGATCTAGCGAGACTACATGAGTTTACATGCTGCTGAAGAAGATTGGGTTGGTGGCCTTGAATTTGCCATGCAGAGCAATAGAGGGCTAAATTTACAGCCTCATCTAATTGGTTTTTTTCCCTCTGCTTCCTCCTCTTCCTCTTCTCCCTCTTCTTCTCTCCTTCTTCTTCTTCTTCTTCTTCTTCTTCTGAAATTAGATAAGAGTTCTTTCGCGTTGTCTCATTCTCTTTCTGCCTTCTTCTGGTTATGGGTTCCTGCAACTTCTGCGGTCTCTCGGAGACGATGGACTCCAACCTTGCTTTCGTGCGGCGGTCCGGGAAACGGAATGACCACATAGAGCAGGCTTCGGCTCCCCGGTTGAGCAGAAAGCGCGATCTCGTGCTCGCATTTGTCATCGTTTCGCTTCCGTTGCTGGTCATATCAATACTCTTGTTGGCTTTCATTTCCCTCTCAGACCGCGAAATGCCAGCCTCGTATGCAGAAATCACCGCGCTTCCGTATACCGAATACCCTTCACTCGACGCCTTTCACACCAACAAGGACCCTGGGTGTTTCTTGCTGGTTGGGAGCTGGGCAAGCAATATTGCCGAGATGGTCGTCGCGGTTTTCATGGTGCTGTTCTAATACGCTGTTGCTCTAGAATTTCTTCCACACGCGAGGAGTGACCATGAAGCAGACTCGCGGCCTCTGTTGCTGCGCGAGATCATGAGAGGCGCTCGTGGCGCTCGTGGTGTGAGTGAGTAGGCACTGGGTTGCGCAGAAGTCTTATAAGAGACTTGAACGCGCGCTTGGAAATGAGCCGGTTCTGTGCGTTGTCGATATCGCTAGTGTAGGGCTTTCAACAGCGACGCTACTAACGTGAGTAAGGATCTTCGATATGAAACTATACTTTAGACCAACTGACCCGATGATTCGGCCATGGTCATTTTTGGGAATAAAAATGGAGACTCCTGACGGCCGGGAGTAGCGCTAATTATTATCATAGACAATCGGCTCCATGTTGCTTCACAGCCATTCCATATAACGCACTATGCCGATCCGTACCCGGGCAATGGCTCGCTCGTAGACGCTGGACAAGGATTCACAGCCTTCGCTTAAACCTGCGAAGCGACAGTCTACGATGTTACTTTCTCCATAATCAACGGTTCTTTCTGGGACTTCAACACCAGCATCAGCTTCCCACAAAGAGCATCCATCGTACAAGCGCCACTACACCGACCAGTACTACTTGTATCAAGCCGCTTCACTAGCAGTCATGGCGATCAACAACTCCATGGCTAGGTCTATGGGCAAGGCGTTGAGCCAGACTGGCATGGCGCTGGCGTCGGGTGTCTCTTCGATTTCGATGACAAAATTCAGCAACGCTTTCGCTGGACTGTGCACGTCACCAAGGTCCCTCAAGCGCCGTTCTTCTATCTCGTCGTTGTCTGCATTGTATCTTCGGTGTTCGGAATGGCGATGACGGTTCTGGCGTTGCATCTGAGGGGGAAACCAGAGATTAGGGACCAGCAGGCTAAGCTTGTGGTTGAATAGGCCCTGAGTTACTTCGGATGGATCACCATGAAAAGGAGAAAAGGACGAGGAAGGAAAGAGAGGAGAACGGATCGTCGCAGAGGTGCTCTAGTGATCTCACGGATATGTTCAGCTGACCGGTGATCTTGATGGAAGCGAACCTCAGAGTGAGGACTTCTTACCATTCAATACCAATCGACAGGAGATACACTGCGGCAAGCGGACATAATAAGCTGGAACCAATGACATGCATGCATACAGATGGGGGTTCCGACTTCATGCGCCAAAGTGCCACAAGCGAAAAAAATACCGTGGGGTTAACCATTTTCAATCGATGCGTTCATCTCTAGGTGAGAATTGCATCCAACATGGCAATCTTCGCCGCAAATTCTCATCTTCTGCCTTTCCAGCTACTTTGCGCCCTTGCCTTCTCCGCCGCGCTTCTACCTTCGCAATCTCTGTCTTTGTCTAACGATCAACCGTCGATCCTTAGACCACACTTCAACATCACCCTTCGGCTCCCAGGACTTCCAAAGTACGTCCCCACTTCATGTCTTCCCCCAAAACACAACGCACAAAGACACCCCAGCTCATCATCACATCTCTCCCCCCCAGCTCCCTTCCCCCAGAAGACTACACCTATCGCGTCCCCACCACCCCCGTCTCCGTCAAGTTCTACCACTACGGCGACTCCCTCCGCGACGCCATCGCCACGCAGGAGGTCCTCTACGCCGCCTTCCAGGACGCCGCCTCCCACCCGCCCGAGCTCGACATCGCGGCCACAAAGTTGCAGTACAGCCGGAAGTACGTCAACACGGTCGATGTGGTCCTCCTGCCGGAATCGGCGATGAAGTGGGAGATGTGGCGCTTTGCCGTCTTGGGCTTGGGCGCGTTCATGCAGTGGTGGGATAATGTGTGGTTGAGCTTCGATGTTGAGGTTGTGGGCGTGGTGGGGAGGGTGGGGACGGGGTATGTTTTTAAGAATTTTGAGGGGAATTGAGGAGGGTTAGGCGGGTTGTGGGTTGTGGGTTGCGTGGATTGTAGGGGAGCAGCGCGAATTGGGGGCGTCTCACTCATGGGGTTGCCGGGAGGCTGCGTTGGCAGTTACTTAGAGACGAAGAATTCGGTGTTATTGTTCAACCACGAATTTGGGTGTGAAGGATTGTCGATCGAGAATATGCTCCTGGAATTAACACTATATCGTAGTGACCAATGAACAATGCTGCTAGCACGACAGATGAAGTGGCTGACCTCATTGATGTGTTTCAGCTATAATTCTTTCTGCCCGAATGCACTGCTCGTGTGCACTATGTATGCCTATCAAGTCACTGCAGGCTCCCGCCTGGCGCCGCTCAAGGTTGGTTGATACAAGGACTTGTCGTAGTTAGACCGGGCAACAGCTCTGAGACCCAATACGAAAATAGGTCACAACTCGCGTGTACACGCGAAAGCCATCTATTACGAAGATCATGGCAGCTTTACACAGCCATGAGAAAATAAAAAGCACCGCAACACCATTGTACCAGCGCCATTAGGAATCGAACCTAATACGAACTAAATACCCCCATCAACACCATGCAGCAGATTTAGAGCCTTAAGCACAGCGCACAACGGTAGCATCGGATGCGATCATTGTCAGAGATGATGATGGCACTTAGTGATATCTCGACCGACTCGCGAGTGAACAATGTAGACTACTTTTTACATGTGATAGTCAGAGTTGATGGAAAGCTGGAGGGAGATTTCCAAGACTCCGCGGGCACCAGGTCTTGGCGTCACGTGACAAGTCTAAAGATAGTACTTGTATCTGGGGGCTTGGCAAATTTGTCACTCTCGCTACGATACACTGTCCCTATAGACAGAGCTCTAGGCTGAGAATGATCGTAACATATCCGTCGTGGAGTCTGCTTCAAACGAAGTATCTGCTCTCGGCCTCCAGGTTTCTGGCTCAATGTCGGTTGTCAGGACACATGGCTTGAGGGAGTCACAACGATGATAGCTGATGCTTTTGCCTTGCCCCTAGTTTCATGACGGGCGAAATTCTTGTTTGGAATGACGCCAATGACTGACCTCGGCCGACCTGTTGGACCTCTTTATCCATGGATGTTCGTCTCCTTGCATTGAAAGGCGCCGTGGGGGTACCTTTTATGCGCTCCAAGTTTCACAACTAAGACCGCAAATCACAAATCGCTCAATCGCGTTCGGCAATCTCCGTCATGCACGGATATATAGGCGCCAGATCTGATGATCTCCCCGAGTCCCTCACTTCAAATTGCAAGGCAGGCTTCACTGCCGACCACCCGCCTCCCTTGTCTTCCGGAGGTTGAAGATCAAATGTTTTCCTCTCTAGCAGCACTTGTAGGCAGTTCAATTAGTTTTCAAAATGCCCTGGATACTGCTGTTAGAAGTCCTCATCCTTCCCGCCTTTGCACTATGTGCAGTTGTCCCGCAACCCTCGGACACCTATGATCTTTTGCAAGGACCTGTCATCTCCCCTGCTCTCTATTTTCCTGAGAACCTGTCATCTGCAACTAACGACACATCCTTCGACGAAGTCTTGAAGCTTAGATGCGACCCAGTACGCTATGGGAGGAATCTGAACGTGGGAAGTTGCAGGAAGGTCTTCAACTTCATAGCACAGGATGACACACAGACCGTTTTCGCAGAACGCAGTAATGTTCAGCCGCATGATTTAAATCTTCCTTTTAGGGCTACTAGCAGTGAGTCCCCAATTACCTCAGGTTTGCTGCACATGACTGTTCTAGAGCGGAAAGGCAGAACATGGATTTTGGCTTGCTAAACTTGGTGCGCAGGTGATGGGTTGTGTTATGTCCAGCCAATACTTGCTGAAGGAGCAGTGACCGCCCGAGCTTCTCCGAGAGAAGTAGGCAACGCTGCCTACACTCTCTTCCAGGAGTGTGTTGTCAAACGTGGTATGGGCGGAATAGCCGGAGACATTGGTCAGTTAAATCCAGTTGAAATAGTAGGGCATTGGGGGTTCAAGTAATGGAATCGGAAGTTGTTTGCAAAATAGACATCATAGCCGAGAGACGGCTGACAAAGTAACGACAGGAGGTGACAACAACTTGGACGTGATGATTGCATCCTACAAGCCGAATGTGCGCTGCAACACTTTCTCTGCTCCATCATGGAACTCTTGCGTCAGCATCTTCTCCAATATGAATGCGGCCAAAACCAGGCAGACCTTTGGGCATTTGCCAGATCAACGGGTGCAAGTCCGATTGCCAGTCACGTATAAAGCTGGTAAGAACTTGCGCCTCTTGTTACACAGAGCTTGCTTACTTTGGATAGCGGATCGGAGATGCATGGTGAAGATTGATATCACGGGCCAACCAACGGGACTGTCCTGGTACGAAGTATGGGAGGCTGTCGTGGCTTTGGCTTCTACGTGTGTGCGAGGAAGGCAGAAATGTGGGAGAGCTGCTGGGCTTGGTTCGTATACATTTGTGGAAGTACGAGCGAGGGTGGCTAATGGTCTCAGGTGTCGGCCGCAATATATTCCTTCAATTGTCCGACGAGCACCCCGACGCGACAACGCAGCCGTTGTCAATTGGTAGTCAGAATTTGTCTTTCTTGACAAGCGGTGAGGGTATAGCGAGGTGAGACCAGGCGATTGAGTTATCATTTAAGACGCGATAGAAAAGCAGGCTGTCTCGGCAGAACTTGAACTTATGTTGCATTGACAGTCCGGATTGCGTTGGCATGGGCCTGGACCATATTGATGAATAGCACATCTTATTTCCCCGTCTCCTTATCAACTATTGACAATATCCATCGCATCTGAGGGTCTAGGAAGCTCGACCAAGCCTAGAAGTGATGTTTCATTGTTGATCGATGTGGTCATAGGCGCACTGCTCCGCAGAACTTTGTCTAGGTCTGAGCCCCGTCTGAGAATGAATACCCCGATGCTAGCCATCGCTCCTATTCAGTAGAGCAAGAATCAGCAGTTTCTCGGTGCGCCCCAAAGTGCAAGTCGAAACGCAGGTGAATTAAGCAGCCAGCAGTGCGCCCCTACCTGCAGAAGACCAGCCGGCTTCAGGGTCCAATTTCTTCTTCACACATTCTGAAGACAAGCTCACGGCTACATCGTATATCTGGTTGAAGGTAGCTATATCAGATTGTGCACACTGCTGTGGCCTGAGACCTGGTAGGATTCCGGGATAGAAAGTATCTAGCATTGCAATGACGATGACACACGTCCCTATTATGACGGTCCAATTCAGAAAAAATGACTGCTTATGCCGAACTCTGATTGCTCACCATAATCATGCTTCCTAGGCGTTACTATGTAGGGCAAATGAGAAGTCCGCGGCACTCCGCGGGTGAGGAATTCGTATTTCTGTCTTCCTCGCGGCGAGACATTCGTTCTGTAAAGCTCCATGATTGCTTCTGCGCAGTCACTTTGAACTATTCCATTTCCAACCCAACCTTCATTGTCGCTACAGTATGCCGGATGATAGCCCACTGTCGCGTTTGTGATTGCCGTGTTTAGGAATCGCGAAATGACGGCGCTGTGAACCAAGGAATTTTGAAGCAGCAGAAATTGAAGCATGCATCCAAGTACAAAGAGATTCAGCGCGTGCGAAGACATCACTTCAGACCTCATTCCTGCAGGTCTTCCAACCTGGGACTCCCCCACTCTTATTCCACGGATGGGTACAGGGCAAGAACGGTAAGCGCAAGGCTCGGCGCATCCGCAGCCACAAGTCTTCTTGCGCGAGGCGGTTGTACGGATGTGTCCGGATTTCTCTCCTTACTAGCGCGCAGGGCTTTTGCTTCGCGAGTCGGAGGAATGAGTAAGAAACGCTTTTCGAACCTTTTGCTCTTCAATAAGTTACTTCTGGAACATCGAGGACATGTAATGTATAATTCCCCTCGCCAATCTGACCATTTAACGATGTTCTGTGCATGCAACCGTTGCTGGCGTTATGCATCTCCAAGCTCACGTGCCTGCAGGATCAGGCCACGTGTTTGGCCTTACCAGCCTGCGTTTACTAAGCGCCGACGTGTTTGCGTGGGGCTTGGATCGATCACTTTGCTTCCACTTGCTGTCTTGTACAATTATGCACCAGCGACTGGTTAGTTTTCACGCGTGGGGTTATGCGCACCCGCTCCCATGAAAGAAGTAGTACTTTGTTTAGATCATCCGCTGAGGAGGAGAATTTCTGATCTCTCTGAAACTGCGTGGTCAAGAAAAGTCCACAAGCCATGTGACAACACCAGTGGAATAACAAATTACCGATTGCACAAGGTGAGAATAGTGGGCTCACTAATATCGCTGCCTCCCGATTCGGCAAGCTGTAGGACAACCAATTACGCTCTGGCTGTCCAAATCCGCAGTCCACAACCTGGACAGGCTAGGCCCCAAAGGAATCAGTTTCTTCGCGGCGCATTGCTCCAAGTCGACAACCGAGTTCGCAAACTCAGTTTTCCTTTCGTAGAGAAGTTTTGCGACAGGTGCAGAAGTGTGAACTCTCTGTATAGGTTACAAGAGACTTGACAGTGCATGGTGTCGGTGAACGTCAACGGTGCAGGTATGAGATTAGCAAAGCCAACGGGCTTAACCCGATTCACTGCGGTGCAAATAGAGGAATAATTTGGATTTCCCCTCTCTCGACAAATTCCTCTGAGATTCCACAAAAGCGACTGCTTGCTTCGAAGACGATTGGCCCAGATATGGCAACAGTCGCTCGCCTCATCAAATCATCCATCAGTACTGCTTGTGACCACCATGAGCAGTCTCTTTGTGCCCACGTCCGTTGGCCTTATGTGATAGTAATTATCATGCATCCCACAACATTCTGAAGTGTGGGACACAGTTTCTTTGTAGCACTACTCATTAAGAGGTATGCGGAAATTGCACAAGCAGCGTTGATGTCGATATTCAACCTCGGATCAACCGGCTTCCGCCTGTAGCGTCCCAAACCTCACCAACCCCAATATTTAGCACCTCATGGTCATCATTAAGATTGGCACTCAAGTGGTAAGACCTCATCTGTCGCCAGTTCTCGATGTTGTAACCTATGTCCCCTTCATTGAAGCCATCCCTTTCGCAATATTCCTTGGTGTAAATGATGATTGATACGTTAGAGCTCTCGCCAGCGTCTTAGTGGGTGTGGATGGTAACGCCGGCGATATTGGGAACGAGGTGAAGGTGGAGTGGTGTAGCTTTTGCGTTATTGTTAGATTAGGGTCGATAATGGTGTCAGTGCCGTTGAGGAGTATGGCGCTTTTTTCGATGGAAGAGAGGCTTTAAAATTTTGCATTGGTTAAGGAACGGAGGAACGAGGTTGAGAGTGCTTACGTTGGTAGATTGCGTTCCTCAGATACTTCTAGCGTACGTTGGTAATTCAGATCAAAAGCAAGCCCACATTGAAAGTAAGTTTGAAGTACGCAACAGTACCTTCTAGAGCATCGGTTTGGGAAGCAACATCCTTTGATAGCATAAAGGTCCGTGATCTCCCTACACTTGTTTCGGGCCCGAGGAAGATAGCGGGCATATTTCCCGCGGTGATGTTGTTAGCGTCGCGGATGCCAGCTGCGTACTAAGCCTTGAATCCAATGTCACTCTGTATGACAGAAGTTTGACATGTGTCGGATTCGTATTCTGCGTCTGAGGGGGGGAAAGCTGTATGTTTGGTTCTGTCCAGCAGCTGTTATCAAAAGAGTTCCAGTTGGGAGCGGAGTTCATGATCGTGCCGTCTGGGAATGGGCCATCTGTGATCAGTTTCGAGCTACTTAATTGCGGTAGCGGCCTCCGCCCACTTCCCACTGAACCTTCGTGTTTATGGTGATCTACCGATGGATGTGCGAAGGCGATGAAAGGCGCTAGGATATGCGCAAAGAAGTAGGCGCATTTCATAATGGTAGGCTTGGTTGTTCAAAATTAGAATAGGCACCTCAAGAACGGTGGTGATTATCACGAGCTACATAAGTGGTGGAAGATGAGCAACTATACATGCTGAGAGATCTACTGCCTATCCTGTTACCTTGCCATTGTTTAGTGACTCGTGCAGTGAAACAACTGCTTATACAGAATTGTTTGGCTTTGCCTCGTACCGAAGGAGCTGAAACACTTCATGTTTCCACCTTGATCAGCAAGTTACCGGCCACTGTCGAGGTGATCCTTAGAGCATTTCCATTGAAATTCAGACACCTGAATTCTGTTTGACACTGTTTTGTAATAATCTAAGACATCGAACGTTTGTCTGTCTTTGTTTGTTTGAGGTGGAAGTCGCGATGCCATGCCTTTGTGAGATTCATGCCCATTCTGAACACTAAGTACTCAGAAGTCCATCTCGGCCTTGCGTGGGTGTAGGGACGTGACCAGTTGCTAGAGAGCTGATTGAGGAGAGAGAGTTGGAGAGAGTTGGCGTGAAACTGACAAAGAATATATAATGTCCAGTGGGAAGCAGAGACGACAAGGAGCTTGAGTAGACAATCGTACTCAGCAAGACTATCAATACTGACGGAACGCTACAGCTGCATGATCTGGAGGTATACGGAGATCAGCTTATACAGTGTAACTGCTTTGATCGCAATGCTGCTGAGTTGGCTATGGAGGAGACGGGTAGCAATGGCTTGGATAAAACACATTTCTATCGCGACGTAGTTGTTAATAGGTAGTAGATTATCTATCTCTATCAAGATGTTTTTCAATGTAGAGATAGTAGCAAAAATCTGTGGCAAAAAGACCCTAGTACCTTGAAATAGATATGATATGGCCATGTGGACCAATGGTATGTCCATGTGACCATTGAAACCTTCCCGTGCGTATGACGCACCCCGAACAGCAGCGAGCTTATCATTCTCAGCTCTATGGAAATCGTTCCTAGCTGAAATTTTCCGGTTTAGAATATGTATGCCCTTTGAAGTTAAACTGCCAAAACTCACAATTGGCGGAATATCGCCGGAGAGCTTGGAGCAGACGTAATGCAAGCGTACAAAAACCAGCTGATCCGGATCTGCAAGCGTGAGGTGAAGATTTATTACAAAAGTCACAAGTACAGACTCGTGGACGGGAAGAAACGCGAGGATCTGGGAACCTCGGTGGTCAAGGCTTGTTCGCACTCAACAAGTCTCATCTGCCCCTTGAAACCTGTCGAGATTGTTGATTGAAGTGATGAGCACTTATGGCTGCAAGTCCGCGTGAGATGGGACCGAATGGAGAAAAGCTGCAGGTAGCACTGATGGAACGGATTTATCTCAAGTTCAAAGCAATGGCGACAACAGCGATTAAAGTGAAGTAGTCAATGCCGACTAATTTGCAGCTGTTTGATCGAGCTAAGGTACACAAGTGCAAAGACAAAACAATTCGAAGACATGACGAGCCTCAATCATCTTACTAATAGCGGATCGCTTTCATAGAATGGGTTGCCCTCGAAGAATGGTTCCCTTTCATAGATTCCTCCTTGGGGCACTCGAAGTGGCACTGAAAGTAAGTCACCGCGCCACCTTGTGTGCTTCCGGATAAGCTACAGTTACTGCCCTGTAGCCCTAACTCTAACCCAGGGTCGAACACCATTGTTTCTACCATAAAATCTGACGGTACCTGCCACACCATGTATACCCTAGAGTAATTGTAAAACTCCACACCTCCAGAACCGTTAATCCCTTGGCTCTCCATGGGCCAAATGTTGAGAGACTTGGTTCCGGCGGGTATGGTGAGGCTGGTGGGATCATCAGTATTGTAATTGAGTGTTGCGAGTGTGGTTGCATCCATTTCGCCCATCGCATGGTTGAGAGCATCGCGAATCCAGACTTGGTATTGTGGGGCTTGTCCAAAGCCCCATTGTGTCACGCAGACTTGACAGAGGCCTGGGGAGAAACTGTCCTTAGCCATGGGGACGACAGGTTCGACGGGCTTTGTCCAGCAGCTTTGTGGGCTTTTGGTAGCGTTTGGGTTGTTTTCGGGATTAGGGTTGATGACGGTACCGTTGGGGAGCACGCCGTTTTTCTCGGCTGGAGGAGAATTTCTGGGGTTATCTTTAGTCCAAGCAGAGAAACATGCACCGAAGTTCTTACAATGATGCAGCAGAATGACGCTTCCCTACTGGCGCTGAGCGCGGATGAGAAACGGATGAATGCTCGTTAACACGAGAGTCGCTGCTTGAAGATGCCGTATTTTGGGTACGTCGGCTATTTGCGCCCTTGGAGGCATCCGAAGCTTCGCAAAGGAAGTAGCATTGAGCTTTAGTCTCTGTACTGTCTTGTGCATCCTGGACGGCATTGCAGCTCGTTGAGTTCTCGTGTGTCGCAGGGTCCAAGGACATCTGTGGCGCCGGTGGCTTTCCCAGCAACAGAGATACGCTAGATGCTTTGCTAGGTAATTTATTGTGACGGATGGCTACGGTGAGATGCTCAGGACCAGCGTTGAAGCTATATAGGCTCTCATTCGCTGTCTCGGGTCCGAGGTTTACGGCGGGTGTAACTTCCATGGCGAAGTTGCTCGCATCCCGTGCCCAGGCTCCGAACCAGGAGTTAAGGCCAGTACCGTTCTGATTGACACAGATATGACATATACCGGGGCTGTAAGCAGAGCCAGAGACGATCCCATTTGGTGCTGTCCAGCAGCTATTTGGGGTGGGGTCGGTGTCTGGGAGCCCATCTGGAATATACCCATACGGGGTTTCTACTACGGGTTCCCTAAATAGGTGTTCAGCACGAATATTCCTCGACGAGGGTAGATGGTATTCACAGTGTTAGGTCGGCCGAGCGCGTGATGTGGCCTGCGAGGGCGACAGATGACGCTAGGAGAGAGATGATGACGTGGAAGAGATTCATAATCAAGCCGTTGTTCTTGCAATTTGCTATTGAGAGTCTAGAATTGTAGTGAATATGATGAGCTGCATGAATAACAGGATGTGGACCACGTTTTGTATGCAAAGCAGGCCTGATACAGAGAGGACATAACGCCTGTCAGTGTTAACACCCAGTGAATTAGACCATGAAACGAACAATCAAACCAAGCACGTCGGCCTCGGCCATGTACTCCATAAGCTGAAACCCATCATGTCTTTAGCTATAGCAGCAAGTGATTCGCTCCGAACCTCCCCTCGATCTTTCGATTCATCTCCATTGTCATTGCAAGCCTGATATTAGGGTTTGATACAGTTTCATCACTAAGATATGCGCAACGTATGTTTTGTTTCGTGTGAGAAGAGAAGCGGCGCCTCAATCAGGTTTCAGCCTTATTTCTGAAACATCGTAGATTTTGTTTTCGGATTCACGGCGCTCCATCATCTGTCCCCAAAACCAATCATTCTGTGAGTTGATGCAAACACTGCTGTGAAAAAGGCGCGTTACCGCCCAGTCTGTTTCGTGCTTCAGTTTTCATTGAACAATCAGCTCGGCTCTCGTCGGATACCCACCAGACACGGTTCAGACGGAGAGCGTACCCTTCTCGAATGGAACGCACACCAAACAGTACGTAGAATTGCTGATTCGAGTGACATTGATTGTGTGTGAAGCTACGTGTGTATAATATCATCACGGGCGGCATAGTGAAAGCAAGCTGTATGTTGCCATCCCCACTGCATCTTCGAACCCGTCGTACACAATGCATACATGGCTGCGGAGCCTTCCGAGGAACTTTGGGTGTCGGATTCTGAAAGGATCAACTTCCTGGGTGGAGATTTCGTGAAGCTTAGACCAGACCCCATTCGATAGACCCTGTGGACTATGGAACCCCCTTACCCTCAAAGAGACCCAAAAGATCGAGCCAGTAAGACCATCGACGATGACGGGCATCAATTCCCCACTGAAAGTACACTCCAGTCCATCTGCCGCCATCCTTTTCATCCCTTTTAAAAAAGCCCGCGACTATCGCCCATGGGATCCCGAAGGGCTTCCGAGAATAAATGTCGAAAGCAAGAGCACCACGGCAACCGTGCGTGATATCATGTGTAGATTAATTGGGTACAGACAGGCCTCTACTGCGGCATCGTAGAATGCTTCGAGACCTAGCGCAGCCACCTGTGTTGGGACCTTTCTGTATAAGAGCTCGAATCGGGCTGTCCATGAATGCTGTACGCCTTCGAAGACTCCAAGTAAGAAACAACGCCTGATACCCTGGATAACTATGACGCGCTATACAAAAGTAGTAGACCGGCCCGTTGCGAGGCTTTCTTGTTGGCTAGCGTTCTCGCTGAACAGCAGTGAGAGACCTGCGGCCCCTTTGTGTTTGGTCATAGCGCTCTTGTGACCACTCGAACCAGAGAATATCCGAAGCGTACTGCAGAGCATTGTGAAGGAACTCAAAATTGCGAAGTGATCACCCGCTAGTGAGAATTCTTTTTGTGGAGAAACAAACAAAAAGAAGTAGATGACGCAAAAGATATTGCTCCTGCGGGATTACCAAAGAGTCTGAACTTTTTCTATAAGCGTTGAACGTTGATCTGCACTCTTGATTCGACGCTTCAATTTAGCCTTACAACAGAACATATTTTCGGCCTCGGACGCCAATTCTTAATCTCTGCTACTCATATGAATACTATAATTCGCCATGCATATCCGAGAAACTTGGATACGAAAATAGACAATGCGTTGCGGTGCGTTGCATTCCTTGTGCAGAAAATGGAGGCAGACTTTTTGAGACTCAACTCAGATCCATCTAGTCCGCTCAATTTTAGAATTAGCCTAGCAATGCAACTCCCTCTAGTCTCCAAGAATGGAAATCAAGTTCCCTTCGATAGCCAGAGCCGTAAATCCACCCTCCAACCAATCCGTCATCAGCCATTGCAACAGATTACCAACGGTTTGCCCGACAATCTGCTGCGCCTGAGCTTGGGTCGGGATAATGAAACTCCCCTGCTTTATGGGAACAGGCGATCCGATGATCGTTGTTAGTTGAGTGGCTACCGGATCTCCAATCTCGTCGAGAATGTTCACGAGAATGGTCTTGGCGCTTCTGGGAGCTGTCTGGTTTAGGAACCCGGTATTTATCAGTGACAGGCCTTGATCTCCTTCGAGGAACTGGTAGAGGGTCGTCATGTATTGTTGCAGTGCTGCAACCGTCGTCAGCTCCCCCTCTTCATACATCAAATGTCTTGGCTTCCATGCTTACCCCAGATACTAGCCACCCCGTAGCTCGCCTCGGCAGATGCGCTCTCGAACACATCTATACTTGGCTCAGGGCAAGTATTAGGTCCTATCAGGTCGCAACGTATCGACGTTGTGGTGTTGGTGGTAACACCAGCCTGGCGCATAAAACAGTTTGCCCATCGCTCGCCGGGCTCACAGGTGGTCGTTGTGCTGTTCCATGTGTTTAACCAGGACTCCATGCCTGTACCGCGAGGAATCAGATCCCAGCATGATGCGTTGAGTCCGAGTGTCACGTTTTGGCAGTCAGTGACAGCGTCTCGTGGGACCAAAGTTTGAGGGGGCGAGGTCAATGGCGTGGCGCTGCATAGGTATAGTGATGCAGTCAAGTAGAAGACACTTTGGAGAAGCATTGCGCAAGATTTATCGTCTCAGCGTCGCAGGTAGAGGGATAAAAGAATGAGGAACAAGAAAAATGCGTTTGCGAAAACAGATGTAGACCAAACCACCTCGAGATAACAGATTGCTTTATGGGAGGCGGCTTCGAGGGACCAGAGGCGCATCATTGAGAGCCTATCAATCATGCGTCTCTGTTTCGAGATTTTGTCGAACGTCTCGCGCATGTACAGACCCTCTATATTAAGCGCACACAATCACAAAGGCGCTTGAACACTCTAAGCGCCGCAAGCTCCAGGTACTTTCAAGGACCTTGCGACAGCCGTGGGGATGCAAAGATTGAACCAATCATCAAGGATGCCGGAGGAATGCTACGCTAGCTTGCAGACTTGGCTGCTTTGCATATGCTGGATAGCCGCCGTTTATGAAACTAGAGGTCGATAACTACGGGTGAAAAAATATACATTCTGCGACATTCCAGGTTCGTGGGCACATCGTCCGCTCGTGGGGAATGTTTACTCGTTCTTGCTGACTTCACGGGTACTTTGCCAGGTGTTGTGAATCCTTGGAGCCTCTGGCCTGTTTCACCGGATGTAGATGTCGATCCCTGAGCATGCTCTCAGCCAAGCTTTGTTTCCGCTGGCCATTGAACACGATCACAGCACCTACTATCCGCGGCCTCCAGCGCCCCATGTTTGGAAACTCTTATTCCTGAAGCGATCCATTCTTCACAGCGGTTCCCGCGCTCTTGACGGTCGCGTTCCTCTTGTCCGATTTTTCACGCTCCATTCGTGCCAGTCTGTGTTCAAAACCCCGATTGTTCCCATCTGGCGGAGTCCCATAGAACAAAACCCCATTCACGAAGGATTTTGTGGCCGTTAAACAGCTTATAGTCAAGAAATAAGCTATCTTCGTATGCCCACAGCCATCCATTTTTGGGACCTGCGTCGGTGTCACCGGCACTTGATGAATTCAGTACGTTGTCTCTTGCCTCCGAGATGTAGTCTCTGAAAGAAACCCTTGCCACTTGTTCCATCAAACCTTTCCAAGTAGAGAGGTCTTCGTGCAGTGACTCCCAATCGAGAAGCATGCAGCGATCAGCGTAGGTAGATGCGGTCTCAAGTTGACGGATAAATGCAAGACCGCGCACGAAGAAACGCTCCTTCCAATGGTTATCCCGGTAAGACAATCCATCGGCCCAAGGGATGCTGAGCTCGCCCCTGAGCGTGTCATGCTCTGCGACGTGTTGAAGGCTGGATTCATTAGCAATGCGACCCTTGATACTGGAGATGCAGGGGCTCATACGTATCGACAAGCGCTAGCCCTGATTAACACCTAGTTGTTCATTCTCCCAGACTGGGGACCTATCATAGAAGATTTCGCACTGTTCCTTTAGACTAAGCCTGTCCACCTGCATGGGAATGGATCGGTTGCAGGAAACTTCACGATAGATAGGCCTGCGTGTTCGGAATTGAAAATTCAGCCCGAATCGAGAACACCCCCGTTCAATGCGATGCCGTCTCGTCAGCGAGGACTCTCCCGGCCCAGAGATACTCGTGAGACGCCCTTGAGAGGAGTAGGAGAGCAGAGGAAGCGAAATCGTTAGCGGAATATTGGACAGTGCTGTGGATGTTGCTGAAAGACAGAGCATCTTGGAGTTTCTATTCGTGATGGCCGAGGCGAGAAGATCGGTCATGATTGTATGTGGCAAAGAGGTCGCACACTTCCTCTTTACTCCAAGTGCAAGCAGTAGGTCGTAAACCCGAGGAGCAAGATGCTACGAGAGCATCTGTGATAAGGTCTGGATAGATTTGACTTTCAAATACTTTGGATGGGTGAAGAGACTCGGAGTCGGAGAAAGTGTAGTAGAAGAGGTGCAAGTGAGAACGACGGATCTCTACGAAGGGACATTTGGAAGGAAGAAGAAAACTGCCTGCTTGAGGTCCGGCGCAAGCGCCACGAACGGAGTCAGAAACGACGGTGCTGGCGAAAGAGACAGGTCAAAGCCTCTTCTTCATATTGTTCGGCCCTTGTTGCCTGAAAAAATCAGCTTGGGCGAAGGCAAGCTTGAGATGGTAGGCTATTGTCACATCAGACATCGCCAAACCCTCATTTCAACAAGAAACGGGCGTATGCGTGGTATGTAAAAGACTAGAGAGTCAAAGTAAAAGCGGGGCTAGCGCCAGTCCCCTACGGAGACATGCCACCACATGTAGCGCAGCTCTCAATAAAGTCGTCTCCATCTTCTGTGATCCCTATTCGGACAGCGATTAATGTGTCGCAGCATCTGCTAGTGAGACTTCAGACGTCTGGGACCTGAGGGTTACGGGCCTACCAAGATCATTCAAATAGCTTGGCAACAATCCAATTATGCTCTGGGTACAGTTGCTGAGTGCGCTTTGCATTGGTATCAACATCAGAAGTTCTTTGATTGAGGTCGGGAGACCTGCCAACGACTTACTGGGTTGCACGATGGACAAGGAGAAGGTCTCTGGCAGATACTTGTCCAGCACCTTGCTAAAGACCGCAGAACTGTTTTAATTGATGGTTGCTTGGCTCGTTCATGCGATTCATCTCCAGGATCTGAGCAGCCGACACTGATATCAACATCTCAAACCCTGCCAACAAACCCTTGGCCGGTATTAAATCGGTACATTCAGACCACGTGAAGTTACTCGTACCGAAACACAACCAATCAGAGCTGTCAGCCGAAGCAACGTGTCTTATTAGCCTTCAAGGTCATCCTTAACAAGAGTTTCTTTCAAAGTTTAGCCAGTAATGCAAAGCAGGAACATCCAGTGGTCCCAGCAGTGCTCTGTCCAGTGCTCCCAGTAGCAGTGCTCTGTCCAGTGCTCCCAGTAGCAGTGCTCTGTCCAGTGGTCCCAGTAGTGCTCTCAGTAGTGCTCTGTCCAGTGGTCCCAGTAGTGCTCTCAGTAGTGCTCTGTCCAGTGGTCCCAGTAGTAGTGCTCTATCCAGTGCTCCCAGCAGTGCGCTGTCCAGTGCTTCCAGTAGTAGTGCTCTGTCTAGTGGTCCCAGTAGTGCTCCCAGTAGTGCTCTGTCCAGTGGTCCCAGCAGTGCTCTGTCCAGTGCTCCCAGTAGCAGTGCTCTGTCCAGTGCTCCCAGTAGCAGTGCTCTGTCCAGTGGTCCCAGTAGTGCTCTCAGTAGTGCTCTGTCCAGTGGTCCCAGTAGTGCTCTCAGTAGTGCTCTGTCCAGTGGTCCCAGTAGTAGTGCTCTATCCAGTGCTCCCAGTAGTGCGCTGTCCAGTGCTTCCAGTAGTAGTGCTCTGTCTAGTGGTCCCAGTAGTGCTCCCAGTAGTGCTCTGTCCAGTACTCTCAGTAGTAGTGCTCTGTCCAGTGCTCTGTCTAGTGCTCTGTCCAGTGGTCCCAGTAGTGCTCTCAGTAGTGCTCTGTCCAGTGGTCCCAGTAGTAGTGCTCTGTCCAGTGGTCCCAGTAGTACTCTCAGTAGTGCTCTGTCTAGTGGTCCCAGTAGTGCTCTCAGTAGTGCTCTGTCCAGTGCTTCCAGTAGTAGTGCTCTGTCCAGTGGTCCCAGTAGTGCTCTCAGTAGTGCTCTGTCCAGTGGTCCCAGTAGTAGTGCTCTATCCAGTGCTCCCAGCAGTGCGCTGTCCAGTGCTTCCAGTAGTAGTGCTCTGTCTAGTGGTCCCAGTAGTGCTCCCAGTAGTGCTCTGTCCAGTGGTCCCAGCAGTGCTCTGTCCAGTGCTCCCAGTAGCAGTGCTCTGTCCAGTGCTCCCAGTAGCAGTGCTCTGTCCAGTGGTCCCAGTAGTGCTCTCAGTAGTGCTCTGTCCAGTGGTCCCAGTAGTGCTCTCAGTAGTGCTCTGTCCAGTGGTCCCAGTAGTAGTGCTCTATCCAGTGCTCCCAGTAGTGCTCTGTCCAGTGCTTCCAGTAGTAGTGCTCTGTCCAGTGGTCCCAGTAGTGCTCTCAGTAGTGCTCTGTCCAGTGGTCTCAGTAGTAGTGCTCTGTCCAGTGCTCTGTCCAGTGCTCTGTCCAGTGCTCTGTCCAGTGGTCCCAGTAAAGTAGGTAGGTAGGTAGGTAGGTAGGGTAGCTGCGCAGCAGTGGAGGTAGGTAGGTAGGTAGGTGCAGGTGGGTGGGTAGGTAGGTGGGTGGGTAGGTGGGTGGCAGCGCAGTAGGTAGCAGTAGGTAGGGTGGTAGGGTAGGTAGGTGGGTGGTAGGTAGGTAGCTGCATGTAGTAAGGTAGATAGGTAGCTGCGCAGCAATGCAGATAGCTACCTACCTACACTGCTGCGCACCTATCTACATTGCTGCGCCTACCTGCCTGCCTACCTACCCACCTACCTACCCACCCACCCACCCACCCCACCTACCTGCCTACCTACCTACCTGCCTGCCTGCCTGCACTGCCTGCCTGCCAGCCACCCACCCACCTACCCACCTACCCACCTACCTGCCTGCCTACCTACCTACCTACCTACATTGCTGCGCGGCCACCTACCTACCTACCTACCTACACTACTGCGCACCTACCTACCTACATACTATGTCCAGTGCTCCCGGTACTACTTCCAGTAGTGCTCTGTCCAGTTGCTCCCAGTAGTGCGCTATCCAGTACTTCCAGTACTACTCTCCGTAGTGCTCTGTCAATTGCTCTTAGTACTGGAAGTAGTACTGAGAGCACTGGATAGCGCACTGCACTACTGAGAGTACTGGACAGAGTACTACTGGGAGCACTACGGGGAGCACTACTGAGATCACTGGACAGAGCACTGCTGGGAGCAGTACTGAGAGTAGTACTGGAAGCACTGAATGGAGCACTACTACTGGGAGCACTGGATAGAGCACTGCTACTGGGAGCACTGGACAGAGCACTGCTGGGACCACTGGACAGAGCACTACTGGGAGCACTACTGGGACCACTAGACAGAGCACTACTACTGAGAGTACTGGACAGAGCACTACTGGGAGCACTACGGGGAGCACTACGGGGAGCACTACTGAGATTACTAGACAGAGCACTGCTGGGAGCAGTACTGAGAGTAGTACTGGAAGCACTGAATGGAGCACTACTACTGGGACCACTGGACAGAGCACTACTGGGACCACTACTGGGACTACTGGACAGAGCACTGGACAGAGCAGTACTACTGAGAGTACTGGATAGAGTACTACTGGGACCACTGGACAGAGCATAATTGGGACCACTGGACAGAGCACTGGACAGAGCACTACTACTGGGACCACTGGACAGAGCACTACTGGGAGTACTACTGGGATCACTGGACAGAGCACTACTGGGAGTACTGGACAGAGCACTACTGGGAGTAGTACTGAGAATGGTACTGGAAGCACTGAATGAAGCACTACTAGCAATATTGGGAAAGCATTGCGATGATATAGCGACAGCGACAGCGTGGCTGTGGAGGTCTAAAAAAAGCTACATCAAGTTCTTCGGCAATTGGACTATACACGGCTTCATATTTAGACGAATCTACAGCTAACCTACAGCTATCTACCACGAATTTGGCTTCTGCGTACATTTGGCGGTTAAAAGATTTTACTATAAAATAACGTCTTATAATCGCTAAGATCGAAAATCGTCGTCTAGAATAAGAATAAGAATTAATTATATTAAAGATTTATAATCGCGAGCTTTATAATATTAGCTTATTATCTATAATTAGCGAAAGCTTATCTATATTAATTATTATCGCGCTTTTAATAAATTTATTAATTAAAATAAAAATACTTCGCTTTAAAAGAATATATCTTTATAAAGATATTAATAAGAAAAAGTATTTACGCTAATTTCGCGAAGTTAAAATTAAGTTCTTTATAAATTTTAAGTATTTTATTACTAATTAAATAAGAATTATTTATTATATATAATTCTTAAAAGATAATCTTAATATCTAATAAAATAGATAATTTAGAGAATATAACTTTTAAATTTTTTTAAGTAATTTCTACTTAATTTAATAGCGGATTTAGTAAATTATTATCTTCTTATCTATAAAAAATAGAAGAAGATTAAATAACACTTCGATTAGAAGATATCTATTTTTAAGATCTATTTAAAGAAGTTAAAGATCTATTTATCTCTATTTTCTAAAAAGTATTAAGCTAATTTCTTCTTAATTAAACTTAAATTAGAGCTTAAAAATAAGATTCTAAATACTAGTAATATATTAAAATAATAAGAAAAAATTCTTATCTAGATTATTAATTTAGAAGTATAAGTAGCTATTCTAGTTATTATTCTAGTTAATTATAACTATTACTACTATAGCTATTATTATTATAACTATTACTATTATAACTATTACTATTATAGCTATTACTATTATAGCTATTACTATTATAACTATCTATTATAACTATTACTATTATAGCTATCTATTATAGCTATTACTATTATAACTATCTATTATAGCTACTACTATTATAGCTATTATTATTTATTATTAAAATAGTTTATTATTATATAGTAGTTATAATAGTAATAGTTATAATAGTAATAGTTATAAAAGTAATAGCTATAGTAATAATAGTTATAGTTAACTAGAATAATAACTAGAATAATTACTTATACTTCTAAATATAGAAATCTTAATTAAAATATCTTATATATATCTTATATTATAATATAATTTCATAGATATATTATATTATAAAATATTTTACTAAGATCTCGAATTTATATTAGAAAAATGAAATAATATTTAATTCTACTTATATTATACTTAAATACGATATAATATTACTTAATATAAAATATTTTATAAAATATATTATATCTTTTCGATTAGTAATCTTATTTTTACTTTACTTTAATAATTTAAATAAATCTAAATTAATAATTAATAAATTATTAAGAATTTTCTAAATTTTTATAATTATTAAGTTAATAGCTTTAGTAGATAATAATACTATATATTAATAAATTATAATTAATATTATAATTAATTATTATATTAAGAGATATAGCGCTATTAAATATATATTTACTTTATAAAAATAATATTATTAATTTAATTTAATTATAGAGTATAGAGAAAATAATTTTTTTTTTTTAAATATAAATAATATTATAATAAATAAGTATATTATAATATAAATACTATAATAATAAAAAGAATTTTTAAAAAGAAGAGAGTAAATTAGAAAATAATAATATTAAATATTTATTATTAAGCTAATTAATATTATATAACTAAAATCTTATTAAAATAAAATACTATTTAAAAATAAATTAAATTTAAATATTAATTAAAAAGCTAATTAGAAAAAAAGATTAATTTTTTTATTATTAATATATATCGTAGAGCTATATATAAGCGCTTCTTTCTATATTTTAAATATACTTTAAATATCTATAGCTATATATATATACCCCCTTTTATATTTTATATATTTCGATATTCTTTATATACGCGATATATCTATTAAAGATAATCTTATTAATTTAATTAATTTCTATTTAATCTTATATTTATTAATTATAAAAAAGACTCTTTATTCTAATATTATAACTTTATTAATTTATTATTCTTAAATATTAAATCGTTTATAACTTATAATTAATTTATTTACTCTCTTCTCTTCTTCTATTATAAAAATAAAAGAAGATATTATTTCTTTTTCGCCTTCGTCTATAATAAACTAATTATTATTTTTATAAAATTAAAAATATCGATTTAAAGATAATATCGCTTAATTAAAAGCGAAAAATATAATATTTTAATATTTTAATATTTAAATAAAAGATATTATAATATTATTTAAATAAAAGAGAGTTATATTAATAAGAAAGATTTTAATATTTACGAATAATCTTAATATAATAAAAGATTTAATTTTTATATATAGAAGATTTAGATAATAATTAATTTAGTTAATTAAATTATTAAAGCGCTTAAATTAAATTTTAATTCTATATTAATATCTAATAAAATAATTTTAATAATTTTAAAATATTAATATATACTCTTATTAATATAATTAGCGATTAAAATATTAATTAAATAAATATAATTTCTAATTTTAATAATTAAAATAATATAATAATAAATAAGTATTAATATTAAAGCGAATAAAGTATATATTATATTAAATAAAGAAGCGTTAATACTAAAGCTAATTAGAGTTTTAAATTAATTAAATTAAATATTAATTCTATATTAGCGTTATTATATATTTTTAAATATATAATTATTAATTATAATATTAATTAAAAAGAATTAATTTTTAATTTAAAATATTAAGAATAATATAGCGATATATTATTAAAGCGATATAAGTTTTTATTATAATAAGAAGATAGAATTTATATATTAAATATTAATCTTATTTTATTTCTAATATTTTATTTATTTATATATCTCTTTTATTTTCTTTTTTAAATATCTTAATTTTAAGATATTAATTAAATCTTTATTTAGCGTAAACTTAACTTTCTTAATTAACGATACTTAGTATAAGATATTAATAAATATATTTTAATATAAAGATAATAATAAATTTTACTTTCTTTTTAATATTAATAATAAAAAATAAAAAATATAATAATAAATAAAAATAATATAAGTTATATAGAATTAGTTTAAATCTAATAGCAATTATTAATCTATTTATTAAGACTTAAAAATTAGAAAATTCTAAAAATAAATATATTTTAATAAATATACGCTTATCGATTTCGAGAAGTTATATATTTTTTATTATTACTATAATAAGATTCTAATTTATTTATTTATAGATTATAAAATAAGCGATATAATAGTATATATTAAATTTAAGATATATATTAAGAAATTTAATTTAAGTAATTTATAATAAACGAATTTAATTAATAATTATAAAAATTAGATATATTTCTAAACTAGACGATATAGATTATTAATAAATAAAATAATAAATAAAATATCTAGCTTACTATTTACTCTAGAAAAAATAATATTAAAATTTTCTTATAATATTAGAAAATCGAAAGTTTATACGCGAAGATTTCTTAAAATAATTTTATTACTAAATTATAAATATCGATATTTTATTTATAATTATTAATAATTCTAAAATATTATAATTCTTATACTATCTCGATTTTAATATATAATTATAATTAATATTTATTATAAAGAATTAGTTAATAAAAAAAACTATAAAGCTAAAGATAAGATTATTAAAGAATTTATTAATCGATAATATTAAAGTCTCTTTAGCTCTAAATTATTAATTATTTTATAATTATTAATTATTTATAATAATTTTAATCTTTTTTATTAATATTAATTAATAATAATATAAGATTTTTATAGACTTTAAGTATATCGAAGATAAATATATTAATTAGAAACTTATAAGTATTATTAATCTAATTTTTATAAAATTTAAAATTTAAATTTATATATTTAGATTTATAATTAATAATATTAATAATAATAATATACTCTTTAATAATTTAATTATTTATCTTTTTATTTCTTTAATAAATAACTCGCTTAATATTAAAGAATTTAAGTTCTTAAATTATTTATAATATATTCTCTATATAATATATATTATTTAATTAATTTTAAAAAAACTTCTAGATAATATTAGAGTTATTTTAATAAATAAGAAATTTTAAAAAAGTTAAAGTAATAAAGAAAATAAAAACTAAGTTTAAATAAGTATAATTAATCTATTAATAACTCTAATAAAAATATAATATTTCTTATTATTATTCTAGTTATTATATTATTAATTATATTAAAATTTAAAAAACTATTATATATATTAATATTAGCGATTAGTATAAAAAGATTTTTTTATATTATAAATTAAATAGCTTTAAAATAAAAATATTTTAATACTAGATAAATGTTAATCTTCTAAAAAAAAGTAATATTATTAGAAATATTCTTTTAAGCTTTTTTAAAATATTAAGATTCGTTAAAATTTAATTTATTAGATATTAATTTACGCTCTACTTCTTTATATTAATATTATATATTTCTTAAAAAATAGATTAACTATTTACTTAAGATTAAATAATAAAAAATAATTATAAATTAAAATTATAATTTAGGCGTTTAAATAATTTTCGATTAATTTCTAATAGATTTAATATTTAATTTAGCTTACTAGATTTTTTTATAAATTTATAAAATTAATAAATAGAGAAAAGAAGGTTATAATTTACTATATTTTTAATATCTATAATTATCTATTTAATTATATAGATAAAAAACTCGGAAAATTAAGAAAAAAGAGAGTTTTTTAAAAAAAAAAAATTTTTAAAGCTTTTAAAATAGCTCGCGAGAAATTAATTATCTATTATAATTTAATTTAATTAAATTTAAATTATTTATATAAATAAGCTATACTTTTATATTTAAATTATAATAATATAAAATTAAAAAAATTAAATTAAAAGATTAATATTAAAAAAAAGCTATAAACGAAGATCTATTAAGAAATATTTAAAAAGATAGAGAGAGTTAGTAGTAATAAATCTAATCTCGAAAAAGAGATTTAAAATAATTTAAAAAGTAAATCTATTTATAAATAGTTAATAAGTTTAATTAGATAGAGATAGATTTAAGATATTTAAAAGAATTAAGATAAAGTAGAATAGAAGAGTAAATTAGAGTTTAAGAGAAGAATAAATATAAAGTTTATTAAGTTTATCTAACGCGTTAAGATAAATATATAAATAAAAATAATTATAGAATTTTATTCTTATAATATTTAAAGATTTAAAATTTAGAATATTTTTTTATATTATAATTTTAAAAAGAAGAATAGAGATACTTATAGTTCTAATTATTATTCTAATTATTAATATTAATAAAAAGATAAATAGCTATATTAAATTACTCTTTATATTCCCTCTCTCTTAATAAAGAAGAATAAATATATTCTATATATCTTAATCGAATTATTCTATAAATATAGAAATCTTAATAAAGATATCTTATATATATATATTATTTCATAATATAATCTCATAGATATATTATATCGTGAGATATATCGCTAAGATCTCGAATTCATATTAAAAAAATAATATAATATTCGATTCTATTTATATTATATTCGAGTATAATATAATATTACTTAATATAAAATATTCTATAAGATATATTATATCTTTTCGACTAGTAACTATTCTTATTATTATTATCTTATATATATATCTACTAATAAGCTCTAGTATCTAATTTATTATATAGAACTTACTTTTATTAAAATAACGATTTATATATTTAAAATAAATTTTCTCTTTATAATAATTATAAGATCGAAAAGCGCGATATTAATCGCTATATTAAAATCTCTCTATATCTTTAAATATAAATAAAAAAATTAATATAACGCTATCGTCGTATTAGATAATCTTAGAAGCTATCTTATTAACGAGCTAAGTTTAATAAGAAGATTATTTAATAATATAAATTATAAAGATATATAATAATAACGACTTTAATCGTCTTTATTATAATTATAAATTTTTAAGATTAATTTATAGCGATAAATAAATATATAATAAAGTTATAGAGAATAAATGAATTACTAGAGAAGAAGCTTAAGGGCCTTTATCGATATATAATAAATATCGATAAGTATTAACTCGAAGATTATACTTTAATTATCTTTTTATTAGAAAATTAAATTAATAAATTTAATTTAAGATCTAATATTAAGATAATAAAAAATATTTAAATAATAATCTTTTTTTAGTAATAGCGCTAATATAAGATTTCTAGATAGTTCTTTAATAGTTACTCTAAATAAAAATACGTTTATATTAATAATATATATTTTAATATAATAAACTTCTTCTATAGTAAAGCTTAATAGATAGTTAAATAATATAATTATTTTATTAATCTATATTTTAATAATAGTAAATATAAAAAAGTATATATATAATATAAGTATTATTTAGAAATATATCTAATCTAATCGATAGTTATATTTTATTTTATCGTCTTTATATATTTATCGTTAATCTATATAATTAATCGAGCTCTTTAATAATAAGAGACTTATTATTTATTATTTAATACTTTTATTTACTATTTATCTATTTATAGACTTAAATTAGCTTATTAATATTAATAAGTTTATTATCTAATAACTATTAATTATACTCTTCGCTCTAATTAATTTATTTAACTTTATATTAGATATCTTTCTTATATTTAATCTTATTAATAATTTCTTTAATCTTTTAAAGCTTATTATTATTAATAAACTCGAGAATTTATATAAAGATATTCGCTATATTATTATAATCGCGATTATAATAAAATTTAAATAATAATAAATAAAAGATATTATGAATTTTATATATCGAGAGTAAAAGTAAATAATATATTTACGCTCTTATCTTATCTATAATTTAAAATAATTTTATAAATTTATAAGATAACTTTTTATTTAAATATTTTTACTTTAGATTCTTAATTGCTAATATTATTAAATTATCTATTTTATAGCTTTAAAATTAATATATTTTATTATAATATTTAAACTAAGTTATAATAGCGCTATAAAAATACTCTATTATCTTATTTCTTAATATTTATAATTTTTTTACTCTATTATTTATAGTAAATATCTTCCCCTTAATAAAGTTATTCTTAATCTTCTAATAAATTTTAGACTAATATTTATATATTAGAAAGAATAATATTATTTTAATAAAGAAATATTAATTATTTATATAAGCGAATTCTATTATTAATAGTTATTTCGCTTAAATATTCTACTTATTATTAGCGAGTATATATAAAAAATATTTTAGTATCTAATTTTAACGCTTTATTTATTTATTAATTTATAAATAAAAGATAATATTTAAGTATTACTTAATTTTAAAATAGAAGTAAATAATAAATTAGAAGTTATTAATAAATATAAAGTCTCTATTATTAATAATATTATTTAGTATATTATAGCGATATACTATTTTAGAATAAAATACTTTTATTAGTTAAGCGATATTAATTATAATAAATATAAAAATATATCTTATTATTTTTATAAATCGACTTATTATAACTAGAATAATATTATAAATAATATTTTTATATTTATTTACTAATAAATCGATAATAAAGTTTATAGAAATTTTCTTTTATAATTTAATAATAATAATAAGCGAATTTAACTTATTATAGAGGCGATATCGCGAAGTTTTAATTCGCTAATAAACGTTATATATCTTAATATAATTAATAATTTACTTTAAATTTTTATTTTAATAATATTTATAAATAAATAACTTATATATCTTCGTAGCGTTAAAGTATTTAAATAATAAATTATCGTAATATTTACTAATAAGCTCTTCTCTTAAAATCTTATCTCTAGAAATATAAAGTCGACTATTATATCTTAATAATTTCTTAAAATCTAAGATTTATATTTAGCTATATACGCGACGCTTAATTACTAACTTATTAATATTAATTCGAAAAAACTTACTTAATTATTATAGACTTATAAATCTCGAATTAATATTTTTATTAGTCTTTAAAATATATTATAAGTAATCTTTTATATAATCTTAAACTTTCTTTTAGAAATAATTATCTAGATATTAATAATATAAAATATAAATACTATTATTATTATAATCTTCTTATCTCTTTATAATTATTTATTACTAGTCTAAAATATAAATTTATTCTATAATATTAATAGTAGTTTAATATTTAATAGCGATATTTCTTTATAATTAAAGCGTTATAATAGCGAGTTTATAAAGTTTAATTTATTTATTTAATAAAAATCTTAAAGTTATAAAAAGCTAACTTTAATATCTAACGAGTTTATCTAAAGTTTAATTTCTTCTACTTTATAAAGTTTTTAAAATTATTATAATTTATTAGAATCTTAATATAAAATATACTATCTTCTAGATAATAACGTTATTACTTTATAAATATTATAATAATAAATAACTCTTAATTATAAATCTTATAGTTTTACTTTATAGAAATTATTTTTCTAGATTAGAATATTATTAATTATTAATAATTATTTTTATTTAATTATAAAAATATAGTTTTTATATCGAAGTTAAAAGCGTTAATTTTAAGATATAACTTTAAATTTAAATTATAATAGCGTAGAAATAATATAATTATAAAAATACTTTAAAGCTATTAAAACGCTAGCTTAATATTATCTATTTACTCTAATAATCTAAATTTCTTATTATTTTTACTTCTTTAAGTAAATTAGTAAATAATATTATTATATTAAAATAGCTATAGATAAATTATTAATAGAAATTAATAAAGTTTAAAAAGACTTATATATTTCGATAATTTTTTAATTTTAACTACTTTTTAATAATAGTAATATATTTCTAATCTATTATAATATCTTTAATAAATATAATAAATCTTAAAAACTTAACTCGTTTAATATAGAATTAATATTTTTTTAAGCTAGCGTATAGTTAAAACTAATATAAACGCTTAAGTACTTATTTAATATATTATTAATACTTCGCTAAATTAATATTATAAATTAGAATATTATTTAAATATACTATATATATTATATCTATTAAATCTATAAAGACTCTATTAATATATATTTAAAAAGTTATTAATATATTAATAAGTTTAAAAGATATAATTAAATATTTAAAATAGTTATAGCGATTATAAAACGCTATTTTTTACTTATTATTTTCTTTAATCTAAATTTAATAATAGATATTCTTAAAATTTAACTTTATAAAAATCTTAAACTTATATAAGCGATTTAGAATCTTAATAATTAGAGATAGTAAATATTAATTTTTAATAGTTATTATATTTAAATCTTAATAATTAATATAAAGATAAAGCCTCTTATTCTTTTTAAAAATAAAAAAAATTAATATTTCGACTAAGAAAATCGAGTAGTAAATTTAATTTTTCTAAAAAGAGTTCTTTAAATAGCGTTATAACTTTATTAATTTTATTTAAAATAAATTATATAAGAAGTTATATAGCGACTTCTTATTACTTTTAATCTTAATAATATAATCTTTCTACTTAAGCGTAAATAAAATCTCTATTTTTTATTTATTAAAAAAATATTATTAAATTCTAATAACTTCTAAGAAAGCTTTAAATTACACTTATTTTTTAATTTTCTTTATATTATCGCGATATATATAATTATAAATATATTTAACTTCTATTTAATAATTTAAATAAATTTAATTAATTTTTTAATTTATAATTTATTAGCGGTAATTTTAAATTGCTATTACTTTATCGCTATATTTAATAATATTTATAAGTAATTTAATTTAAATATATTTAATATAATACTAAATCTTTTTAATTAATAATATAGAAGAGTATATTATACTCTCTATTTTAATTTTAATTATTTATTAATTAATAATCTAACTAATATACGCTATAGTAATATATACTTTAATTACTTAACGCTTTTAATTATAATAAGATAATATTATAAAATTTTAAATTCTATTAAACTACGAACTTTTATAAAATTAAATTAATATACGCTTTTATATCGAGTAAAGTAATAAATTACCTCTATTTACTCTAAAGCTTTATTTACCTCTTCGTAAAAATAGAAAAGATTATCTCTATTAATTATTATTTTTATCTCGCTTCTAAGACGATTATAAGATTTAATCTTTTTTTATTAATATTATATTAATATTAGCGATAGATAATTTATTAAGATTTAGATATTTAGATATTTAATAATCTTACTTATTATAATAAAAAATAATTATTCTTTTTATAATTAAAATTAAAGAATTTAACTTTATATTTTATATTATTATCTTAAGTATATATTATATAAACGCCGTTATTTAAAATTAATTTAGATTTCGAAATTTAATTCTCTAAGAGCTTATTCTTAATAAATCTCCTCGAAGATTTTAAATAAAAATCGTTATCGAAGCGTATACGTTTTAAAATCTTTTTCTATATAATAAATTATTAATAACTATTATCTTAATAAATTATAGTTTAAATATTAAATAAATCTTAAAACTTTAATTTCTATATATAATGCTAACTAAGTACTACTAGTATTTTTTTGAAATTTTTAAATATATTATATATTTATTACTAGATAAATCGATAAGCTAAGAGTTCTCTTAGCGTTCTTTAACTCGAAGTACGTATAAAAAGATTTTATATTCTAAATAATAACTCTATAAGTAAATCTTTTCAAAAAATATTCGTTAAAATTCTAAAATTATATAGTTTTTTTTTAATATTTTTTTAATATTTTTTTTTTTTATAAAAGAATTAAGTAATTAAATATTTAATTTTATTTTAGAAATATTAATAATAAATAGATTAGTTTTAATTTAATTTTCGAAATTTTTAAATTTATAAATAGTACTAATTAAGTAAATATATTATTTTTTTATAAAATAAAATAAAATTATATATTAACTATAAGAAATAAAATAATTATATAAAATTCTCTTAACGTTAATAAATTAAGAAAACGACTTTATATATAGACGTTAACGCTTAAGCGAAGTCTAAGTAATAATATTTTAATATTTATAATTTAGATTTTAGATTAAATATTAAAATTAATATAGAGTTTTTAATAGAATTTAAATAAGATTTAAATATATAGATTAAAAGATAATATATTAATAACTTAATTATTTCTTTATATAATTTAATAGTTATTAAAAATATTTTTATAGAATAATCGAAATATAATATAATAGTTTTAATATTTATTAGAATATCTAAATTCTAACTATAAATAAATTAAAATAAGATTTTTAACGTATTTAATTTAAATATTTATTTTAATCTTATTTTAAAAAAAATTAATAATATTTTTATATATTCAAATAGCTCTAAATAGAGTTTATATATTTATATATTTTTTATTTAATAATATCTAGAATAATAGGTCGAGGAATAAGAAATAAAAATTTAGATTTATAATAACGAGTATATTTATACGAAGTAAATCTTCGCGCTAAATCTCTTCTTAATATTAAAAAAATCAATTTAGTAGCAAATTTGAAAATTCTTAAATTATATACTTTTTATAACTTTAAATTACTTAATTTTTTTGAAATTTTATAGAATAAAATTTTTTAAAGAAAATATAAAGAATAATAATATTATAACGAAGAAAGTTCTTAGTTTATTAATAATTATATATAATAATTTTTATCTAAAAAACTCTAAATAATATTTTTAATATTTTTATATTACTAAATAGCTCTTAAAGTTCTCTATTACTATACGTATTTAAAATTATAAATTTTAAATAATAATAATAAATACTAGCTTATCGAGATTTCTTTATATAGTAATTCTATATTAAATCGACATTTTTATTTAATAATATAATAATTTATAATTACTTTTTCGTTAAGATTATATCGTTAAATAATCTATTTTTATTTTTATAAATATTATTATATGAAATTATATATTAATCTTAAATTATTTTAAAAGATAATTCGAGGATAATTAGACGCTAATATACGATTTTATTAAAGAATTAAATACTCGATAATAATTATCTTTTCATTTTAATATCGTTAAATAGCCCTTAATTAGAGCTATAAATCATCTTATTTAAATATTTTTATTTATTATAAATTCGCTATTAACGTTAAGATTTTAGATAGAGATATTAAAATACTCGCTTATTTTTTATATTATCTATAACTTTTCAAATATTAATAGTAAAAATATAAACTTAAATATTATTATTAATTATTTTTTTTATAGAGTTCAGCGATATAATAAAAAAAAAAATTTTAAGAATTTAAAAAAAGTGGCGACGATGTAACTCGAACTCTCGATCTTATTTATTTAAAAATAAAAAAAATTCTCTACTTATTATATCGATTATAGATTAAGATAACTATATCGTAAATAAAAAATAAAATAATTTCCTCTATTATATTATATAAAGAAAATAAATTCTTTAATATATTAATAATTTCTTTAATATAAGATAATAAATATTACTTTAATAGATTATAACTCTAATATTACGCGATAATTAAATTTTAAATTTTATTAAAAATCGCTAACTAAGTATAACTAACTCTAATTTTAAATTTCTTAAATATATTTTATATATAGAGCGAAATAAATTTCTAAGCTAAGGGTTTTTTAAACGAAAAAATAACCGATATATATATAGAAAATTATAGAATTTTAAATAACGAATATAGAAGTAAATTTATTTAAAAAATACGATTTTATTAAAGAATTAAATACTCGATAATAATTATCTTTTTTATTTTAATATCGTTAAATAGCCTTTAATTAGAGCTATAAATTATCTTATTTAAATATTTTTATTTATTATAAATTCGTTATTAACGTTAAGATTTTAGATAGAGATATTAAAATACTCGCTTATTTTTTATATTATCTATAACTTTTTAAATATTAATAGTAAAAATATAAACTTAAATATTATTATTAATTATTTTTTTCATAGAGTTTAGCGATGTAAAAAAAAAAGATATTTTAAGAATTTAAAAAAGTGGCGACGGTGTAACTCGAACTCCCGATCTTATTTATCTAAAAATAAAAAAAAAAATTCTTACTTATAATATCGACTACGAGTTAGATAATTATATCGTAAGTAAAGAATAAAATAATTTCATCTATTTTATTATATAAAGAAAATAAATTATTTAATATATTAATAATTTCTTTAATATAAGATAATAAGTATTATTTTAATAGATTATAACTCTAAAATTACGCGATTATTAAATTTTAAATTTTATTAAAAATTACTAACTAAGTATAACTATTTTTTTTTTTTAAGTTTCTTAAATATATTTTATATATAGAGCGAAGTAAATTTCTAAGCTAAGAATTTCTCTTAACGCGAAAAGTAATCGATATATATATAGAAATTTATTATTTTAAATAACGAATATAGAAGTAAATCTATTTAAAAAATACGCGTTAAAATCTTAGAGTTATCTAAATTATTTTAAAAGATAATTCGAGAATAATTAAACGCTAATATACGATTTTATTAAATAATTAAATACTCGATAATAATTATCTTTTTGTTTTAATATCGTTAAATCGCCCTTAATTAGAGCTATAAATTATCTTATTTAAATATTTTTATTTATTATAAATTCGTTATTAACGTTAAGATTTTAGATAGAGATATTAAAATACTCGCTTATTTTTTATATTATCTATAACTTTTCAAATATTAATAGTAAAAATATAAACTTAAATATTATTATTAATTATTTTTTTTATAGAGTTTAGCGATATAATAAAAAAAAAATATTTTAAGAATTTAAAAAAGTGGCGACGATGTAACTCGAACTCCCGATCTTATTTATTTAAAAATAAAAAAAAATTCTTAATTACGATACTACTACGAGTTAAGATAACTATATCGTAATAAAAGAATAAAATAATTTTATCTATTATATTATATAAAGAAAATAAATTATTTAATATATTAATAATTTCTTTAATATAGAGATAATAAGTATTATTTTAATAGATTATAACTCTAAAATTACGCGATTATTAAATTTTAAATTTTATTAAAAATTACTAACTAAGTATAACTAAGTTTTTTTTAAGTTTCTTAAATATATTTTATATATAGAGCGAAATAAATTTCTAAGTAAAGGGTTTCTCTTCGCGCGAAAAGTAATCGATATATATATAGAAATTTATTATTTTAAATAACGAATATAGAAGAAAATCTATTTAAAAAATATGCGTTAAAATTCTAAGATTCTTAAGTTTTTTTATATATTTTTTTTAAATTTTTTATTTTAAATAATAAAAAAAATTAATTAAATATTTAATTTTATTTAAAATATCTTAATTCTAAATAAATTAATTCTAGAGCTATTTATAAAAATTTTAATTTTTATATATAATACTAATTAAGTAGTACTATTATTTTTTTTAATTTTTAAATTATATTAATTATTCGTTATAGGAAATAAAATTATAATATAAAGTTCTCTTAGCGTCGACGAGTCAGGGAAACGACTTTATATATAAACTTTAATATTTTTTAAAAAATAACTATAAGACTAAATCTCGCGCTATAAGGGGCGCTATGTAGCCCTAGCTTAGGGCTATTCGAATCTAAAAAAATTAAAGAAATTCTATTAGAAAAAAAAGGCGCGAGGCGTATTTCATTAATAAATATAAAAGTAAATATAATAAAATACGTCTTTTTTACGACGCTTAAAAAGAGCATAAAGTATTCTAATTTAAATTTTTATATATATAATTAATAAGATTAATTCTTAATAATTAAGATTATTAAATTTAATTAAAATATATTATTTAAAAAAATATTAAATTTTAAAAACTTAATATAAATTATAATTTAAAAAAATTATAATATTTAATAATTATTATATATTAAATTAATATAATATATTTAATTATATATAATTAATAAATATAAAAAAATATTTTTAATTTATATAAAAAAAATATTTTTAATATTAATAATATAATTTTAATATATATAAATAAATTTATATATAATTATTTTATATATATAAGTAAGTAAAGATCTATAAATTAAATTTATAAAGTTAAATTTTTTATCTAAGTTAAATAAAGTTAAATTTTTTAAGTTAAATAAAATTTTAATCTTTAGCTCTAAGTTAAATCGAACTCTAATCGCTTACTATACGTTTTTAATCAATTTACTTTTATTATTATAAAATTAATAAAGAAGATAAAAGCTTTAATTTTAAGTTAAATTAAACTTTTATTTACTTTCTATATAATAAATAATTTACTTCTATTACTATAAATCGCTAATTAATTATATTCTTATTTAAAAAAAAAGTATTTATTTAATAATCTTATTTTTAATATATCTTATTAATTAAGTAAATTATTTTTTTAATAGATTATTTAAAATTATAATTAATAAATCGATCTTATTAATAATTTAAGCTTAAAATTATATATAATTAATTATAAATAAAAATCTTAAAATATAAATATAGATTAATTTACTATAATAATTAATTTTAAAATTTATTAATTATTATATTAAAGACTAATTAAATTAAAAATTAAATATATTAAAAGAAAGTATATAGATTATTCAAATTAGACGAAGCTAGAGAAATATATAATATATAATATTATTTATTATTATATTTACTTTTAAGAATATAATAATTAAATATCTTAAATCTAATATATTTAATTTATAAATATATTTTATTATATAAATTTATACGCTACTTTAAATTTCTTAATAATATTATTATATAATTCTATTTTAACTTTAAATAATAAGATAAAAGCGAGATTAATTTAAAGATATTTATTATTTTAATAGATAGAAGAAAGCTATCTTTCTTATTAATAACTTAATCTCTATTATTATAAATAATTTTAATTTTAAAAAACTTATTAAGAACTTAATTATTAAATTAAGTAATATTCTTATTAAGAATATAAAGAATTATTTTAAATATATAAAAATTAGCTATTTAATATAGATTAAGATTATTATAAATAATATTAATTAGTTAAATAATAAAATTATTTAATAATTATTTGATAGATTAATTAATAGCTTCTTATTCTTTAAAAACTTATTAAGATATTATTATCTTATATCTAATAGTTTTTAAATAAATTTTTTTATATTAATTTAATCTTAATTAGTTAAATTAAAATTTTAAAGTCTTATATTTTTTATTAATTTAAGAATTTAAATATAATTTTAAAGATAAAACATTTTTAATATAATTTAAGCGATATAATCTAACTTAATATTCTTAATAATTAAAAAAATTTAATAAAAATTATTATAAAAGTATATAATTATATTATTAAAAGAAGTAAAATTTTTTTAAATATTTTAAAGTATATAATTAATAATCTCGATATTATAGCGATTTTATATAAAGATCTTATTTTAGAAAATAAGCTTAATCGCTTTTAATAATTAAGCTAAATTAGATTTTATTAATATATTATAATTAAATTAAATAATAATATTAAGAGAAATCTTAAAGTAAAAATAAATAATAATATTATTTTAAAAAAGAATAAAGATAATATTAGATAAAGTTATAGTAATAGCTATTTTAGAGTTATTTTATACTCTTTTATAATATAATATTCTAAAGTATAATTTTATTAATATCTTTATAATTATTAAAAAAAAAAAGTTAATTATTAAAATAAGAGATTATATTTTAAATAGCGTTAATTATAATAATTTAATTATTATTAAAACTTATTTATATTTAATTTTAGATATTAATTTAATAGCTATATTCTTCGCGTAAAAATTAATTTTAATTATTAATATAATATTATTTATAATTTTATTAGATTACTAATAGATTAAAATTAATAATAAGATTAATATTCTTTATAAAGCTAATATTATTCTTTTTTAAGCGAATTTAAATTAAATAAAGATAGAAGTCTTCGATAACGACTTATTTATATTATATATTATTTAATAAAGAAAGAGTATAATATTAAATTTAAAGAATATAAATAAGATTATTAGATAATTTAAATAAAGAATAATAAGTATTAATTAAGAAATATACGTAAAGTATAAATAAAGAATTAAATTATTTACGAATAAAAAAAGAAAAATATATCTAGCGCGAAAAGTTTTAATAGCGAAAAAAGAATATTATATTTAAAAAAATTATAATATTTTAAAATTATTATTAGCGCGAAAATCTTTTTATTCTATAATTTAAAATACTTTAATTTATAAAAGAAATTATTAAGAAAAAATATATCTAATACGAAAAGTTTTAATATATATAAAAAGAAATATTATATTAAAAAAAGTTATAATATTTTAGTATTATTATTAGCGCGATTAGCTATTTATATTATATTTAAAGATTTTCTACTTAATAAAAAAGAAATTATTTATATATTCTATTTTATAATAATTTTATAAATTTAGAGAATTATTAAATTTATATTATAATAGAATTATTATAAAGTAATTTTATAAGTAATCCTTTTTTTTTATTAAATCGCTATTTTATTTAATATTTTATTTTATTTAATATTATTATAAAGTAAATTCCTCGCTATATAAATATTATTATATAAAAAAAGAATATTATTAATTATTATATATAAGTTCTTAAAAAATATAGAATTTAATATATTTAAAAGAAGATATTATAAATAGAAGAGCTTTTTAGTATTTAAATTAAATTTTTTTTTAATAATATCTCTACGCCTTTAACGTAAACTTTATTTAAATATATTTTACTTATTTTTTTCTCTAAATATATTATTTTAATAGATTAATATAAAAAAAAGTCTTCTATTTATTTTAATTATTAATATTATTAATTTAATTAAAAAGACTATTAGCTTAATCTAGCATTTATATACTATATTAATTATTTAAATCAAATTATTATTATTATTAAATATTATATAATATTAATTTAAAAAAAATAATTAATTAATTAATAAAAGAATTATAAATATATAATTTAAAGTTAAAAATCCTTTAATAGACTTTTATAGAGTCTATCTATTATATATCTTAATACTCTTAAATCTTATTTATCTAATCTAAATTCATATTATTCTAATTTATATTATTTTTATACTCTACTTAAAAACTAGCTTAATTATTATTTTTATAAATATTTTTAAAAATTTTAATTTTAATATAAATTCTATCTTTATATTAATATAAATATTATACTTAATTAATTAATAGAGATTATAAAATACTATTTAATAATATTATTTAAATTTATTATTTATTATTTTAATAGATCTATATTAATAATATATAAGATATTTAAAATTTAATTTAAAAACGATATAATCGCTAAAATCCTTTAGAAATCACTTATTATATATATTTTTATTTAAATTTTAATAAAATAAAATAAAATAAATTCTATTAATAGTATATTAATTATAATTTTTATAAAATATATACTTAATAATAATTATATAGAGATTAAGAAATAAATTTTAATTAGAGATTTTAGTATTAATAGCGATATCTATCTTAATAATATTAAAAAAATTAATTTTTAAAATATAATCTAATAAAAATATAGATAAATAATAAATTTTATTTTTAAAAATCTATAATATAGATATAAATAAAAATTTAATCTATTATTTATAAAGTTAATTAGAATTAAAATTAATCGATATTTTAATTAATTATACTTCGCTCTTATAGAGATAAAGAATTTTTTAAATAATATTATAAGATTAATTAATAGAAATTATAGTATATAAAATATTAAATTATATTAAAAGTACTTCTAAAGATTATTATTTATACTAATTATCTAATTAATATATCGCTTAAAAAGTTATTCTATTAAATAAAAAGAGAAAGAGCTATTATATTATAATAGAAAATAAATAAAATAGAAATATCTTTAATATCTTTCTCTTTAGAATATTATTTATAAGAATTTTTAATTTTAATTTAAATATCTTAATAATTAGATTAAGTTAACTAATAACTTATTTACTTTTTTTTTAATAATTTTAATCTATTTTAATTTATAAATAAAAGTTATAAAGAAATATAGTTAATTAAACTTAATAAATAAATTAATAATACTTTAATAGAATTATTTTATAAATTATAAGGCTTCTTAATAAAAGAAAAGAAAAATAATATATAATTTATTAATTTAATTATTTATAATAATTTTATTAATATTAATATAAATAACTACTTAATAGATATTAGCTTAAATAATTTTCTTATTTATTTTTAATTAATAGAGTTTATTATTTTTAATAGCTATATAGATATTATAAATAAAATACTATAATAATCTATTATAATAAAGAAAATAATTAAATTTACTAATATAACTTTATATTATATATTTATAAAAAATTAATAATTAATAAAATAAAAGATATAGATAATATAGATCTATAATATAAAATAAAAATTATTTATATAAAATTATCTTAAGTAATAATTTCTCTAACTCGTAAAATAATCTCGCTATTTCTATTATATTAAATAAATTTTTTTTTTAATATATTATTTATATTAGATATATTATTATATTATAATAATTTATTAAATAAAAAAATAAGAAAATAGTATAAGAGTATATAAAATAAATTAGTATATATAAAAGAATAAGGTAGAATTAAGCTTAAAAACCTTAAATTTATATATATAGTCAATTATTAATTTAGAGTTACTACGCTCTTTAGTTAAATCGACTAAATTAGCCTACTAGCCCTCTTAAGCTCTCTTATTAAAAATTTATATATAGAAATTTTATACTTTAAAATAATCAGCTCTCTATAAATACTATTACTTTATAATTTCGTAAATTATAGAGCTTAGTTTACGCTTTCTAACGCTATAAAAATAATAAAGTTTAATCTACTATTAGTAAATAAAATAAATATTTAAATATAATAGTTATAATAGTTATACTAGACGTATTCGAAATCGAATAATAGTTCTTTTATCTATTTATTTATGTAATTATTATTCTTTTATTATTCTATTAATTCTACTAATATAAATATAATTATCTTCGATATTTCTTATCTAATTAGAGCCTCTTACTAACGCCCTTAGATTATCTCTTAGCAAATTTATTACTACTAGCAATCGAGGCCGTAGCTTAATAGCTATTTACTACTACTTATAAACGCATTAAAAGACTCTTAAAAAGAGTTCGAATAAATATATTCTTCTTTATATACTTCTTTTAAGTTAGCGATAAATAAGTTAAACTAATATTTAAATATTATAGTTATATTAAACGCGTTCGAGATCGAATAATAATTCTTTCATCTATTTATATAACTATTCTTCTTCTATTATTCTTCTTTTATTATTTTATTAATTCTATTAATTTCACTAATATAAATATATTTACTTTCGATACTCTTATACTTAATTAAATAAGAGAAGAATCTATAATAGACGAATATAGAGAATATTATAAAGAATATTATAAAGATAGTTATTAGTAGTAATAATATAATAAATCTACTTTCTATAATCTTATATTAATTTACTTAATTAATATAAGAGAAGTTAATATAATAAGCGAATATAAAGAATATTATAAAGAAATTAAGCGGTAATAAAGCTTTTAATACTAAGAATACAACTTAGCTCTCTAAGATTTTATATTATATACTCTTTATAATTCTATATTAAATTATTATTTAATAAGCGAAGAATATTACTATAACTTAGCTTATTATCTCTACTATATTAAAAAGTAAAAGAAGAAATTATAATAGATAAATACGAAGAATACTACGGAGAATACTATAAAGAATATTATAGAGAAATTAAGTGGTAATAAGATTATTATTATTAAGAATACGACTTAACTCTTTAAGATTCTACGTTATATACTCTTTATAATTTTATATTAAATTATTACTTAGTAAGTGAAGAATACTACTATAATTTAATCTATTATCTCTACTATATTAAGAAATAAGAGAAAAAATTATAATAAATAAATACGAAGAATACTACGAAGAATATTATAGAGAATATTATAAAGAAACTAAGCGGTAATAAAATTATTATTATTAAAAATACAGCTTAGCTCTTCAAGATCCCACGTTATATACTCTCTACGATTTTATATTAAATTATTACTTAGTAAGCGAAGAATATTACTATAACTTAGTTTATTATTCTTACTATATTAAGAAGTAAGAGAAGAAACTATAATAACGTTATAAGAGGAGAATCTACTACGATAATTATAGTTAATTAGACCTCTATAGAAGAAATATCAAATAATATATATTTAAACGAATTGAAATCATCCGATATCTTACTCTAATAGCTATTTTATTATTCGAAAGATTTTACTATAATAGGAGATAATGTGAGATTTATACTACTAATTAGTATATTATCTTCATTTCTTTCTAATATTTTAATACTTCTTATTATAAGAATATAGCCTTTCTCTATTTTCAATTCTCTACACTCGATATACCTTTCTAATTAAATCTTAGCGCGCCTCTCTCCATATATATATATCTATATATTATATAGATTAAATTAATTTTATAGTAGTAAAAGTAGGTTAAAAACGTATAGTAAGTGATTAGAGTTCGATTTAACTTAGGGCTAAAGCTAAAACTTCATTTAACTTAGAAAAATCCAACTCCATTTAATTTAGAAAAATGAAAAATTCAACTCTATAAATTTAATTTATAGGCCTTTACTTATATTAATATAAAATATTAAATTTCTTATTACTTCGAGTTTTTACTAATATATCTCTAATTTTAGATATATCTATCTTAATAAGTTATTAATCTTACTTTTCTAGATAATATCGATTTTGTATTTAATTAATATAATTATAATAGCTATATCTAATAAACTTAATATAAAAAACGCGATTAAAAGAAAATTATTTTATATTATAAATTAATTTTAAATACTATTTATAATATAGATTTAATTAAAAATCGATTTTTCGCTCTTTAATAATACTAAAATAGATATATAAGTAGTAATTACTTTTGAAATATTATATATATATAAGATAATTAGATAATTAATTATAAGATTATAGAGATTATATTATTATACTAAACGCTATAACGAATTTTTTTATAATTATTAATAAAATTTAAAGTCTCTAATGTTAAAAAATAGAGAATTTAATTAATAATAGACTCGCTAAGATTAATTAGATTATTTATACTTATTTTAATATCTTTATAACTTTATTTTATATTATCTACTTTTTAATTAATATCTATTTTAAATATATTAATTTTAATCTTTTCGCTATTATAGTATTATTTAATAATATTATCTTTTTATAATATTACGCTATAGCTACTATAAATCTAATTTATAAAATCTAAATTTTATTATATAGATTAATATATATAAAAGAATAAGATAGAGCTAAATTAGAAAATCTTAAATTTATATATATAGCTAATTATTAATTTAGATTCTATACGCCTTTTTAATTAAACCGACTAAATTAGCTTAATAGCCCTCTTACGCTTTCCTTATTAAAAATTTATATATAGAAATTTTACACTTTAAAGTACTTAGCTTACAATATATAATTACTTTATAATTCCTTAAATTATAAAGCTCGCTTTACCCTTTCTAACGCTATAAAAATTATAAAGTTTAATCTACTATTAATAAATTAAATAAATATTTAAATATAATAGTTATAATAGTTATACTAGACGTATTCGAGAATTAAATAATAATCCTTTTATCTATTTATATAATTATTATTCTTTTACTAATCTACTAATTCTATTAATTTCATTAATATAAATATAATCGTCTTTAGTACCCCTCGCCTAAAGGTTACTTAATATTTTAGATATATATACTCCTTTTACTCGCCTCTTAGAGCCTCTATTAACGCCCTTAGACTACTTTTTAGCGAATCCGCTACTACTAATAATCGCTATCTACTACTACTTATAAACGCGTTAAAAGACTCTTAAAAAGAGTCTAAACGAATACGTTCTCCTCTATATACTTCTTTTAAGTCAGCGATAGATAAGTTAAACTAATATTTAAATATTATAATTATACTAAACGCGTTTAAGATTAAATAATAATCTTTTCATCTATTTTATATAATTATTCTTCTTTTATTATTCTATAAGTAAAGGCCTATGAATTAAATTTATAGAGTTGAATTTTTCTTAGTTAAATCGAATTTTAGCCCTAGTTCTAAGTTAAATCGAACTCTAATCGCTTATTATACGTTTTTAATCTACTTCTATTACTATAAAATTAATTTAATTTATATAATATATAGATATATATATACGGAAGAGAGGTTCGCTAAGGTTTAATTAGGAAGGTATATCGAGTATAAAGAATTAATTTATAATAATTATCTATAAAAAATAGAGAAAGGCTATATCCTTATAATAAGAAGTATCGAAATATCGAAAAGAAATGAAGATAACGTACTAGTTAAGGTAGTGGTGTGAATTTCATAATATCTTTTATCGTAGTAAAATCTTTCGAATAATGAAATAGCTGTAGATATCGAACGATTTCAATTCGTTTAAATATATATCGTTTAATGTTGCTTCTATAGCGTAGTAATATACTATATTAATATAGTAGAAGATAATAGATTAAGTTATAGTAGTATTCTCCGCTTACTAAGTAATAATTTAATATAAAACCGTAGAGAGTATATAACGTGGAGATCTTAAAGAGCTAAGTCGTATTCTTAACGATAGTAGTCTTATTGCCGCTTAATTTCTCCGTAGTATTCTTCGCATTTACTATTATAGTTCTATTATAGTTTCTTCTCTTACTTCTTCTTTTATAGAGTATTAGATTAAATAGCTAGCTAAGTAACTAATTAAGTAAATAACTAATATAACGTAAAATCTTAAAGAGCTAAGCCGTATTCTTAACGATAATAATCTTATTATCGCTTAATTTCTTTATAGTATTCTTCGTATTTATCTATTATAGTTTCTTCTCTTATTTCTTCTCTTATAGAGTATTAGATTAAGTAGCTAGCTAAGTAGCTAACTAAGTAAATAACTAATATAATATAAAATCTTAAAGAGTTAAGCTATATTCTTAACGATAATAATCTTATTACTACTTAATTTCTCCGTAATATTCTTCGCATTTATCTATTATAGTTTCTTCTCTTACTTTATAGAGTATTAGATTAAGTAGCTAGCTAAATAGCTAATTAAGTAAATAACTAATATAACGTAGAATCTTAGAGAGCTAAGTCGTATTCTTAACGATAATAGTCTTATTATTACTTAATTTCTTCGTAGTATTCTTTATAGTATTCTCCGTAGTATTCTTCGTATTTATCTATTATAATTTCTTCTCTTACTTCTTAATATAGTAGAAATAATAGATTAAGTTATAGTAATATTCTTCGCTTACTAAGTAATAATTTAATATAAAATCGTAGAGAGTATATAACGTGGGATCTTATAGAGCTAAGTCGTATTCTTAATGCTAAAAGTCTTATTACCGCTTAGTTTCTTCGTAGTATTCTTCGTATTCGTCTACTATATTAACTTCTCTTATACTAGCTAAGTAGATTAATATAAGATCGTAAGAGAGTAGATCTATTATATTACTACTACTAATAACTATCTTTATAATATTCTTTATAGATTCTTCGTATTTATCTACTATATTAACTTCTCTTATACTAGCTAAGTAAATTAGTATAAGATCGTAAAGAGTAGATCTATTATATTACTACTGCTAATAACTATCTCCTTAATATTCTTCGTAGTATTTTCTCCGTATTCGTCTATTATAGATTCTTCTCTTATTTAATTAAGTGCGAGAATATCGAGGATAAATATATTTATATTAATGAAATTAATAGAGTTAATAGAATAATAAAAGAAGAATAATTATATAAATAGATAAAAGAATTATTATTCGATTTCGAACGCGTTTAATATAACTATAATATTTAAATATTAGTTTAACTTATCTATCGCTAACTTAAGAGAAGTATATAAAGAAGAATATATTCGTTCGAGCTCTTTTTAAGAGCCTTCCAACGCGTTTAATAAAATTAATAGAATTAATAGAATTAATAGAATAATAAAAGAATAATAAATAGATAAAAGAATTATTATTCGATTTCGAACGCGTTTAATATAACTATTATAACTATTATATTTAAATATCTATTTAATCTACTAATAGTAGATTAAACTTTATAATTTTTATAGCGTTAAAAAGCGTAAAGTAAGCTTTATAATTTAAGAAATTATAAAGTAACTATATATATCGTAAGCTAAGTACTTTAAAGTATAAAACTTCTATATATAAATTTTTAATAAGAGAGACGCGAAAGGGCTATTAAGCTAACTTAGTCGATCTAATTAAAGAGCGTAGCGAATTTAAATTTATAATTAACTATATATATAAATTCAAGATTTTTAAGCTTAGTTCTATCTTATTCTATTATATATACTAATATTAACTTCTTTTATACTAGTTAAGTAGATTAATATAAGATTATAGAGAGTAGATTTATTATATTATTACTGCTAATAACTATCTTCGTAATATTCTTTATAGTATTCTTCGTATTCATTTATTATAGATTCTTCTCATATTTAATTAAGTACGAGAATATCGAGAGTAAATATATTTATATTAATAAAATTAATAAAATTAATAAAATAATAAAAGAAGAATAATTATATAAATAGGTGAAAGAATTATTATTCGATTTCGAACGCGTTTAATATAATTATTATATTTTTAGAAGCTTCTTCTTAATGATATTTAGAATCTAATACGCGTTAAGAGGCTTTAAAATAAGATAATAAAGAACGAATAAGAAAGAAAGACGCGTTTTAAGAGATAGTATCGCTAGATTAAAAGGTACTATCGCTAACTTAAGAGAAGTATATAGAGAAGAATATATTCGTTCGAACTCTTTAAGAGTCTTTTAACGCGTTTATAAGTAGTAATAGATAGCTATTAAACTCGCTTACGATCTCGATTATTAATAGTAGTAAATTCGTCGAGAGATAGTCTAGAGATATTAGTAGAGACTTTAAGAGATAGATAATAGAGATATATATACTTAAAATCGAAGATAATTATATTTATATTAATAAAATTAATAGAATTAATAGAATAATAAAAGAAGAATAATTATATAAATAGATAAAAGAATTATTATTTAATCTCGAACGCGTCTAATATAGCTATTATAAATATTATATTTAAATATTTATTTAATTTATTAATAGTAGATTAAACTTTATAATTTTTATAGCGTTAGAAAGCGTAAAGCGAGCTTTATAATTTAAGAAATTATAAAGTAACTATATATATCGTAAGCTAAGTACTTTAAAGTATAAGACTTCTATATATAAATTTTTAATAAGAGAGCTCGAAAGGGCTATCGAATTAATTTAGTCGATCTAGCTAAAAGACGTAATAATCTCGAATTTATAATTAACTATATATATAAATTCAAGATTTTCTAGCTTAATTCTATCTTATTCTTTTATATATATTAATTTTAAATATTATTTATAATATAGATTTAGCTAAATATCGATTTTTCGCTCTTTAAAGATATTAGAGTAGATATATAAGTAGTAATTACTTTCTAGATTTTATATATATATAAGGCGATCGAATAATTAATAGTAATCTACTATAAGACTATAAAGATTATATTATTATATTAAACGCTATAATAACGAAATTCTTTACTATTATTAATAAGATTTAAGATCTCTAATATTAAAGAATAGAGAATTTAATTAATAATATACTTACTAAGATTAATTAAATCGTTTATATTTATTTTAATATCTTTATAGCTTTATTCTATATTATCTATCTTATCTATTTTAGATATATTAACTTTAATCTTTTTAACTATTATAATATTACTCGACTATCTTATCTTTCTATAATATTATATTATAGCGATTATAAATCTAATTTATAAGATCTAAATTATATTATATAAATTTTATAATATATAGATAACGCGCGATATAGCTAGTAAGTCTTATTAGAGACTAAGTAAAACTTAAATAAGAATTAAAAGATAGATTAAAAGAACGTAGATTATTAAAATTACTATTAAAGAAGTCTATTAATAGATCTTATAATAGAGAATCTTCGATAGCGTTTTCCTCTTATTTAGAAGCTTCTTCTTAATGATATTTAGAATCTAATACGTATTAAGAAGCTTTAAAATAGAGTAATAAAGAATAGATAGAGGAGAAAGACGCGTTTTAAGAGATAATATCGCTAAGTTAAAAGATATTATCGCTAGCTTAAAAGAAGTATATAGAGGAGAATATATTTATTTAAGCTCTTTTTAAGAATCTTTTAACGCGTTTATAAGTAGTAGTAGATAGTTAAACTCGCTTATAATCTTAATTATTAATAGTAGTAAATTCGCTAAAAAGTAATCTAGAGATATTAATAGAGAATTTAAAAGATAAGCGAAAGAGATATATATCTTAGATATTTAATAACATTTAAGCGAGAGATATCGAGAATAAATTTATTTATAATTAATAGATTAATAGAATTATAGAAAAAGAATAATTATATAAATAGATAAAAGAATTATTATTTAATCTTAAACGCGTCTAATATTACTATTATAACTATTATATTTAAATATTTATTTAATTTACTAATAGTAAATTAAACTTTATTATTTTTATAATATTAGAAAGCGTATATTAAGCTCTATAATTTACGAAATTATAAAAAAATAGTATTTATAAAAAGCTAGTTATTTTAGAGTATAAGACTTTTATATATAAATTTTTAATAAGAGAGCTCGAAAGGGCTAGCGAGCTAATTTAGTTAGTCTAATTAAAAGACGTAATAATCTCGAATTTATAATTAACTATATATATAAATTTAAGATTTTCTAATTTAACTCTATTTTATTCTTTTATATATACTAATAAATATATAATATTAAATTTTAATATTATTAAATATACTTTAAATAAGATATAGCTATAATTATAAATAGAATTAATAATTATAAAGTATAAATTTATCTAAATATCGCTTATTCTAATATATTATACGAGTAAAGATCTATAGATTAAATATATAATTATTTTTTTAATTAGAGCTATCGAGTAAATTCTCTATATATAGATATTCTTCTTTCTTAGATATTATTAAGACTATTATATTTAATAATAAGTCTTATTATATAAGTAATTATATATCTAGATATTTATTAATATTAATTAATATACTTTAATACTAGTATATAAATTAGTAAGACTATACTCTAAAGAAAGTTCGTTTCGATATCGTCGCGATACTTTATACGATTCTATATTACTTAATCGATTTCGCTTATTATAACGATTCGATTAAATAGAACTATAATTTCTATAATTTCTACGACTTCTATCTAGTAGAGAAAATACCTAGAAAATATTAAATATTATTAAGCTTTATATTATATTAATATATAATATATACTTAAAATAAACTTCAAATAATAGAATAAGAAGATCTAATTTCTTTAGAGATATTATTAATATTATAATTAAAATTAAAGAAACTATTAAGAAGTTAAGTTATTAGATATTAAAGAGAAGCTTTAAAAATTCGTTCGTTAAAGAATATAATAATATATAAGATATAAATTTACGATATACTCTCTAACGTCTTTACTTAACGACTTTATCTAATACGTTAGAGAGAACTTTAAGATTCTTAATAAGAACGTTATTATTACTATCTACGAGATTATCTATAAATTAATAAAGTCTATATTAAGAAAGAAAGAGAACTCTTAATAATAAAGAATTAGCGGATATAATTAAGAAAGAGATTCTATAGCTCTTAGACGACGAAGATCGTATCCTCTATTAAAATTATCTCATTACTATTCTTAGTAACCTTATTTTAATTAATATAGAAATAATAGCCTTATCGATTACGAAGAATACTATTTCTCTCTCTCCCGTAACCGCCTTATTAATCGAAGAATTCTACTTTAATTCTCTTTCTTAATACTAGCTTACGACTCAAATTATCGAGTTTTATATCTACTATCCTCGCCTTATTAAGTTATTTAAAACTTCGATATTAAATAAAATTATAATTATAATAAGAAACTTACTATTCTAATTAAATTATATACTAGTAAAAAAAAGTATAATAAAAGTTCTATCGAAAGTCTTAGCTATAAATTTATAATTTTTATAAATCTTTATAAGAGAGTTAAGATTTCTTAGTAGATTCTTTAAATAGTATTTTTAATTATACTAAAATCTATAATATTAAAGTATTATTACTCTAATTATTAAGAAATTAGTCTTATTATTTAATAACTCTTTAATTAATTTTAGAGCTATTTCGAGAGAGAAGAATATTATTACTCTTATACTTTATAAGTAAAATAGTATTAGTTTAAGAGACTTACTTCGAGCTAGTCTCTAAAAAGAATAAAGAAATTATCTTTAATAAGATAATTTAATAACTTCGTTAAATTTAAAGAGAGTTAAATTACGAATTTTAGTTAGATATAGTACTTCGAAATAAGATAATTATCTTTTATAGTAATATCTCTATATATAGTATTATAATTCTATAATAGATAATTATAATTACGAGGCTAATTAATAATATCTATACTATAATCGAGAATTATAAAGAGATTATAAAGACTAAGAGATTCGAGTTATTTAGATCTATAATATACTTTACTAATTAAAAGTATTATATTAATTAATCTTTAAATTAAAGTAATTAAGTAATTATAGTAGATTATTCTCGATAGATAAATAGCTTTTAGAAAAAGTAATACTTTATCTATAAGAAGATAGACTACTAATTAACTAAGTATATTAATAAAAAACGCTAAAAGTCTTAAAATAAGTTCGCTAAGCGGTTTATCGACTTTATTAATAAACGATATAACTTTTATATTTAAGAGTTTAAAGATTAAAAGAATAAGATCGAGGATCTTAAGATCTTAACTCTCGATATTTAAGATAATAACTTAAAAGAAGATTAAAAACTTTATTATAATTACTTTTATAGTTATATTAAATTAAGTTTAAATATATTATTTAAAGCTTTTTAGCTATTTTATATATTATAATATTATTAAGTCTAATAGCTTTCTTAATATTAGTTAATATATCTTTAAAAGTAGTTTTATAATATTATATTAGATATCGAAGTTATATATATATTTACTTACTAGATATAATTAAGTAAAAGTCTATATAAGAGAATTTAATATATAATTAAATATTACTATTAATAGTATTATTATCTAATTTAAAATTAAAATAATAGTGTTAATTAAAAAACTTATAGTAAATTTGTTTATTAATCGAGTCGACTTTTACAGTAATATAGACTAATATTCTTATTTCTATTATATATTTAAGATATAAATAGATTAGAAATCTATCTAAATAATCTTAAGAATTAAATTATTTTAAGAAATAAATCTATAATTCTTAATTATTCGCTTTTATAAATATCTATTCTTAATATAGAGTTTTATATTAATTAACTATTTAATCGATATCGAGTTATATTAACTATATTATTAATTTAATTATTTCTTAATTAATAGATTTATTTAAACTCTAAAGAAAGCTAACTATAACGATTTCGAATATCGTTATATATTTAAATAAATTATTAAGTTCTATATACTCTATTAAAAGTACTCTTAATTCTCTAAATTATTTTAAATTCTTACTTAAGAATAAGAATAATATCTATTTTAATTATATAATTATTATCGATATTCTCTATATTAATAATAGTCTAATTCTATAAGTTATTAATAAGAAAACTTTATTTTAAATCGCTCGATAATTAACAAATATAACTATCTTTTATATATAAGATATACTTAGACTATACTAAATAGATATATATATTAAATCTTTAAATATTATTATTTATAACGCTAAAATTAATTTTAATAATATCGAGTTTAGATAAAACGCTAGAACTCTAAATATTTAAATAAAATATATATTAGTTAAAGTCGCTAATTCTATTAATCTAATAAAATAATATTATACTTTATTAAGACGAGTCTATTTAATAATTACTACGAAATTAAAGAATTAAGATATTAAAAAGAAGATTCGTCTATAAATAGCTATTAAGACTATTAACGATATAGTTAAATATAATAATATTATTTCTTATATTACTAATTTTTAAAATCTTTTCTCTATATTATAAATAACGATATATTAACTTTATCTACTATTAAGAGAGTAAAAGCTATTAATATAGTAATAATCTAAAGTTATAAAACTTTACGCTAAGAGATAAATTAATAACGCTCTTATATTAGCGAAATGATCTCTTAGATAATAAGAATATATAATATTTTAATTAATTTCTCGAATATTAATTTAAAGAATATATTAAAAGAAGTAAATCGAAACTATATAAATTGCTAACTACTTCTTAAGAGATATATATTATTAAATTATTAAATAATTCTACTAGATTTTCGAAATTACTATTATTAAGTTATATTTAAAAAAAATAAATATCTTAATTAAGTCTTTTAAGTTTCTTAAATAAGAATCTTTATAGTTAGATAATACTTAATACGAAAATAACGATAATTAAGATTATTAAGACTCTTTTTAAAACGCTTTACTACGTTATAACCCTTCTCGATATTAATATATTTTTACTCGTTTTCGAAACTCTATTAATATTATAATCTATATATCTAAGTTTATATTATAATTATCTTTATCGAACTTTTAGATATCTCGATAAAAAGAACTTAAATAAATTACTTAAAAAGAGTATATTTAAGATTATAAAGATCGAAGATATTCTTATAGAAGTATAAATATTTAATAATCGTTTTATAAATTAAATTAAGAATAAGAGTATTAAGAAAGTCTTTAAGAAGTCGCGATTAGTAGTATAAGTATTTAATAACTCAAAGAAGTATAGAATTCTTACTTAGGTCTTTATTATTTAACGAGACTAGTTAATAACTTATTATCGCTTTATTATTAGCTATTTTATAGCTATCTCTATATCTACGCGATATTACTTAGATATATATATAATCTTAATTTAAATTAATTAGAGATATCTTTATTTTAGCCTTAGCTAAAATAAGATTATTATCGAGAATAATACTTTATATTATTCTCTCTCTCTATAAAATTACTAAGTTCGATATCTACTAATTTTAGATATATTATAAATACTATATAAAGAAGCTAAAAATAATCTCATCTATATTCGATACTTATTTATTATTTAATAATAATATAATAGTAATTATTAACTTATAAATCTAATAACTCTCTTATTATTAATATTATCGAAGTTTATAAATATAAAATTATAAGAATTATATATCGCTAAACTATTAACTAAATTATTTAAGAGACTTACTTTAAAATAATCTCTCGAATTTAATAAATTTATTATTATTTTTAAGAATAATATAAAAATTAGCTAATATAAATAAGATAAAGAAGATTTAATTATTTTTAAAATTATTTATAAAAGAATAATATATCGTCTAGAGAGTATAAGAAGTATATATTATAACGATATTATAGTTATAAGCTATATTTATCTTATTATATATCGCTTAGATTATAAAGTCTTATTTATAATAATACTTAATATCTAAATCGCTATCTTTTATAATAAATAAAAAAAAGAGATCTTATATTTATTAAATTAGATATAATATCTCTAAGAATTATAGTTTTTATAAATTCGTTATTCGCTAATAATAAAGATCTTTCTTTTTAAATCGACTATATAATAGCTCTAGCTAACGCTTAGAATAAGATTAATATTATTTATTAATAATTAATTAAATATCATTAAGTTACTAGAAGCGTATTAGCCTTCGAACTTTATATATTATCTCTAAAATTCGATATTATAATTACTATAAAATCTACTCTAAATTAAATCTTCTCTAATACTTTTTAGAGAAAGATATCTCTTTCTATATATATAGACTCGAAATCTTTATATAAATATCTTATTAAGCTAGAAATAATATAAGAGAAAAGATTAATAATAGATATTCTATATCTAAGATAGTTATATAAATAATAAAAGATTATCGAGATTCTATAAATTAGAGAAGATAAGAATTTAGCTAATTTAATAATAAAGAATAAGAAATATAATATATTATAATATCTAGTAAATATAAATTATCTAAAATTAGATCTAGAAGACTAGATAAAAAGATAAGATATTAATATTAATTAATAGAAAGTCGTCTTAGTATAATATTATTAGAAATACGTCTAAGTATAATTAAATTTACGCTTACTATAGTAGAGAAAGTAATTACGATTATAGAGATTATAAAGAAGAAATATAATATATAAATAGTCTTATTTTCTATTTTTTACTAGTATTAAAACGACTTAACACTCGCTATTACTAGTACTTATTCGATCTAGTTATAGATATATAAAGATATAGAGGATGGCATGAGAGTCCTCGCGTCTTTCCCAAAACAATCCTCCATTCGACACTTAACGTCGAAATGCCGAATCCCACTCCCTCAAACTACCAACTGTTTAATTGGGTGTCGGCGGGTAATGTATGCATTGACACGTGTGATAGGCCGATGGGTACTTTGTGCAATTTCATCCCGCAGAATCTCAGGGGGAATCAAGCAAAATGCTTGGCTCTCAGCTGAAAAGGTACCGCCCGCTTTCGTTTCCAACCGGACAATAAGGGTGTGTCGCTATCCAATTATATGCTGACACACTGTTTGTGCACCGTCCTAATGCGACATGGAGGGGTGCAATGCATGGAAACATGCACGGAAAGAGTGGAGCACGGAGAGGGGTGCGCCGCCTGCTATGCAAATGGTGAGATCTGACATTCATTCAAATAGTTCGCTGGGTGCTGCTCGCTGCTCGCAGATTTTTTTCTCCTCTTGTTTCGTTGCTCACCAGATTGACCTTCGTCACCCACGTTCCTTACCAATCCATCTCTGCGAGTCCAGAGATAATCCACTCATTATAACTTGTACATTTTCGCTTTTTGCTCCAACATATCGACTTCTAAGCCTGGTGCCAAGTTCCGTCTTACTTGCAAAGCATTCTTTACCACCCTTCAGAAGCCTCTGCCGTCCTTCTTCAAGATGAAGACAACCTACGCATACGCGAGCATAGTCCTCGCCCTCATGAGTTCTGGCAATGTCCTCGCTCATCAACACCACCACCACTCCAGGGAGGTGGAACAGCCAACCAGCTCCCTCTCTCTCTCCGCGTCAGTAATTGCCACCACCTATCCTACCGCCTCTGCGGCTGCCAACTCCACCTCTGGGGGCAATTCCACCACGGGAGGCAGCCCCATCACGGCCGGTACCTGCAGCAACTGCGACGGCGTCTGCGTTACCTTCGGCGCCACCAACGACGACCTCTGGTACTGGTGGAACGGTGGGCCCGGCGGCGATGCCTCCACCTTCGCCAACAACCAAATTGGCACCATCTGCCTCACCGACGCCGGCGCCATGTTTGTCGGCAGCTCCAGCAACGTAGACTCGGGGGGCGGCAACACGAAATTCGAATGGTCCATCGGTGCCAGCACGTCCAATTTCGATGTCAGTGTATGCGACGGCTTCAGCGTGCCCATGTCCTGTACCGGCTTCGGCGGTAACGAGAGTCCTTATGTCACGATCGGCGGGGGCGACTTATGCACCAGCGATTGCCCAGCCGATGATCAATTTGACGGGAATTGCAGGAATTTGGGGGCACATACCGGGAATTTGGCCGCAGTGCCTAGCTGTTTTCAGGAGGGGGCTGGGGCGGAGGGAAAGAGTGGGACGAACAATTATTGGCTGTATGACAACTACTCTGTCCAGTCCATATTCACCGGCAGGACTGGTGTTGTCTGCACCGTCGGTGGATCGAGCTCCAAGACGAAGCGGGACATGAGACAGAGTGCGGCGGAGTTGGGGCCAAGGGCGAGCATGCATCGTCAGCATGGACGCCACCAGAGGCGTGCGCATGGACATGGTCTACACGCGGTGTCTTGAAGGGATAGAATTCGAGAGCTAAGCTGTGATTGTGGTGCCTATGGACATATTTCGCTTCTACTACTACTCTTCGGCTGGTTTTGGTGTATCTTGGATCACTTTGATGGGGAAGGAAATGGATATCATACATATGCTTAGATGTCACGCTCGTTATGGGATCGCAAGCCCATCTTCTTGTCGCGTTAGAATACATATCGTGATAGTGGAATGACTTCACGAGACTGGTTCATAGAACTACGGCACTCACGAAATTATAAATGATACAACATTCAGCACCGAAGAGATAAAGGAGGCATGATTGGCTTAAAGGTTTGCCGCCGACGTAGACAGAGACTAGCCTCGAGGATCTCAATTCAAGTGCCAAGAGCTTCCGCCGGCGGAATTGAAAGCAACATCAAAAGTTGATGTTGCTTAGGATTAGGTTACATCAACAACCCAATCGCATCCAATACAAACCTGACAGGCGATACTTTCGCTACGCCATGCTTACGCTTACAGATCTCTGACAGAATCCTTTTCTCAGGTATAGAAAGATTTAAGGTTCTTACCTCTTATTAGAGCGCCTCGAATCGATGTTTCATTCTAGTCTTCGCAGCATTCCCCTGAGTTACAGATCGCCAGCGTAGGCTTCATACGTCGTAGTCTCCACCATGCCTCTCGTTCTCTCTCCAGCAAGCAAAGAAGACATTCTTCGCGTCGTTGAAATCGTCTTCTCAGCCTTCGCCAACGACCCACTGCTCATGACATGCTACCTGGCAACGCCGTCAAACCACACGTGATGGCTTCAGACAATCTTGGACCAAATGCAGTACCCCTCAACCATCATCATCAAGATAGCCGCCGACGAGAATGGGGAAACATCTCATTTGCAAAATGGTTGATCCAACAGGAATCGAACGAAGGTGGTCATGGTGGAGGAGCTTCGGGTGCAGTGCAGCCCACAAATCCATCTCCAGACATGAATGTTTTAACTTGCCAGAGCCTGACAGAGGCGCAGTACAAGATGCGCACAGCACTGATGTCCACCTGTTCCCACATCTGTAAGTAAGAGTCCTCCAGTCTCAGGTCCTAGATATAGCCCTGAGCAAAGACAAACCAAGGGTAAAAAGCGTTGGCGACATTTCCAATTAATCAGCGCCGCGGGGCGGCGACAATGCTTGTGCAGCGAGGTACGCGGAAGGCGCAGCGAGAGAATCTTGAGTGTTTCAGCGCTTGCACAAGCGACGCTAAGCCTAAAATTTGTCGAAGTTTGGAGCGCGCTGGGTGGAGCATGAAGGGGTCGGAATATGTGCTGCCATGGCGGGACCCGGGCGTATTTAGGGCATGGAGGGGATCTACATGAGCGCAATTAGCCTGAGTCTTTTCGCAGACCAAATTCGGCCGGCCATTATAACTGAATATCCCAGACAGGGGAGATGATTCGCAGAGCTGTGCGTGACGGAGCTTATTCTATGACTTGTTGATACTAGAGCACGAGTTTCATTGGAACCTTCGGCGCCCAGCAGAATAGCTGATGTGTACTTGCAAAAAGTTTTAGGGCTGAGTTCTTGCATGAATCGGTTGCGCAGCGCGGCGGTGACAGTGTGTTGATTAAGCGTTAGCGCGTGAAGCGCTGAGACTTACTTCTTGTTTGCTCTGGAGCTAAACGCTTGAAGGCATAGTGAGAGACTCGCTGTCGGTTATAACCCATTCTCGCACCTCTTATCTGGCCTCAAGAGCCTTCAACACTTTCTGGATGGGACGACTTATTCATCCGGCATAGTTAACAGGTTCACTTTTCAAGAACCAACAACAGTATTTTAGCATAACGCGACGAACTTTTGTAGAAGCGAGAAAATACTATTACCGAGCGGTCTTGATAGCGTACAAGTAAGGTGAAGATTCATTCTAGAAGCTCGTGCAACAGGAACAATTTACCTTCGCAGTGCAAGCTAAATCCAATTCCTTCTCGAGCCTCTAGTAGCCTTTTTCAATTATGATTGAATTCATCAGGGTACTCCACACTTCACTCCCATTCTCACAAGGACTTTGCCTACCCATATAGCAAACTTGCTGTATGTTGCCGCTTGACCTCGTTTGCACATAGAGAATTTCCTAGCACTAGAAATTTCTGAGCGGACCTCTACCACCAATTCAGACATACTGTACAGATGACTAACAGCCCCCGTACTTCGAGTGTCTGCGTCACTGTCTTCCGGCTAAGTCTTTACTGGTAAAACATCATAACCCCCATTCCATTTTACAGCCAGTCAGCTTTGGCCACATTTAGTTTGCCTTCCCATGGTTTGATGTTTGACGATAGTTGCCAAACAGCCCTTTTCGTTCCGAGATTCTTTTTCAACAAGTTCTCTTCAGGTTCTTCAGTCAAAAATCAGCTTATCACTGCATTCACCGTCATCATGACTGACATGCTGCCTATCAAGACTGCTCAATTAAAGTTGCCTTAAAGTTAATTTTTAATCTCTATATTATTTAATTATAATTCGTTTATTAAAAACTTGAATAAGAAATAGATTAATAAAAATAATATACTTTAAAATTGTGATAAACTCGTCTATATATAAAGCGAGGTTAATAAGATTTATATTTATCGTTAGTTAACTATCTCTATTATATATTAGTTTATATTCTAAATCTCTATATTATTAATTTATTAGTTATTTCTATTTACTTTATCTTTTTAATTATTATCTATATCTCTTTAAATCTTATAATTAACTTTAATCTTATTATAGTAAAGAGAATATTAATATTATCTAAGAAGAAAAGTAATATTATATTACTTCTTTTTATATTAAGATAATAATCTTATAATAGTCTTCTTTTTTTCTTCGTTTTAAAGCGATAAATCTTAAAATATATTAAATAAATCTATTATAAAATATTCGATATTAAATATCTTAATAAACTATTTAATAGCTTTATTAATCGCCTCGCTAATGATAATAAAAAGATTAAGAAACTTAAAGAGCTTCTTTAATACTTCGAGATCTATAGTTAAATTATATATTTCTTTATCTATAAAATAATTATTCTATTTCTTTAAGAAAGCTCTATTAAATTATCGCTACTATATTTCTAATCTATTAACTATCTATATCTTTTAATCAATATATTATTTTTATAAGATCTTCGTTTATAATAGAATTTAGCTTTATTAAGATGATATCTATATATAAGAGAATATTCGATAATTATTTAGAAAATCGAATTTTAAGATAGCGACTTTTATCGATTTAATTAAAAGTTTATCTATTATATAATTTATATCTAAATTAAACTTTATCTTAGATATATTATAATATTACTTTTATATCTTCTTATTAAAATATTTAAAACTCTTAATTATTCTATTATAATTAATTTAATTATAATAAATTCTATAACGCTTAAGATTATCGCTATCTATATATATATAATATATATAATTTATTATATTCTATTATTAGCTATATTAATAAAGTCTTTATTAATATTATCTCGCTAAATATAAGATTTTCTTTTATCTCTTAATTATAATTAATATTAAGAAGTCTTAAGTCGATAGTTGAGTTATTTTTATATATACTTATCTCGCTAAGTAAGTCTCTATTAAAAAGATATAGTTTATTAAAGAAAGACGACTAAAAGAAATAGCTTAAGAATTATCTTAATTAGATATTCGCTAATATCTTACTTATAATTATCGCTCGCGATATTAAAATAGACTATTAAGATCTTAATTAATTATTATTAAATAAACTCTTATCTTAATATCGCTATAATATTTAAAATACTATTTAAAGATCTTTAAAAGTAGAAGAATAATAATTATCTAATAAGATTAGATATAAAACTCTTAAAATACTTTATTTTGTTTTTATTAGATCTTATCTTCGAAGTATAATAATAGCTAAAGAAGAATTTATAATCTTTTCTTTTTATAACTATACTTCGTTAATTACTATATTTATAAGATTTATAAAGTACTCAAGTATATTATATTAGATAATATTATCGATATTTTATTTATTTAAAATTAGAGATATAATTATAATTAAATAAGATCTTATTAATATATTTAGATATATTTCTATAGTCGAGTTAAACTTTTAACTACTAGATTTCTTTTAAAATAACTTCTATTATATTAATAGATTCTTATTATTTAATCTATATATCGCGCTCTTTTATTTTTAATCTATTCGCTAAGACCCTTTATTAAATACTTATTATTATTCTCTTTTAAAGTATTATATTTTACTATCTAAATAACTTCTTCGCTATTCTTTTATCTAATAACGATATAATTTAATTTAGTAAGAACTTTAATATTATCTATAATAACTATAATTTAAAAATAAATTATATTAAGAATAAGAAAAATATTTTTATTAAATTTTTAGAAATTTAATTTAATAGCGAGAAGATAAAGATTAGACTCTCTTTTAATAAGCTAAAATAAGTAAGAAAGTTAATAAAAGCCCTTTTAAATAGATGAAGTATTTTTTATAACGAGCTTAAGTTAGCGATAGATCTATTATTCTTCTTCGTTAAAGTAATAATCTCTAATAAAGCTTTTCTAAAAAGACTTTACTTTATATTATTTAAAAAATAAGAATATTATTATATTATCGCTATAATTATAGCGAATCTACGCTAATAAAATATCTTTCTATTTAGATAAAATAAGATATATCTACTTCGTTAGTATAGTCTATATATTATTATTATTTTATATAAATAAATACTTCTAATAAGCTATAAAATAAGAGAGTATATTCTCGAGAATATCGCTATTTATTCTAAACTAGACGATATATTTAATATATACTTCGCTATTCGCTATTATAAGAAGAATATTTAATTTAAAGAGATATTTATTATTTTTATAATTATTTATAGATAGCTATCTCGCTTATATTAATTATATCTTATACTCTATTATAATAATAACGTTATTATTAAGAGTATTTATAATAGTTCTATATATAAGTTAACTATAATATTACTTAGATAAATAATTATATTATTCGCTTAATATAATATTATTTATAATATAATTTAAATTTCTATTAAGTAAAATACTTTAGTTAACTTACTCTCTTACTTTTAAATTTAATAAAATTACTAATTTATATTTATAGCTAAGCGCTCTTAATCTATATAGAAATTATTAAATTATAATTTATCTAAATTATAATATAAGAAGACTTCTCTAAATTATAATATTATGAGATATCTCTAATAAGATCTAGTTAATAAAATAAGAAGTAGTTATTAAACGACGAAGGCCTTCTATATCGAATTTTATATCTCTATTAAGAATTATCGCGTTTTTTTTTATTATTTAATTATTTATTAACTAAATAGTATATCTAATTAATTATTATATTTAGATTAAATTTATTAAGATCTATCTTATAGATATTCGATTAGCCTATATAAATATAAAATTTAAGAATCTTAAGATCTTTTATTATTTACTATTATAGCGAGTAATTATTAATATTTATAGACTATATAACGAGATCGATATTAAAGAATATCGTTTAATTATATAAGATCTATTACTTTATATTCTTATCTAATTTAATAAAACTTTCTTAGAAAAAGCTATCTTATATACTTTCTTTTATCTTATATTTACTATATTTCTTTATATAGACGAATTTATATAATTTTAAACTAAATTTAAGAATAGCGATTTCGAATAATAATATATTATAAGATATTTAATTACGCTTTATAGTTATTATATAAAACTATTTCTATTAATCTTAAAGATAAATTTATTTAAAAGAGAAATTACTCTATTTATTATCGCTATAAATAATAATATCTACTCTTATTTATTCGCTATAAAACTTATTTACTCGCTTTTCTATTAATAAATTATTATCGCTATTTAATTTAAATAAGATCTTTATAAGATAATATATTATCGCTATATTATATAATACTCTATATATACTTAATTACTCTAAGTTATTACTTAAAATACTCTTTTTATAAAAGAAATCGCTATCTTCGAGAAAAATATCGATTTAATTAATAATAAGATTTAACTACTTAATCGTTAAAAAGTCTAACTTATATTATCTATATATCGAAATATATTTAATTTATATTCTCGTTATATTATATTATCTTTAATATTCTTATTTAATTTAAAGCTAATAGTTTTCTATTAGATATAAATTTATTTTAAAGATTTTTCTAAAATTAAGCTATATAGTAAATCGCTATCTATATATAATTAAATCTTAAAATCTAATTAATTATTATTTAGATAAGTCGGCAGCGTAGCCTTGATGCTTGGGCAAAAGCTGAACAATCGACCCGTCTTTTGCGTACTTCATTTGCTCATGCCTTCCATCGGACATGAGTGTTCCCCCGGCTCACACTCCTCACAGGTTCTTACAACACACAGTCGGCACGAGGGTCTGACATCAGCTTCGACCGCTTGTCCACATCTTGAACAAAAGCCCAATTGCACACCTTGACTGGTCAGATATGCCGAGACATCTCGGCGATGAGGGATGCTGCCAGGACCAAAAACCTTAGTGCTAAGTTCCCTCTCTGATGTCATGACCACATCCATCATGGGGAACCAGCGAACATACTTGCCTGCGTTTGCTCCCATAATGGGTGATGTGATGCGAGCTTGGTCTTGAACTCGCAGATATATAAGGCTATTTGACCCGCCTATTAAGGAAGATTTGATGCCCTCTGATTCGATTAGGTTGCGAAGTATACGGCCAATTTCACGAGCACACTGTGGCCACTGTTCCTTTTCCGCTAGCACAATCGTTCCCCATGAGGTGAGCAGGCTCGCCGCAGGTGCCATCTCCGTAAGCCGCTCTTGCCATTGAAGCGCTATAAACAGGCGTTCTTCTGGATCGGTAACTTCCAGTTTTTTCATGTTGACGCCTCGCCAGTCGACGGCAATGCCGTTTGTTCTCACAGCCTTTCCAAACAGAACAAGGTCAGGGACCCCATGCTTTTGGAATTGTGGTAGCTGATAAGCGAACGGTGCGCCGCAACGAATTGCGGTCAACGCTTCATCGACGACTAGTACCAGATTATTCTTTTCGCAAGCTCTCAACAGGTGTCTCCATGCTGATTGACTGATAACCACTCCGTCACGAGCGCGAACGATCTCTGCTATTAGTGCCACACATCCCGTTCGCTTAGCTTTTCTCACCTGGTCATCGATATTAGCTGCGTTGTGGGTCTTTATGACAATAGGATTTCTCCCGTTTGCCAGGGGTCTGACGAATTCCAGTACTGAGTTGTGTGCCAGAGGCCCGTATCCTGCTCCATAAGACCCCTCTAGGATTGCGACACAAGGGTTGGCTTTGTCTGCTTCCTCGAGAAAAGGACTGCTCCCATTTGTGGAGCCACGAGAGGCAAGATGGGATATCAGACTCGTCAAGAGCGCAGGGCTAGACGCGTCACTTACGTGGCCGTGCAGGCTGATTGGTTCCGCCGTGAAGAAACGCCGAAACGCGTCGCGATACCGGTCACCAATGTCGTGGATATGATGCTGAAGCATGGTTGGAGACTTGTTCAGAAGAGTCCAGTACCTACCAACGTCTTGGTCAACACTATCCAAGACTGGATTTTTGTGACTTAGAAACAATCCAAAGGAATGATGAAAATCGAGATCAGGAAACTCCTCTGGACGACACTCTCTGCGAGTAGTACCCACGTCATCCTCGCCGGAACAGGGGCTGCAGTGCTCAGCAAAGTTGGCTTGCTCTTCAGGCTGGAACTCGCCTTCGTTGCAATGACGATCGCAGTAGGGACATTTGTGCTGGCTCGAGCGAAGATTATAGGATCCCTGATTATTCTTCCGTCGCAAAGTGGTCCTCTGGAGGCTGCTGGAACAACGTCGCTCTGTATTCGGGTGCTGTTCTACTACCAAGCGATTGGAGGTTCCGCGGGCCTGCCGCGTACGTTGGTGAGGCTTTCGAGAGTGTCGTTTTACGAGAGACATTCCGCTTATAGGTTGTAGGTGCTTGTCTCCAATCGTTCTCGCAGTTATCTAATTGTTCAGAAAGGATCGTACTCACTTTTGTTCCCCGCTCCATAATTAGCTATCCCACGAGATCAGCGCCGCTGCTTTTCCTTTTGTCCGTATCGTTGGCTAGGACAATGGAAAGTCGCGAGTAATTAATGCCAATAGCTTTTTCCGCAGTCTCAATCCTAAATTTGAAGCTGTTCGCATTGTCAACCTCCGCCAAACAACAAAGAGGACTTTCACCGATCTATTTAAAGACATAGATAGAACATGGGAAAACCACCCGAGTAGGAAAACCGACGTAATGAATACATCGCTCAAAACATCGCTCAAGGTTCTTCTGTAGATCTTACCTGAATTTCAAGAAAGTCGAGGGCTGTAGAATTGAAGACTAATTTTTTTTTTTTGGGGGTTTTTTTTTTTTTTGGGGGGGGGGGGGGGTTTTGGGTTTGGGTTGGTTGGTTTTTTTTTGTTTTTTTTTTTTGTTTTTTTTTTTTTTTTTAGCTACTCAAAATGTAATCCTTCACATTTTGGCAACTTATTCCTACGTCAATTTCCAGCCAGCGCTTAGTGCCAAGCATTCCTATGTACTCAGGATTCGAAGGGTTCGCACCGCTATCGATGACATATACAGTAACACCCTCTCCTGCAGCCGAGGAGTACGCATAGTAGGGCACCACATTACCGCCGAGGTCGTCCTCGTCTCCACGAAGGTCAAGACCGACACCTTTGGGCTGTGATACAAATCTGAGCTCGGGCGGTGCGGACTCTTGTTTCCCGTCCACATCTTCACGTTTCGCAAGATCATGCTCAAAGATACCCTGATCTCTATTTCTAGCTCGTCGATGTAAGGATGATAATAACGTTCCGGCAGGAGGATCATCCCATATCGTTTGCGCTACGTCGGCCACAACAGACTCAACCTGTAAGATAAAGTTATTGTTAGCTGTATCTCTATAGACAGATCTGCAGCGAGTACCCCGACACATGGAATGATTGCGTCGATCTCATCATGTCCCGTAGTAGACTAGTATCGCGAGCAGCTCTGTGTTTAGTATCCATGCATGCATGCTATAAGTACTTCATGGACAAGGATTCTCCATGAAATACTTACATACCTTGGGATTTAGTGTCTGGAGGTCTGAGGCGAATATTTCGCTCGAGTATGCAACATACATGACTTGGTCACCAGCGTCATTTAGAGAAATTGGTAATACATTGCCGGCCCCTAGTTCATCTGTGAAGTATTCCGTGAGGGCAGTCAACTCGCTAGAAGTTATGCCAGCCGTAGGGAAGATCATGTATTCGCGTGATGAACCACCGGACGTACTAGGAGTAGTATCTGAGATGGTACTCGAACCTAAAGAGGAAATTGAGGTCGGCATAATGGTTAAGGTGGTAGGTTCCTGGGACTTTTTCTCCTCCGATGTTGGAAGGGAGCAAATATTGTCATCTTCACAGACTTTACTGTCACCACCTTCGCCATCAGCGCTTTCCTCGGTAGGTATACCATCCAGTCCAATGATGAAAGGAGGCAGCGGGGCAAAGTCGAACTCGGACCCACATCCGAATACTGAGCCGAAGATTGAACCGGATCCGCATCCCGTGCGTCTGGGATCTGCTTGTGCGCCTCCTAAAACAGCAATGACAATACCATGGTGAAGACCCCCGCAAACTTTGCAGCCGACCAAGACAGGGCGGATGGTACCCTCTATTAAGGTCGTGGTGTCTGTAGTCCAGTCACTATTCGACGCTGTTGAGGTGAAGTACGCCGATGGGGGAGATGTAATGGTTGTCGTTATCGGCATGCTGTAAATATCTGAGGCACTAGCACCTGTCGATGTAGTTGAAAGCCACGCAGTAGTGTGCGTAGAGAAAGAAGCTTGGCTTGTTACACCCGAAGCCAAGTTGGGTGATAAAGTAGCAGATGTATTCAAGGCGCTCGGTGCCGCTGCAGTGCTAAGCGCAGCCAAAGGCGAGAAAAGAGAAGATCTTGAGAGTAATGTTGAGAAGGACTTCAGTGCCTGTGAAGTATTCCAGGCGTGTCGCCTGAACGGGAAAAGAAGGACCAATTGGAGATGACAATTGGAGAATACCACTCCGGGCACTCTGGGCAACCCAAGAGCTTCCGGATCCCGAGACGGATGGTCCATGGATAGAGGATGTTTCACCTGCAATGGTTGTGGAGTGTCTAGCAGTACTATTTGAAGGGCTGTGTGAAATTACAATCTTGACAGATGAGGTAGTTTTGTAGGCCAAATGGGAAGTAGCGGCAACTTCCATCGCTCTCCCCTGGAACGTCAACGAGTAATTCCACGATGAAGCCGTGGGCGGTAGACTGGACGCCGCCGGCCATTTCGTAGCGGAGGAGATTCCAGAGGCGCGACTTGGTACTCTCTGTAGCGGGTAATGCTTGTCAGTGGAGCTCTCTTTGAAAAAATCAGCATTTTGCGACTCGACCATCTAAAAGGCCACTTACTAGTCGTGTGGCAAGACTAGCCTTGAGATTGGTCAAGTTGACTGCATTGGATGTATATTCATGACCCGCAATCGTCGTTATGCTTCGACCTGGAACATCAATATCAGCAAAGATTCCTTTCATTGGTGAGCTATCTGGGCGATATACTGTTTCTATGACTGTCTCTGGCAACGTTCTCCAAATTATGAGAGGCCGCTGATATACCGCTTGAAATCTTTTGGGGTTCATCTCTCCTGAATCTACCCTCAGGATGGTCATTGTAGATCGCATAAACCAGAGCAGGCGCCAGATACAGCAAAGATCGCAGAAAAAACATGAGTGATAAGAAAGAAGCAACCAAGAAAGGTCGAACAGTATGTGAGAGATGGCAACAGCAAATGTGACACCCATACCTATTGCTTTATATATGACTATTCGTAGTTTAATAATAACACTAAGATACTAAATTAATACAGCGAGCTGACCAGAACTGAGTGCAGTCCACTGCTCTTCAACCCAGACGGTAGAAACCTAGCCATACAAAACAACAGTAGCTTGTCCCCACTCCCTTGAGCGTTGTATCACTATCCTTAGCGATCCCGGATTTGGTCGCACGGCTCGTAGAACCATTAGAGAAAAGCTGGACAGTCCTGGAATTCGTCTAGTACTCTCGGGCAATTAGCCATTGGTCCTGTTCAGACAGCAGAGGTGCCGCTACAGGCGTGTTAATGCGCATTGAACAGTGGCGCGACCATAATGCATTCACATTTTCAATCGCCTTCTGTCTTGTCCAAAAGACTGCATGATTGACACTGACAGAACACAGAAAATTTTTTTTTTTTTTGGTTTTTGTTTTTTTTTTTTTTTTTTTTTTTTTTTTTTTTTTTTTTTTTTTTTTTTTTTTTTTTTTTTTTTTTTTAAAAAAAAAAAGGAGTTTTAATTTTTTTTATTTTATTTTTTTTTAAAAAAAAATTTTCTTTTATTTGAAAAAATTATTTTTTTTTTTTTTTTTTTTATTTTTTTTAATTTTTTTTTAAAATAAATTTATAAAAAAATTTATTTTTTTTTATTTTTTTTTTTTTTTTTTTTTTTTTTTTATTAAATATTTTTTTTTTTTTTTTTTTTTTATTTTTTTTTATATTATTTTTTTTTTTTTTTTTTTTTTTTTTTAAAAAAAATTTTAATTAAAAAAAAAAAAAAATATTTTTTTTTTTTTTAATTTTATATTATATATTTTTTTTTTTTAAATATAAAAAATAGGTTGAAAAAAACGCTTTTTTAATCGTATTACTGCCTCTTATAATACTCGATCTTCGATTAAGATCTTAATATTATAAATAACGTCTAATTTAAATAAAATATTTATCTTATAAAGAATAAGATTCGCTATCTTATATTACTTCTTAAGCTCGAATTTATTTAATATTATTATCATTTTTAAATATCCTCTAAAAGTCGTCTTATATATTATCTACTATAAACTCTTATAATCTAATTACTATTTTAATATAATATATAAATTTTAGTAATCTTAAATCTAAATTTGTTACGAGCGTACCCTTGACACACCACTCAGCCCTATGGCGAGGCATACCCTAAGAATCCCCTACCATATGCCTTCCCCTTCCCACATACATAGTTCGGTAGCCTTATTATCCTAGTTCTACCTCACCCATACTGGTATCGCACCTATGCTGGTCATGACATTATCAATAAGGCTCCTTCGACCCCCCGGCGAAAGAATTGACGTTTTCCTTTCCTTTCGGAGCAAGCGACCGAGCCTGATAAAAACACTGGGTATTTTTTTCATATAGAAACCCCCCCACACATCCAAACCATCAGATACCTACATCATTCGAAAGAGCCTACATCATTACAACGTACATCATCAACGGTAGCCCAATCCATCAAAAAACGACTCCCCTACATCGAATACAAGAAATCCTTCTCTCCGCTCCGTTCCCCCAAAAAGTTTATCATCAAACAAACCCCGGCGGACTTTCTACCATTCGAAAGGACACTACTCAGAGTACTCATAGTCTTTACGACGACTTGATCGGTCAAGAAACGAGTGTTGCAGACCCCCGCGAAGAAACAAATTTCAACACTCAACACAGAGATCTCTCCATTCCACTCGACAAGGAACTATTCGATATTGCAATAAACCTCCACGGGGAAGCCTAGCCAAAATCGCCATTTTTACGCCTATCTTCTCCACTTCGTTCTTACCTACATTCAACACATCATGAGTTCCTCAAATTCTCACTCAAATCCACCTACATCAACACCAAAATACGTCCCTCCGCATCGCCGATCACCTACATACCATGGCCAGCCTTACCTCACATACGACGACCTACATAGAAGATACTCACCTCCAAATTCACCACGACTCCATATGCCACGTGTGCAGCGCTCTATATCTGCTGAGGATCTTTATCAGCGATTCAACCAATCAAGAGGAGATACCAGGACAACAACAGGAGACGCAGGGCCAAAACTCGCCTGGGATCTCTGTTCCACCCCCGTCCCCACCTCCACCCACTCCACGAGATTTCGAGGCACTCAGAGCAAACCGACATCGGCCAATATCACCACAGTCAGTCAGACAGCCACTCAGACAGCCACTCAGCCCAAGGCTACCAGATCCACCTGTCTTCACGGGCACTAATTCAATATCATTTGATGACTGGAAAATGAGAATCCGAGACAAGCTTACCCACAATGGTGATCATTTCCCCACCGATGCTTTCAAAATTGCCTACGTTGTAGCGAGACTTGGAGGGGAAGCCAGTCAGCACGTGTCTACCAGACGACGATATCGCTCGTACTCTACAGTCGATGATCTTCTAGATCATTTAAGCAACGTGTATGAGGTACCCTTATCCGTTCTTAAGAGTACCTTTGAACATGCTTACGACAAAATAAGCCAAGGAAGTCAACCATTTCTCAAATTCTACGGTGATCTCATCAAATATGCCGAACATAATTTCAAGAATGATAGTCTCAGGAATGACAGTCTGATAAACGATATACGAAAGAAATCGGAACTCCGTTTATGTGACTCAATTAATCTATTGGCAAGGGATTGGACTGTGTCTGAATTAAAGGAACGTATTATGAGAATGCAGCTTCAATATCAACAATCTGCTGAGGAATTCGCCGAAAAGAAGGCCCAAAGATTCGCGGAGCAATACGCAAAAGCAAAGGCCGAGGCTGACGCAAAGAAGGGTAAATACTCGATCATGACTCGCCCTACTTTCAATACAGAGGGTTTAAGTCTTGCTGAGGCAGAGGACCTTGCGGATGAGAACTGGGCTTATGCACAAAAGCATGGCAAATACTTCGAACCCGGTATGGATTTCGACGAAGCATACGAGCTTAGTTGCCAGGGCTTCCTATGAGCGACCCGGCAATACTTCGGACATCGTGTTTTTGGACGAATTGAAACCATCCGATGTCAGAATGGCCTCCTTTTTTCACATCGGGAAACCGATTCCCCAGGCCCATGTTGCTCACCAATAGCCTCATGTCAGGCCCACCAAGCAGGCTCCCCTTGTTGTCATATGCCTGAAGGGCTTCCGAAGCCATAGTGCGTCACCTATGGACCTCACTGTCGCCGTCGATAGCCTCCATCGGTATCGGTTATATGGCATCCCATGGAGAAACTCACTTGATATTGGATTAGAGTTTTAGCGCCTGCGGCTCGGTTCGGTTCGGGAGGCCTCAACCAATCAAATTGCATCATTTCATCGGTTTCTTCTCCATCATAAATATGAAATCAGGTGGCCACCGCATGGCAAATCATTTTTCGGTCATTATCCATTCAATTCTTCATGGATCCTCGTCAAATTGGAAGCCCCTTGACGCTACAATAAAGTGCAAGACGACGCGCTAGCGGAATCTCCGGGACGCGATATTGCTGTCGCCGCCGCCGCCGGAGAAAGGTACTAATTTGGCCTGGCATACTAACACCAAAAGTTCTTTGTTTTTATGGATTTTCAGCGAGCACAAAACATATGCATGCGATGGAATTATTCACTTCTTTCGAAGGCCTACGGCAGGCAGGCTGGAGGGAAAAAAGAAAACTTGGAGAATCTTGCCGATACAAGATGTGGCTACATCTCCGGGATCTCAACCATCTCCAGCCAAGGCCTACACCGACTATGGATGTTTGGAGATACAAGGCAAGCAATGGGCCTGCATCTCCGGTCTACCAGCCATGGGGGCCATGGCTATTTGAGAGGGGGGGGTAGTGTTACGAGCGTACCCTTGACACACCACTCAGCCCTATGGCTAGCGGGCCTTGGCGGAGGCATCCCCTACCATATCATGCCTCCTTCCCACATACATAGTTCGGTAGCCTTATTATCCTAGTTCTACCTCACCCATACTGGTATCGCACCTATGCTGGTCCTGACAAAATTAATATAATTAGTATATATAACAGAATAAGATAGAGCTAAGCTTGAAAACCTTGAATTTGTATGTGCAGCCAATCATAAATTCAGGGTCACTACGCTCTTTGGTTAGATCGGCTGAGTCATCGCGGGTAAATAAATTAGCGTCCGCAACCATCAAAATCTCGCCCTCCCGCGTCTCCCTCATCAAAAATAGGTGTACGTTATTCACGAATAGAATAACTTTTTTGTTTTCTATTGAAATTTTGAGATTTTTTTTTAAATTATGGAGCGTCGTTTGCGATTTCCAAATTTTTAACAATTTTGAAATTTGGTCCTATAGTTATTAATAAGCAAGGAGTCTAAATATCGCTCACCAAAGTTCGCTCGACAGCCGGACAGCCCGCTCACCAAAGTTCGCTCACCAAAGATCGCTCACCTATTTACTCGATAGCCCTAATCAAAAACATGATTATGAATTTAATTCATAGGCCTTTACTCGTCTATAATAATATAATTAGCTATCTCGTATAGCGATATCGATTTATACTCTATTAATATTCTCTCTATATAAAAGAAAAAGTCGAATATTTTATAAAGGTATTAAATAAGTATAAAGGGTGTAAAATAATATAGATATTTATAAATAAAATATTTTAAGACTTTTATCGATTAAAGTATATATAGTAGATAGATTATTCTAATTATAAGAAATATAAATATTATTAATAAGAAGTAGTTAGCTTAAACGAAATACTCTTTAATCTTATCGATCTATATCTTAAATCTAATAACGATAATAAAATACTTATTTAGTTAGATATTCTATAGAAGATTTAGAAGTTCTAGCTTCTAGAGAGTAAAGAGTTATTTCTTTTTAATAATTAGGCGTATAAAGTTATAATGAAAATTATAAGTTTATTTAAAGAGGATAGATAAATAATACTAGAGTCGAAAGTCTTTTTTAATAATAAGACTTCTAGTATAAGAATTAATATTAAATAGATCTTTAAGAGAACTTAATAGATATAGATAGCTAACGTATTTAAAATATAGTAGAGAGCTAAGACGTTATCGATAGTAGTATACTATTAAATATTTATACTACTCGTTAATTATTTTATATATATTAGAGAAAATACTATAAGTAGTTAATTTCTAATAAGACTATTAACGCTAAAAGAGTATTTAAAAATAGTATTATAGCTATAGATTTTATAGATATTAGCTATAAGAGATAAAGTTATTTCTATATTAATTAATTATCTTTTATTCGCTTAGAATCTACTATAGACGATAATTATAAATTTATTTATATATTTAAGTATAATAAGTATATAATTAATAGTAATAAGAGAAATATAATAGCTACGTAAAGATATTTATATTTAAAGAAGTCGCGATTAAGTGAATTTACTTAGGGCTACTATACTATTTAAATATATATAGATTTTATATATAAGAATATCTTTCGAAGTCTTAAAAAATATATATATAATACTTTATAAAGTTATTTCTAAGTATATTAAATACTTAATATTCTATTATCTTTATACTAATTTACTTTATAATCTTTTTCTTCGCATTTTTTCTTTCTTAATTACTATCTTCTTAGTTTTCTTATTATTTATTACGCTTAGAACTATACTCTTAAATCTATTAAAGCGAGTATTAATAAAGTTAAAAAAGTTACTTTGCGACTAATTCGCGATTAAACTTTATCTCTTATAACGTTTCTCTTTAAGTCTTTCCTCTTTAATCTTCTTATAAGCTTTCTTCTTTTTATTTAAAGCGAGTCTTCTATAAGAGCGTAGTTTACTAGCGATTAGCTAGCGAATATATACTATAAAAGACGTAGTATTATTATAAAGTTTAATAGTATATTTAATAGTAGAACTAATCTCTAAGAAATATTAAAACTTTAAGATATATAAAGTAAATCTATATTCGTTAAGCTCTTAAATATATAAGATATATTATTAAAACTAGATTCTAAAAGAAATCTTAATATAATATATACGATATCGACGTCTTAGTATAAATAGCGCTAAGGTCTATAATAGTATTAGATCTAATAATTATCTTTTCTTTTAGACTCTAATTCTTAGACGTCTAAGTAAAAATAAAACGCTTATTAAAAAACTTTTAAACTCTAATAGAAAAATAAGAGAAAAGTGTCAGGACCAGCATAGGTGCGATACCAGTATGGGTGAGGTAGAACGAGGATAATAAGGCTACCGAACTATGTATGTGGGAAGGAGGCATGATATGGTAGGGGATGCCTCCGCCAAGGCCCGCTAGCCATAGGGCTGAGTGGTGTGTCAAGGGTACGCTCGTAACACTACCCCCCCTCTCAAATAGCCATGGCCCCCATGGCTGGTAGACCGGAGATGCAGGCCCATTGCTTGCCTTGTGTCTCCAAACATCCATAGTCCCTGCAGGCTTTGACTGGAGAGGATTTGCCGAGGTGTAGTGGTAGTAGTCGGAAACATCGGATGGTTTCAATTCGTTCAAAAACACCATGTCCGAGGTTTTGCCGGGCCGCATGCTGGTCTTGACTGTGCTATGCCTGCCATACCCACATTGTCCTTCAGAGATCCTGGAGATATTGGCCATATCTTGCCTGCGTGCCAGCAAGATTCTCCGAGTTCTTCTCCTTGTCCAGTCTTCTTGCCATAGTCCTTCGGTAGAATTGAAGAAAATCCAACGCATGCATGTGTCACAAATCCCCCCAACACCTGTTGGCAGCCTGGCCTGGGAGCTTCACTGTAGATTTGCCCTGTGTCTCCCATGCTCTTGCCATCAAAAATCCATCCTCCGTTCCATTCCATCTCCTTTGCCTCAATTCGTAGCCATCTTGCTTCGTAGTGCTATCCATTGCATCCATCCGCCTTGTAAGCCTACCGCTTCGACTGCCGGTCCCACGTACCCGCTTCGACTGCCAGTACCCCGTAGGCCTACCCGTCCTAAGCTGCCAGTCCCATGTACCCGTCCTAAGCTGCCATAGCGAGTACTCAGCAGCCAATGACCTGACTGACATAGACCACTTCCGTAAACTCATGCACTCGTCGATTCGTAGGGTCTGGTAGGGAGGTAGGAGGTGGGAAGAATCGAATGTGTTGAATGCCATTTGGTAGCAGGCTCACTATGTGTGTTGTCGACATGCTCAGTGAAGAGGTCGATATGTGTCGTTTCGGGGCTGTTCCCGTCGCCTTGTAGCAGGCTCACTGTGGGGTGTTTTGATGAGTTCTTTTCGATTCGCTAATCCTACGAATGGTCCAGCGGTGCTTTATCCCTCCTGCTGTCCAGAGGCCGTTCCGTTATGCCGAAACGAATTACCCGTTTGGTGGGCTGACCCAAGGATACGATGCCTCAAGTTCCTGTCTTGACCTCAACCGGTCGTGGTGTCTTGGTCTCAAGTTAGTATCTTGACAAAGCCCTTGCCAGCGCGTTTGTTTATTAACCATTCGTCCGCTAATCCGAATGGGCGTGAGTGTGCGTTGATTGGCCCGTATGTGTTTCTCTTCGCCGGGTGTACGAAGGAGCCTTATTATAATGTCAGGACCAGCATAGATGCGATACTAGTATGGGTGAGGTAGAACGAGGATAATAAGGCTACCGAACTATGTATGTGGGAAGGAGGCATGATATGGTAGGGGATGCCTCCGCCAAGGCCCGCTAGCCATAGGGCTGAGTGGTGTGTCAAGGGTACGCTCGTAATAAAAAGAGTCGATTTATTATAATATTATTTTGATAAAACGATAGAATTAATTATTACGCGTCGTAGATATATTATTAATATATTATATAATAATATTAATACTATCTTTAAGAATAATATTACTTTTATAATATTAATTAATAATAATCTATAGTAAGTCGACGCGCTTAATATTAATATATCTATAGCGCTAGCTAATAATCTTTATAGTAAATAATATTAGATTTAAGAATTTATAATAAAATCTTAAAAATTTAATAAGTAAAAGAAGGGAGAAGAGTTTTTCTATAGATAACGTTATTTCTATAGCGTATTATTTTTATAGCGAAGTAATATAGTAATAATCTTTATTATAAAAATTCGAAGAAAGTAATTAATAGAGCGATATATTTATAATAACGCTCTTAATTATTAATTAATAATAATAGTAGAAATAATTATAATAATTAGATAACGCGGCTCTATAGATAGTAGCGAAATATTATCGCGTTATTACTATCTACGTTATTTAATATTATTAGTATATATAAAAGAATAAGATAGAGCTGAACTAGAAAACCTTGAATTTGTATATGCAGCCAATTATTAATTTGTTAGGTCTACGCTTTTTGGTTAGATATCGCGGGTAAATAAATTAGCGTTCGCAACTATTAAAAATCTATAAAAATCTATGTGTAGAAGTCTTATCCTCTGAAATAACCAGCTTCTTACGGATATTGTTTCTTTATAATTTAGTAAATTGTAGAGCTCGCTTTACGCTTTCTAACGCTGTAAAAATTATAAAGTTTAGCCTACTATTAATGAATTAAATGAATATTCAAATATAATAGTTATGGTAGTTACACTAGACGCGTCCGAAATCGAATAATAATCCTTTCACCTATTTGTTATTCTTTCATTATTCTATTAATTCTATTAATTCTATTAATTCTATTAATTCTCCAATTCAATATGAATATAATCGTCTTCGATACCCCTCGCCCAATTAGAGCCCCTTACTAACGCCCCTAGGCTACCTCCTCGGCGAATTTGCTACTGCTAGTAATCGAGGCCGTAAGCGAGTTTAATAGCTATCTACTACTACTTATAAACGCGTTAAAAGACCCTTAAAAAGAGCTTAAATGAATACGTTCTCTTCTATATACTTCTCTTAAGCCAGCGATAGATAAGTTAAACTAATATTCAAATATTATAGTTACACTAAACGCGTCCGAACGTTATATACTCTCTACGATTTTATATTAAATTATTACTTAGTAAGCGGAGAATACTACTATAACTTGGCCTATTATCCCCACTATATTAAGGAGTAAGAGGAGGAACTATAATAGGTAAATGCGGAGAATACTGCGGAGAAACTAAGCGGCAATAAGGCTACCATCGTCAAGAACACGGCTTAGCTCTCCAAGATCCCACGTTATATGCTCTCCACGGTTCCGCATTAAATCATCACTTAGTAAGCGGAGAACACCACTGCAACTTGGCCGTTCCACATCAAATCATTACTTAGCAAGCGGAGAATACCACTGCAACTTGGCCTATTATCCCCACTACATTGAGGAGTAAGAGGAGGAACTACAATAGGCAAATGCGGAGAACACTGCGGAGAAACCAAGCGGCAATAAGGCCACCATCGTCAAGAACACGGCTTAGCTCTCCAAGATCCCACGTTATATCAGTTATCCACTCAGTCAGCCACTCAGCTAGCCACTCAGCTAGCTACTCAGCTAGCCACTCAGTCTGATACTCTACAAGAGGAGGAGCAAGAGGAGGAACTACAATAGGCAAATGCGGAGAACACTGCGGAGAAACCAAGCGGCAATAAGGCCCCCAGCACCAAGAACACGGCTCAGCTCTCCAAGATCCCACGTCATATGCTCTCCACGGTTCCATATCAAATCATCACTTAATAAGCGGAGAACACCACTGCAACTTAGCCTATCATCCCCACTACATTAAGAAGTAAGAGGAGGAACTATAATAGGCAAATGCGGAGAACACTGCGGAGAACACTATGGAGAACACTGCGGAGAAACCAAGCGGCAACAAGGCCCCCAGCACCAAGAACACGGCTCAGCTCTCCAAAATCCCACATCATATGCTCTCCACGGTTCTACATCAAATCATCACTTAGTAAGCGGAGAATACCACTGCAACTTGGCCTATCATCCCCACTGCATTGAGGAGCAAGAGGAGGAACTATAATAGGCAAATGCGGAGAATACTGCGGAGAAACTAAGCGGCAACAAGGCCACCATCGTCAAGAACACGGCTCAGCTCTCCAAGATCCCACCTTATATGCTCTCCACGGTTCCACATCAAATCATCACTCCGGAACGATGCATATTTGGACGAATTGAAACCGTCCGATGTCTTGCTCTGACAGCTATTTCATTATTCGAAAGATTTCACTGCGGCAGGAGATAATGTGGGATTCACACCACTAATTGGCATGTTGTCTCCATTTCTTTCCGGTATTTCGATACTTCTTGCCATAAGGACATGGCCTTTCTCTGTTTTTTGTGGGCAATTATTACGGATCAATTCTTCACACTCGATATACCTTCCTAATTAGGCCTTAGCGCGCCTCTCTTCGTACATATATATCTATATAGTAGGTTAAAAACGTATAGTAAGCGATTAGAGTTCGATTTAACTTAGAAAAATTCAACTTCATAAATTTAATTCATGGGCCTTTACTTATTCGTTAATAATAGCGCTATAATAGAGAATATAAAAACCTCTTTTAAATTATTTATTTTTATTCTTTATAACTTCTAATATTTTTCTTATAAGTATTTACTCTAATGTTATAATATTAATATAAGTAAAGGCCCATGAATTAAATTCATGAAGTTGGATTTTTCTAAGTCAAATCGAATTTTAGCCCTAGCCCTAAGTTGAATCGAACTCTGATCGCTTGCTGTGCGTTTTTGACTTACTTTCATTATTACAAAATTAATTTAATCTATATAGTATATAGATATATATGTGCGGAGAGAGGCGCGCTAAGGCCTAATTAGGAAGGTGTAATAATTACCTATAAAAAATAGAGAAAGGCCATATCCTTATGGCAAGAAGTATCGAAATACCGGAAAGAAATGGAGACAACGTGCCAATTAGTGGTGTGAATCCCACAATATCTCCTGCCGCAGTGAAATTTTTCGAATAATGAAATAGCTGTAGACATCGGACGGTTTCAATTCGTCCAAATATGCATCGTTCCGGAGTGATGATTTGATGTGGAACCGTGGAGAGCATATGACGTGGGATCTTGGAGAGCTGAGCCGTGTTCTTGACGATGGTGGCCTTGTTGCCGCTTGGTTTCTCCGCAGTGTTCTCCGCAGTGTTCTCCGCATTTGCCTGTTGTAGTTCCTCCTCTTACTCCTTAATGTAGTGGGGATGATAGGCTAAGTTGCAGTGGTGTTCTCCGCTTGCTGAGTGATGATTTGATGTGGAACCGTGGAGAGCATATGACGTGGGATCTTGGAGAGCTGAGCCGTGTTCTTGGTGCTGGGGGCCTTGTTGCCGCTTGGTTTCTCCGCAGTGTTCTCCATAGTGTTCTCCGCAGTGTTCTCCGCATTTGCCTGTTGTAGTTCCTCCTCTTACTCCTTAATGTAGTGGGGATGATAGGCTAAGTTGCAGTGGTGTTCTCCGCTTGCTGAGTGATGATTTGATGTGGAACCGTGGAGAGCATATGACGTGGGATCTTGGAGAGCTGAGCCGTGTTCTTGGTGCTGGGGGCCTTATTGCCGCTTGGTTTCTCCGCAGTGTTCTCCGCATTCGCCTGCTGTATTGACTTCTCTTGCACTGGCTGAGTGGATTGGTGTGAGACCGTGGAGAGTAGGCCTGTTGTGTCACTGCTGCTGATGACTGTCTCCGCAATGTTCTCCGCAGTATTCTCCGCATTCGCCTGTTGTAGATCCTTCTCTTATTTAACTGAGTGCGAGGGTACCGAGCTGAGCCGTGTTCTTGGTGCTGGGGGCCTTGTTGCCGCTTGGTTTCTCCGCAGTGTTCTCCATAGTGTTCTCCGCAGTGTTCTCCGCATTTGCCTGTTGTAGTTCCTCCTCTTACTTCTTAATGTAGTGGGGATGATAGGCTAAGTTGCAGTGGTGTTCTCCGCTTGTTGAGTGATGATTTGATGTGGAACCGTGGAGAGTATATGACGTGGGATTTTGGAGAGCTGAGCCGTGTTCTTGGTGCTGGGGGCCTTATTGCCGCTTGGTTTCTCCGCAGTGTTCTCCGCATTTGCCTGTTGTAGTTCCTCCTCTTACTCCTTAATGTAGTGGGGATGACAGGCTAAGTTGCAGTGGTGTTCTCCGCTTGCTGAGTGATGATTTGATGTGGAATCGTGGAGAGCATATGACGTGGGATCTTGGAGAGCTGAGCCTGTTCTTGGTGCTGGGGGCCTTGTTGTCGCTTGGTTTCTCCGCAGTGTTCTCCGTATTCGCCTGCTGTAGTGACTTCTCTTGCACTGGCTGAGTGGATTGGTGTGAGACCGTGGAGAGTAGGCCTGTTGTGTCACTGCTGCTGATGACTGTCTCCGCAATGTTCTCCGCAATGTTCTCCGCATTCGCCTGTTGTAGATCCTCCTCTTGTTCAACTGAGTGACTGAACCGGACGCGTTTGGTGTGACTACAATATTTGAATGTCAGTTTAACCCACCTACCGCTGGCTTGAGAGGAGTATATAGGGAAGGACGTATCCGTTCGGGCTCTTTTTTGAGGGTCTTTCAACGCGTTTATGAGCAGTAGTAGGTAGCTGTTGGGCTCGCTTGCGGCCTCGATTGCCAGCAGTAGCGGATTCGCCGAGGGGTGGCCTGGGGGCGTCAGTAAGGGGCTCTAATTGGGCGAGGGGTACCGAAGACGATTGTGTTCATATTGGTGGAATTGGTAGAATTGGTAGAATTGGTAGAATTGGTAGAATGGTGGAAGAATAACAAACAGGTGGAAGGATTATTATCCGATCCCGGACGCGTCTGGTGTGACTACCATGACTACCATATTTGAATATCCATTTAATCCACCAATAGTAGGCCAAACTTCATTATTTTTACAGCGTTAGAAAGCGCACACCGAGTTCTACAATTTACGAAATTATGAAGAAACAGCATCCGTAGGGAGCTGGTTATTTCAGAGTGTAAAACTTCTATATATAAATTTTTGATGAGGGAGCTCGGGAGGGCTAGCGGGCTAACTTAGTCAGTCTAGCCAAAAGGCGTAATAACCTCGAATTGATGATTGGCTGCATATACAAATTCAAGGTTTCCAAGCTCAGCCCTATCTTATTCTTTAATAAAAAAAAAAAAAAAAAAAAAAAAAAAAAAATATTTTTATATTATTATTTTTTTTTTTTTTTTTTAAAAATTTTTTTTTATTTTAATTTAATTTAATACGTAAGCTAAAAATTTTATAATATTCTTTTTAATAATAATAATAATTTTAATAGTTGTTACGAGCGTACCCTTGACACACCTCAGCCCTATGGGCTGGGGCCTTGGCGGAGGCATCCCCTACCATATCATGCCTCCTTCCCACATACATAGTTCGGTAGCCTTATTATCCTATTCTACCTCACCCATACTGGTATCGCACCTATGCTGGTCCTGACATTATAATAAGGCTCCTTCGTATACCCGGCGAAGAGAAACGCAATCGGACACACTCCATTCGAATTAGCGGACGAATTCAAAGAAATGCGCTGGCAGGGGCTTTGGCAAGAAACCAAGTTGAGCCATCGTATCCCTGGGTAAGCCCACCAGACGGGTAACTCGATTTCATAGCGAATCGGACTCGGCAAACAGTGGTCGAGAGATAAACAAGGCATTGGACCATTCGTACGACTAGCGAATCGAAAGAAATAGTCAACAACCCCACACACAGTGAGCCTGCTACAATGGCAGCAAACGTTCGACCTCTTCACTGAGCATGTCGACAACACACTCATAGTGAGCCTGCTACAATGGCGACGGGAACAGCCCCGAAACGGCTACGATTCGACCTCTTCACTGAGCATGTCGACAACACACATAGTGAAGCCTGCTACCAAATGGCATTCAACATATTCAATTCTTTCCCTACCTACCTACCAAACCTACGAATCGACAAAGACAAAGGATGGAATGGAGGATAGACTTGATGGCAAGAGCATGGGAGACACAGGGCAAATCTACAGTGAAGCTCCCAGGCCAGGCTGCCAACAGGTGTTGGAGGATGACACATTCATGCGTTGGATTTTCTTCAGTTCTACCGATGGACTTGATGGCAAGAGCATGGGAGACGCAGGGCAAATCTACAGTGAAGCTCCCAGGCCAGGCTGCCAGTAGGTGTTGAAGGCGAAAAAAAAAAAAAGTGGAGGACTATGACAAGACGACTGGGTAAGGAGAAGAACTCGGAGAATCTTGCTGGCACGCAGGCAAGATATGGCCAATATCTCCAGGATCTCTGCAGGACAATGTGGGTATGGCAGGCATGGATGGCACAGTCAAGACCAGCATGCGATCCGATGTTTTCGACTACTACCACTACACCTCGGCAAATCTTCTCCGGTCGAGGCCTACACGGACTATGGATGTTTGGAGACACAGGGCAAGCAATGGGCGTGCATCTCCGGTCTACCAGCCATGGGGGCCATGGCTATTGAGAGGGGGGGTAGTGTTACGAGCGTACCCTTGACACACCCTCAGCCCTATGGCTAGCGGGCCTTGGCGGAGGCATCCCCTACCATATCATGCCTCCTTCCCACATACATAGTTCGGTAGCCTTATTATCCTATTCTACCTCACCCATACTAATATCGCACCTATGCTGGTCCTGACAATAGTAAGTATATAGTCGTCTTATAAACGCGATTACTAACTCTTAACTATTCTTACTAATTAAAAAGATATAATATAATATAGAATATTAATCTATTATATTATACTCTAATATAATATAAATTATTAAGATTTATATAATCTTATATCTAATATAATATAGAGATCTTAGCGAAATATTTTACGATATAATATATCTATAGTATTATATTATAAAATAATATATATATAAAATATCTCGATTAAGATTTCTATATTTAGAAGTAATTATTCTAATTATTATTTTAATTAATAACTACGCTAAATTAATAAGATATAAAATTAAATATAATTATATTTTATTATTTTATATATATAAAAGAAAGCGAGCTATATCTATTAATAATAAGAAAAGCTTATCTTTCTCTAATATTAGCTACGCGAAATTCGTTAATACTTTATAATTAAAATTATTAACAATAATTTTATATATCTATTATATATTTTCGATATCGCTATTTAATATAAAATTATATATATTATAATTATAATCTTTTTATTAAATTATTAATTTAGAAAAATTAATATATCTCTTAATATTCTCTTAAAAGTATTATAGCTTAATATAATAAGCTATATTTCTTTAAGCTATCTTCTCGCGATATATAAAAAAAGATTAAATATAGAAAGTATATAAAAGTATATTTAATAATTCTAGAATAAATTAATAATATTTATAATAATAATTAAAATTAAGAATTAAATATACTTAAATAAGAAGATAGCTTTATATTATTTATATAATAGCGATAATAATAATTAAGATTAAAATATTAATTTAAATAACGTAGCTTTTATAATAAACTTTTTATTATTATATATTAGATTAATTATATATAAATAAAGATTTATAATTTTATCTTTTAGATATAATTATATTTAATATTTTAAGATTTTTATAATAGCTCGATATTTATTAGTTAGCGCGTTAATATTATTATATCTAAGCTATAATAACGCTTATTATTAAATTCTATATTACGCTCTTAAATAGCTTAAAAAATAAGATTTACTTAATTATTAGTATATATAATAGAATTATTTTTAATACTTATATTTTATTTAACTTCGATATTATTTATTTTCTTTTAATTTAAGCTTTTATCTTTATTTATATATATAATAATTTACGCGATAAATAAAACTTTAAACTTCTTTATAATTACGCTTATATATTTTTTATATAATATTATTAAAATATAAATTTATTAGAATAATAATTAGAATTAGAAATTATTTATTATTTATCTATTATATTTTATCTAATTTATTTAAAAGTTTACTTCTATTATAATAATAATATATTAATATATTTAACTTTATACTTTTTAATAATTATAATATAATTAATAATTAAGATATTAACTTTCTTTACTTTTTTAATTAGTTTCTTCTTAAATATAAATATATTTATTCGCTATCGCGATCTCTTAATATTTTTATTTTAATTAAACTTATTCTTCGCTTTTTATTTTAATTAAAAATCTAATTGTTATTTAATTAATTTATATTAAAACTTTTTAATATCGCTATTATTATTAATATTTAATATTTATTATAATAAATTATTAAACTTAATCTCTTCTATTTTAATTACTATAAAAAGATAAATTAATAAATATATATAAAAGAATTAAAGAGCTTATATAAATATCTATAAATACTAAGCTATTCTTAATTTTAATTAAAGCTTATTTTATTAAAAAGTGCGTTAATTCTAATAAATATCGATATTAGAAATAAAGAGAATATATATTATATACTATTATAAATATATTATTATAGAGTTTAATTTAAAGAATAATTATTTCTATAAAGATAATAAGACTTAAAAATAAGAAAGTAAGAATAAAATATATAAAAATTTTAATAAGTTATAATAGTTTAGTATTAGTTAAATTAGATAAAGATAATTATTTACTAACTCGCTCTTTTAAATCTTTTATCTTTTAATCTATATAGAATAAATTATAATAATAATTATAATTATTATAAAAATAACTTAAGATTATATTAGATAATAGTACTTAATAAGCGTAATTCGCTTAAATTTAAATCTTTAAAATTAAAGAGAAAGCGTTTTATTAATATTTAATTTAAGCTAGATAATATAAAGTAATCTAAAAATTTAATATACGCGATAGATATCTAAGCTTTTCTTCCCTCTTCTTTCTCTCTAAGACTTTCTTTTTATATTAATTCTTCTTATTATTAGACTATCTTCTTTATATATTAAACTTCTATTTAAATAATTTAATATTATTATAATAATATTAAAAGTATAATATAATCGTTAAATTATATATTTATTTTTTATCTTTTAATAACTTTAAACTAATATATAAATAAATCGCGTGAAGAGCTTAATTTATATATACTTAATCTATTATTAATAGCTCTTTAAAAAAGCTAATACTATTTTAAAGTATTAGATATAGCATTAAAATAAAGTTTTTATTAGATATTATCGCCGCTTTAATCGCTATCGCTATTACTTTTTAATAAATATTATCTCTACTTTAATAGATATTACTTAAAATATTAAAGTATTAATAAAAACTAGATAATATATTTTTTTAATTATTATTATATTTATTATATATAACTAACGTGAGTTATAGCTTAAGCTTTACGCGAGATTTATTATTATTAAAAATTAACTAATTTTATAATTTTAAAGCTTTTCTTCTAGTGTCTAATTTATTAAATTATACTTAATTAAAATTTATTAAAACGCTATTATATTTAAAGATTCATTTTTAAAGTATTATATAAGATAATAAAAGTCTTTCTAATTTATTAATTTAAGAGTAAATCTTTTATTATTACGCTTTATAATTAGCTCTAATAATCTCTATTTAAATAAATATTTATCTTTATATAATATATAAAAAACGAATTATATTATAAAAAAAAAATTTAAATCTTATAATTATTTTAGCTAAGTCGTTTAAAGTAAAGAAAAAATATATTTATTTTTAATTATTAAATTAGTTAATTATTAGTATATATAATTATAAGAATAAGATAATATTTAAAAACCTGAATTTATATATATAGCTAATTATTAATTCGAGTTCTATATTTTAACTAGATCGGCTAACTTATCGCGGGTAAATAAATTAGCGTCTAATTATCAAAATCTCTCACCTTTCTTATTAAAAAAAAGGTGTATATTATTAACACATAGAATACTTTTTGTTTTCTATTAAAATTTTGAGATTTTTTTAAATTTTAAAGCGCTGTTTATACTTTCCGAATTTTTAAGAATTCTGAAATTTAGTCTTATAATTATTAAAGGCAAGGAATTCAAATATCGCTTACTAAAGTTCGCTACCAAAGATCGCTCACCTATAGTATCTACTTACTCGATAGCCCTAATTGAAAAAATAATTATAAATTTAATTTATAGGCCTTTACTCTATTATATATATAATTATAAAATATAATTATATATTATTAATTATCTCTAATAATTATAAAAAGTATAAAAGAAATAAAATTATATAATTAAGTATTTATAAATTTTTCTCTTCTAAATATTTATTTTAATTTAGAGTTTAATTACTATTTAATTAAAAAAAAGTAAAATATAAAAAGTATATAAAAGTATATTTAATAATTCTAGAATAAATTAACGATATCTATAATAATAATTAGAATTAAAAATTAGATATAAATAAGAGATAGCTTTATATTACTTATATAATAGTAAGAGTAATAATTAAGATTAAAATATTAATCTAGATAGCGTAGCTTTCGTAATAAATTTATTATTATTATATATTAAATTAATTACGTATTAATAAAGATTTATAATTTTATTTTCTAAATATAATTATATTTAATATTTTAAGATTTTTATAATAGCTTAATACTTATTAATTAACATATTAATATTATTATATCTAAACTATAATAGAGCTTATTATTAAATTTTATATTATACTTTTAAATAGTTTAAAAAATAAAATCTATTTAATTATTAGTATATATAATAAAATTATTTTTAATACTTATATTTTATTTAGTTTTAATATTATCTATACTTTTAAAATTTAAACTTTTATCTTTATTTATATATATAATTATATATATAAAAGAATAAGATAGAGCTAAGCTATAAAATCTTAAATTTATATATATAGTTAATTATTAATTGTTAGAATTACTACGCTCTTTAGTTAGATACCGAGTAAGTTAGTTTACTAGTTCGCCGAGCTCATAAAAACTTATTAAAAATTTATATATAGAAGTTTTATACTTTAAAGTACTTAGCTCTCTACGCTATATACTAGTTACTTTATAATTTCGTAAATTATAGAGCTCGCTTTACGCTTTCTAACGCTATAAAAATTATAAAGTTTAATCTACTATTAATAAATTAAATAAATATTCAAATATAATAGTTATAGTAGTTATATTAGACGCGTTCGAGAATTAAATAATAATCCTTTTATCTATTTATTATTCTTTTATTATTCTATTAATTCTATTAATTCTATTAATTCTATTAATTTCACTTAATATAAATATAATCGTCTTCGATACCCCTCGCCTAATTAGAGCTTCTTACTAACGCCCTTAGGCTACTCTTTTAATGAATCTATTATTACTAGTAATTGAGGCCGTAAGTAGAGCTTAATAGCTATCTACTATTACTTATAAACGCGTTAAAAAGACTCTTAAAAAGAGCCTAAACGAATATATTCTCTTCTATATACTTCTCTTAAGCTTAGCGATAGATGGATTAAACTAATATTTAAATATTATAATTATACTAAACGCGTTCGAACGTTATATACTCTCTACGATTTTATATTAAATTATTACTTAGTAAGCGGAGAATACTACTATAACTTAGATCTATTATTTCTACTATATTAAGGAGTAAGAGAAGAAACTATAATAGGTAAATACGGAGAATACTACGGAGAAATCAAGCGGTAATAAGGCTACTATCGTTAAGAATACGGCTTAGCTCTTTAAGATCCCACGTTATATACTCTTCACGATTTTATATTAAATTATTACTTAGTAAGCGGAGAATATTACTACAACTTAGCCATTCTTATATTAAATTATTACTTAGTAAGCGGAGAACACTACTATAACTTAATCTATTATCCCCACTATATTAAGAAGTAAGAGAAGGAACTATAATAGGCAAATGCGGAGAATACTACGGAGAAATTAAGCGGTAATAAGGCCACTATCGTCAAGAATACGGCTCAGCTCTCTAAGATCCCACGTTATATACTCTTTACTAATTTTATATTAAATTATTACTTAATAAGCGAAGAATATTACTATAACTTAATATATTATTTCTACTATATTAAGAAGTAAGAGAAGGAACTATAATAGGTAAATGCGGAGAATACTGCGGAGAATACTATGGAGAATATTACGGAGAAATTAAGCGGCAATAAGACTCTTAGTATCTAAAGAATACGACTTAGCTCTTTAAAATCCCATATTATATACTCTTTACGATTCTATATTAAATTATTACTTAGTAAGCGAAGAATATTACTATAACTTAATCTATTATCTCTACTATATTAAGAAGTAAGAGAAGAAACTATAATAGGCAAATGCGGAGAATACTACGGAGAAACTAAGCGGCAATAAGATTATTATCGTTAAGAACACGACTTAGCTCTTTAAGATCCCACGTTATATACTCTCTACGGTTCCAATAAATATACAGACACACTAAATTGGATATCTTATATATACATCAGCAATAGTCAAAGGATTACTGCGACGATAACAGCTTATTGAACTTCGAAACGATATATATTTAGACGAATTAAAATCGTCCGATATCTTACTCTAATAGCTATTTTATTATTCGAAAGATTTTACTACGGTAGGAGATAATATGGGATTTATATTACTAATTAGCATGTTATCTTCATTTCTTTCCAATATTTCGATACTTCTTACTATAAGGATATGGCCTTTCTCTATTTTTTATAGGTAATTATTACGGATTAATTCTTCTACACTCGATATACCTTCCTAATTAGGCCTTAGCGCGCCTCTCTTCGTATATATATATCTATATATAGGTCAAAAACGTATAGTAAGCGATTAGAGTTCGATTTGACTTAGAGTAGGGCTAAAATTCGATTTGACTTAAAAAACTTATAAATTTAATTTATAGGCCTTTACTTATAGAAAGTTTATATAAAAGATATTTAGTAAAACTCTAGAACTTAAATTAAATAATATCTATAATTTTTTATATAATAAATATATAAAATATAAATTTACTTAAATTAGAGATAACTAATTAGATTACTTAAAAAATAATTATTAATAATTTATTAAATTTTATCTAAAATATTAATCTAAATAGCTTAGCTTCTATTTTTATATTAAATTTATTAATATAAATTAAAATTTATATCTATATTTTTATATAAATATCTAATCTTATCGTTTTAAATAATATTTTATTATTTAAGACTTTTAAATATAATCTATAATAAGAAATCTATTATATAAAAAATTAATAAATTAATATATATTATTTTTATAGCGATAAAAAAGTCTAATTATCTTTCTAATTATATATCGTATTTTAAAATAATTATAAAAGCGATAAATACTTATATTCTTATTATTAGCGTTTAAAATTAGAATTATATAATTAACTTATTAAGATTTTATTTAATTTAAATATTATCTATACTCTTATAAAGATTCTAAATCCTTAAATATATTAGCGATATTCTTATATATTAATTTAATATTAATAAATTTAAAAGTCTAGCTTATATCTAAACTTCGCTCGTCTTATTAAATATAATCTATATTTTATTATATTATAATTCTTAAGTAATAAATCTAGTTAATTCTAATAATAATTTTTTTTTTTTTAGTCTTAAAAATCTATATTATCTAGTTTCTAACTATTATATATTTTATCTTAAAGCCCTTCTATAAGTACATATTTTCTAAAATATGTTAATATATATTAGCTTATCTCTTAGTAAATGAATGAAAGTTTATATTTTATTTTTAGATAAATATCTTGAAAATATCGTAATAAATAAGTATCTAATTATCTTCGAAGACTTTTAAATATAATTCCTAATTAAAAAACGAATCTAGTATAGTAGAAAAATTATATCTAGATCATAATATATATTATTTAATAGTCTTATAGAGAATTTACTAACTACTACTATACTATAGAATAATTATTAAGATTTATTTAATATAGATATAGTATAGCGAAAATAGACTTATATTCTTATTTACTTAGTCTAAAATTAAGAATTATATTAAGTAACTTAGTAAGATTTTAAATTTAAATAATCTATACTCTTTAATAGAGATATTTTGATTACTTAAAATATATTATTATAGTATAAGATAAGCTCTTAATATATTAATTTAATATCCTAATAAGTTATAAAAATTTAAAATTTCTATATACTTTACTACTCGCTTATTAAGTATAAATCTATATTTTACTATATTATAATTCTTAAATTATTATCTAATTAATTCTAATAATAATATTACTATTCTTTTTTATTCTTAAGCGCTTATACTATATTAACTTTCTAAGAATTATATATTTTATGGGGTCTTAATAAAAAATATATATAAAAAAAAAGATAATAAACTTTTTTAAATTTTATAATTAAAGATAATTAATAAATAAGTTTAATATAAATAAAATTAGTATATAAATAACGAGTCTATTTAAATATAAATTAAAATATTAAAATTAAAATTAATATAAAGAAAAACTTATATTAATAAATATTATTTTAATAATTCTTTTTTAAGAAAATTTTTATAAATTATATAAGACTTCTACGTAATAAGAATAAATATTCTTTTAAGAGTTTATTATATCTTCGAAAATTTCTAAATATTTAATCTTCTTTCTAATAGATTTAATTATAATTTATTATACTTATTATTATAATAAGAAGATATCGATAAATATTTTAATCTTTTATACTTATATCTTTTCTATTAACGTTATTAAGAAATTTATATTCTCTAAAAGAAATTAAAAATTTTTAAATTGCTTAATCTTTTAATTAATAATATTTAATTATATATTAATAATTATATCTTTATCTTCTTTCTTTATATCGAGCTACTTATTACGCTTTATATTAATATTCTTAATAAAATCTAAAATTAAAACTATATCTAATAAATTTAATTATTTATAAAATTTATTATCTTCGATATAATATATAAAATATTATATATAAATATTAGCTATAATATTAAAAAGATATTAGAATAATTATAATAATAATTAGAATTTATAATAAGTATATCGATTATATATAATATATTTAATAATTCTTTTTTTTTTTTCTTCTTTTTCTTAGAAGTAATTATTTAATATTTAAAAAAAAGTTAGAAGTTTTTTCTTTAGCTATAGATTTCGCTATTATATTTATATTATTTTATTTTTTTAAAATTACTTTTAATAATTTATATATATTTAAACTTATTAAATATTAGCGCGATTTTACTATATTCTTATTTTTAAAATATTTATCTATTATTTTTTATATCTTATTATTATTTAAGTTTTTAAAATATTTTTATTTTTTTAAAGATAATATAATAAAATAAATTAAAGCTATTATCTTTATTAATAATATTAATTTTTATAATATTAAGAAATAATAAAAAGTATATAAATTTATTTATTTAATTAAACTCTTATTTAAAATAGTTATAATAATAATTTTTATATAAAAAGCTTATTATAAGATATTAAAGAATATATTATAAAGAGTATATTAATATTATAATAGAAATAATAAAAAAATTTAAGTAGAATTATATTACTATAAAAGATAATATAATTAAAAAAAATATTAGAAAAGATTAAAATATAAGAAAATTTAAGAATACGCTAATAAAAAAATAGGCTAATTTACTAACGCGTTTTCGCGTTTTTTTAAAATCTTATTTATAAAAATATTTAATATTAATTTTTAATATTATAAAGTCGAATTTTAATTAAATTTTTTTAAATTTAATAATCTAATTAGAATAGTTAAGAATTATTATTAATAATAAACTTTTTCTAACTTTTATATAATAATAAATATTTATTTTAAGCTTCTAAAAATCTAGATCTAAGAATCTTATAAAATAAATTTATCTTTTTTAAGATTTTATTTTACACTTTCGATTTATTATATATATTTTCTTTTTTAAAGAATTATTAAAAAGATAATTAGAATATTAATTAAATCGCTTACTTTTAGAATATTATTTATTTTATATTTATATTTAAAAAGATATAATAATAAATATAAATACTTTTAATTAAGAATCTTTATTAATAAACTTTTAACTAGCTATTTAATTTTTTAATTTTAAAAAAATATTAAATTAATTAGAAGATTCTAAAAGTAATAAATTAGAAAGTTCTTAAAGTAATTAATTAGAAAGTTCTAGAGATATTTAATTAGAAAGTTCTTAAAGTAATTAATTAGAAAGTTTTAAAGATAATTAATTAGAAAGTTCTAGAAGTAATTAATTAGAAAGTAAAGATAATTAATTAAAAAGTTTAGAAGTAATTAATTATAAAGTTCTAAAAGTAATTAATTAATAGATTTAGATAGTAATTTATTAATAAATTTAATTATATTAGAAAAAAAAGATAGACTTTATTATAAAAGAAGCTTAAGATTAAAAACTTCTAATATATAATAAAAATAATAATATTATAATCTAGCGATAAGTTTTATAATAAATCTATATAAATTTATTAATTTTAATATATAAATAATTAATATAATTAGAAGAAGAAGAAATAACTCTTATAATTTTAATTATTATAATAAAAAAGAGTTTAGATATAATCTTCTCTTTTTCTAATTATTATTCTAATTATTTAACTTTCTAAATTAAATAAATTTAAAAATATATTAATAAGAATAAAGAGTTAATATATATATTTGATAATAATATATTTAGCGATAATAATAATACTTTATTTTAAGATTAAACTATCTCTTAATCTCGAGATATTATTTATAAAAATAGAAATTTTAATAATATATATAATAAAAATATTAAAATTATAATAATTAAAGAATATCTATCTACGCGTAAATTATTAAAAAAAAATAAATAATAAAAAACTTAGAAAGAGAAGATTTAATATATTTTTTATAACGACATATAATAGATAAAATAATATTTTAAATATTATTAATAATAAAAGTAGCTAGAAAATTAAGTAATAAGACTTTCTAGAAAATCTATTATAAGTAAAAAGAATATAAATAAAAAGAAAAGCGTTATTAATTATATATTTAAAGTAAGAAAATTATATAGATTCTATCTAGATAGTAAATTTAATCTTATATATATTTTTAATTATCTTTCTAATTATAGTCTACTAGCTATTATTCTTTACGAAATTAAATATTTTTAAAAATTAACTATACTATTAATTTTAAAAGCTTTATTTTAAAAATTTATTTAAAAAATTTCGTTAGATATAATAAATAAAATCGAGAATAATATTAAATATTATTAATAAAGTTCTATTATTAAGATAATATAGAAGATAATAAAATCTTTTCTATCTAATAATTTTTTAAGTAAGACTTTTTATTATTTTTATATAAAATTTGCTAATAATAGAATATAGATACTTAACTACTAGTAATTTATAATAAATATATAATATTATAAATTAAGAATATATTACTTTTATATAAACTTTTAAAATTATATAATATTAAGTTATATATAAATATAAAGATAGATTAAAAGCTTATAGTTTAATTTAAATAGATTATTAAATTACTATAAATAATAAAATAAAAAACTTTATAATTAAATTATTAACTTTTTAATTTATAATATAACTCTTAATTATAATATTACTTATAAGATTATATTCTACTTTAAATTCTAATTATCTTTAAAATTAATATTATATAATATATTTAATTTATAATTTAAAAGATTTATATTATACTAAAGAATTAATAATTTTTATTATTATAAAATTATTTATATTATAATTATAGTTTTAATATAAATATATATTATATTTTCTTATCTAATTATTAATAACAAGTAAAGGCCCATGAATTAAATTATGGAGTGATTTTTTTAAAGTTAAATAATTTAATTTTATATCTAATTCTAATTCAGAACTCTAATCCTTGCTTGCGTTTTTAACCTACTTTACTACTATAAAATTGATTTAATCTATGTAGTATATATAAAATAACATTATTAGGAGAGAAATTAGGTATAACTAATAAGAAGGTGTATTAAGTGTGAAGGATTGATCCGTAATAATTGCCTATAAAAAACAGAGAAAGGCCATGTCCTTATGGTAAGAAGTATCGAAATACCGGAAAGAAATGGAGACAACGTGTTAATTAGTGGTGTGAATCCCATAATATCTTCTGCCGCAGTGAAATCTTTCGAATAATGAAATAGCTGTAGACATCGGACGGTTTCAATTCGTCTAAATATGTATCGTTCGAGTGTTCCTTCTGTAGAGGCCTAATTGGCTGTGATCGCTCGCAGTAGATCCTTCTCTCGTGACGTTATTGATGTACCATATGAATGCAGTGGGGATGATAGGCCCTCTCTTAAGTTGCAGTGGGGATGACAGGCTAAGTTGCAGTGGTGTTCTCCGCTTGCTGAGTGATGATTTGATATGGAACCGTGGAGAGTATATAACGTGGGATCTTGGAGAGCTGAGCCGTGTTCTTGGTGCTGGGGGCCTTATTGCCGCTTGGTTTCTCCGCAGTGTTCTCCGTATTCGCCTGCTATCGTGACTTCTCTTACCCTGGCTAAGTGGATTGGTGTGAGACCGTGGAGAGTAGGCCTATTGTGACATGCTGCTGATGACTATCTCCGTAGTGTTCTCCGCAGTGTTCTCCGCTTTTGGCTGCTGTCGTGACTTCTCTTGAACCTTGGCTGAGTGGATTGGTGTGGGATTTTGGAGAGCTGAGCCGTGTTTTTGACGATGGTGGCCTTGTTGCCGCTTGGTTTCTCCGCAGTGTTCTCCGCATTTGCCTGTTGTAGTTCCTTCTCTTGCTCCTCCTCTTGTAGAGTATCAGACTGAGTGGCTAGCTGAGTGGCTGATTGAGTGGATGATTGATATGACGTGGGATCTTGGAGAGCTGAGCCGTGTTCTTGACGATGGTGGCCTTGTTGCCGCTTGGTTTCTCCGCAGTGTTCTCCGCATTTGCCTGTTGTAGTTCCTCCTCTTGTAGGAGTATCAGACTGAGTGGCTAGCTGAGTGGCTGACTGAGTGGATGACTGATATGACGTGGGATCTTGGAGAGCTGAGCCGTGTTCTTGACGATGGTGGTCTTGTTGCCGCTTGGTTTCTCCGCAGTGTTCTCCGCATTTGCCTGTTGCAGTTCCTCCTCTTGCTCCTCCTCTTGTAGAGTATCAGACTGAGTGGCTAGCTGAGTGGCTGACTGAGTGGATGACTGAGTGACTGGCTGACGATCTGACTGAGTGGATTGCTGAGCTGATAGGGTAGGTAGTGTTGACTGAGCGGCTGAGAAATATGGTTAAAATAGGGTGATGAAGAACGGATTAAGGAGGAAGACGCGTCTTGGGAGGTAGCATAGCTGGGTTTAAAAGGCACCACCGCTGGCTTGAGAGGAGGATATGTAGGGGAGAACGATGGCTGTGAATCCGTTCGGGCTCTTTTTAGGGCCTTCTAACGCGTTTATGAGCAGTAGTAGGTAGCTGTTGGGCTCGCTTGCGGCCTCGATTGCCAGCGGCCCAGCAGTAGCGGATTCGCTGAGGGGTGGCCTGGGGGCGTCAGTAAGGGGTTCAAAAGACGGGCGGAAGGGATACGTGCCTTAGATACTTAGCAATATTCGGGCGAGGGGTATCGAGGATGTATTCATAATTGATGGATTGGTAGAATTGTAGAAGAAATATGGTTACACAAACAGGTGGAAGGATTATTATTATCCGATCCCGGACGCGTTTGGTGTGACTACAATATTTGAATATCAGTTTAATCCACCAATAGTAGGCCAAACTTCATTATTTTTACAGCGTTAGAAAGCGCAAAGCGAGCTCTACAATTTGAGGAATTATGAAGTAACTGTATCCATCGCAAGCTGAGTACCTCAAAGTGTAAGACTTCTACATACAAATTTTTGATGAGGAGGCGCGGAAGGGCTATCGGGCTGACTCAGCCGGTCTAACCAAAGAGCGTAGTGACCCTGAATTGATGATTGGCTGCACATACAAATTCAAGGTTTTCTAGTTCAGCCCTACCTTATTCTTTTATATATACTAATAAATATCTAATTATTTATATATTTTTATAAATTCTTATTATTATCTTAAAAAAAAAAAAAGATTTTATTAAAGTCTATATATATTTAATTATTATATTAATTCTCGACTTAGAATTCTAATTATCTTTATAATTAATATTATATAAAATTATTAATTTATAATTCTAAAAAATTATATTATATTAAAAAATTAAAATAAATTATTATTATAAAATTATCTATATTATAATAATAGTTTTAATATAAAAGTATATTTATTATACTTACTTATTTAATTAATAAATACTATATTTATATAATAAATTCTTATTATTATCTTAGAAAATAAAAGATTTTAATTAAAATCTATTAGATATTTATTTATTATATTAATCTTAGATTCGTATTCGATTTAGAATTCTAATTATCTTTATAATTAATACTATATAAAATATTTAATTTATATTTTTAAAAAATTATATTATATTAAAAATTATATTCTATTAAATTATAAAAAAATCTATTATTATAAAATTATAAGTATTATAAGTATAATTTAAATATCTTATTTTCTTATTTAATTAATAAGTATTATATTTAATAATAGATTTCTATTATTATCTTAAAAAATAAAAGATTCTATTAAAATCTATAAGATATTATATTTTTTATAAATAAAGATCTATAAATTAAATTTATAATTATTTTTTTAATTAAGACTATTAAGTAAATAGATAAATAATCTTTAATAAGCGAACTTTAATAAGCGGGCTATTTAACTATCGAGCGAACTTTAATAAGTAATATTTAAATTTCTTACGCTTTAATAATTATTAGATTAAATTTAGAAATTCTTTTTTTATCTAAAAGTTCTTATTTTATTCTATAATTTTAAAAAGAAATCTTAAAATTTTAATAGAAAATAAAAAAGTTATTTTAAAATTAAATAATATATATTTATTTTTTAATTAGAGCTATTTAATTATATTTTTTTTATAATTATAAATATTAATTTATTTATTTATAATAATTTAATTAATCTAATTAAAAAGCGTAATAACTTTAAATTTATAATTAATTATATATATAAATTTAAGATTTTTAAGCTTAGCTCTATCTTATTCTATTATATATATTAATAGAATTAATTATTAATTATTAACTAACTTATTAATATATAATTAAATTTATAAACTTTTCTTTAAATTTAAACTTAAATTCTTCTTTAAGTTTTTTATTATATCTATTTTATTCTTCTTTATTTAAAAATCTTATAATTTTATAATATTAATTATTATCTTCTAAATTTTACGCGAGCGCTATAAATTAAAATAAAAACGATAAACTTTTTATATACTACTTCTTTTTTTTTTTTTTTTTTTTTTTTTTATTATAATATTATAATAATTAGAAAGATAATTAGAAAGATATTTAGAAGTTATATTTTATTTTCTTCTTATAAAATATCTTTTAAATACTATTATTTATAGATCTAATAAATATATATATTATAAAATTAATATAATAATAATTTTATATAGCGAGAAGATAAATAATAATAGAATTATAAATAATCTATTATTAAAAATAAAAGATAAAATTCTTTATTATTATAAAGTAAAATTAAATTTATAATTTTAATTATATATATAGAAAGTAAATAATATAAATAATCTTTAGCGAATACTTCGCGATAATAATCTTTTAATTAAATTCTTCTTATTTTTATTATTATTAAGATCTTATAATTATCTAATTAATATTAAAAATTATAAATATAAAATAATAGAAGAGCTCTCTTAGAATTCTTATATTATTAAATTTTATTAATATATAATAACTCTCGAAAGTATATAACTTACTTAAAGCTCGCTTATAAAAAATATATAATATTAATCTTAATATAATATTAATCGTGAGAGATAAAGTTAAAAATATAAATAGATTTAAAAGTATAAATTTAGAGAAGTAGAAAAAGATATTATAAGAGATTAAAGATATATATTTTTATAAATAATAAGATTAATTATATTATAGTATTATTAGATATTAATATATATAATTTTTTTATTTAATATTTTAAAGAAAAAGTATATATCTATATTAGCTATATAATTAAGTCTAAATAATTAAAAATAAAAAAGTGCTATTAATAATAATAAGAGTATAATTTTATAATAAAAAGATTTAATAGAGAAGAAAATATTAAATAATTTTATCTATTTTGTAATTTTAAGATAAATAAAAAAAGAGAAAAAATAAGAGATAAATATATTATTAGATAATAATTTAAAGTTATTAATTAGATTATTTAATATAATTAAATAATCTTATAAATAAAGATTACTTTTTATCTTTATAATAATTTAAAAATTTTAATAAAGAGCTTATTAGTCTTTATAAGCGAAAATAATATATATTAACTTTTATAACTATAAATTTTATTATATAATTAAAATATATAAATATAGAGATTTTATAATATAGAATTATTCTTCTAAAATCGATTATAAAATATACTATTATTATTTCTCGCGTATATAAAATTATTAACTTATAATTTTTAGATTAAAAAAATATATAATTATATATAAATAAATTCTATAGTAAATATCTTTTTTTATTTATTACTCTCTCTTTAATAAAAGTATATTAAAAATTATCTAGACTAATTAATTAAAATTCGATTTATTATCTTTATATATTTATTTTAATAAGATTAAGTATGTAATATAAAGAAATTTAATAATATAATAATTTAATATAAATAATAATAATTTTCTAGATTTATTAGACTTAGCTAAATAATAATTAAAGAATTATAACTATACGCTAAATAAATAAAAGTTAAATAAAGATAATAATAAAATAAAAGAGGTCTTTTTAAATAATAACTAATAACTATAATAATAAAATTTTAAATCACTTTTTATTTTTATTATTAAGATATAAATATTTAAATATAAGAGCTTAAAAGAAGAGATTATAATAGATTTCGCTATCTATTAATTAAAAAGATATTTAGAATTTTATAATATAAATTCTTTTTCCCTTATATTAAACGCTAATTCTTAAAGTTTATAAATTTTTTTTAAGATAATTAAGAGATAGTAGATTTATTAATATATTATCTTAATAGCTCTTTATTATTAATATCTTAATTCTTTATAAAAGCTACTTTTTATATATTAATAATAGCGAAGTAATAATTTTATATTATTAAGTTTTTATTTATTTACGCTATCTACCTTATAAGTTCTCTTTAATATTTCTATTAAGAGTTATAATTAATTTTAAAATATAATTCTTTTTGATTATAATATCTTTTTTATACGATAAGTACTTTTTATTTATAAATATATCTAGAAATAGATAATACTTCTCGAATTAAGATTTATATCTTAAATATTTATATTTATTAAATATATATTTTATTCTCTTTAAACCTTTCTTTTTATTAGCTTTAATATTTCTATTAGATTTATTCTTATCTTTCTTTCTTAACTTTTTAACTTTTTCTTCTTTAATCTTATAAATAATATCTTAAATTTCTATTATTATATTAAATTCTTACTTCTAATTTAATTTATATTAAATTTGTTTATAACTATTATTTAACTTATAATACTATAAAATTTGAGAATTTAAGATCTTATTTTATACTCTCGATATATATATATAATTAGTATTATCGCTTAAGATTCTTTATTAAAGTAATTATTATTATGCTCTTAAGCGTTTCTCTTTACTTACTTATATTTAATATTTCTTTTCTCTCTTATATACTATAATAGATATAATTAATTCTATAATTTAGATCTTAAATTTTAGACTTTATATAGAGCTAAAATAATACTTTATAATAATTAAATATAAATTTCTAATTTCTCGATATTTAATTAAGTTTTAAATATATTTTTATAAATTAGAAAAAAATATTTATTAATTAATCTTTAATCTTAATATTTTTATTTTATTAAATATTTTTATAGATAAAGCTATTAACGATATAAGAATATAGAGATAATAAAAATTTTATACTCTTATAAATTATCTTAATAAGCTTTTATAGAAAAAATCTATATTTATAAATTATTTAAATTCTTATTTAATTTATAAACGCGTTTTATAATTTAACTATATCTTATTTATATATTTAAAAATATAAATTAACACTAAGTATTATCTTTTTTTAGTAATCTTCTTATTAATAATATAGATTATATTTAAATTCTTACTTCTAATCTAATTTATATTAAGATTATTTATAATTATTATTTAACTTATAATACTTTAAAATTTAAAAATCTAAGATTTTATATTTTATATTAAAATTATTAACTATATATCTATTTAAATAAGAAATTCTCGCTAATAAAGAGAATATAAAGAGATTATTATTAGAAGAATAAATTTATATATTTTTCGATAATTAGAAAGATAATTAGAATTCTATTCTATATCAAGTATCTTAACTCTCTTCTATCTAAATAAAGTACTTTTAACTATCTTATTCTTATTATTTATATACTCTCTTCTTATTATATATTAATATATTATTTATATAAACTTTATATTCTTAATTATTAATATAATTCTTTTATTATAAATAGCGTAGAGATTATTAATTATATAATTTATTAATAAAATAATAACTTAATAGAAAGCTAATATATAATAAAATTTTAATATTAAAATCGCTTTAATAGCTTTTTATAATATATTTAATATAAAAATCTTAAATTCATATAATATAATAAGATAATAATATTATATTAATAATCTCTTATATTATATAAATAAAAGATCTTTTTAAAAAAGTAAATTAGTTAATTTCTAATATTTTTTAATCTCTTATAAAGTAATAACTAAAATATTATTAATTATATATATATATTACTTATTAATATATTATATTACTATACTTACTTTCTTACTTTTAATATTAATTTTTAGTCTTTATAAATAAAGACCTTAATATACTCTTTTTTATAATCTTTATATCGAGAGCGCGAATAACTAAAGACTTATTTTATTTGATTTTTTTCGTAATTATCTTTTTATAACTAGAAGACTTTAAAATTTTCTTTTAATTTAAAATCTTAATATAAAGATTAAATAAATAATTATTTAACTAATTATTTATATTATTAAGAAGATTATTAAGATTTATATTATCTTTTAAATAAATTAACTTAATATATAAATTAATATCGCTATCTTTATATAATAATAATATAATAAAATCGCTATCGAGATTAATAATTATTAATAATATATTATTATTAAATTAGATTAAGATAAATAAGATAAAATAATTATAATATAAAATATTAATAAGAGAAAATATTTAAAATATTAAGAAAGAAAGAAAGAGAGAATTTCTACTTATAATTTTAATATTTTAAAATCTATCTAGCGTTATACTAGCGAAGTCTATTAAATTTAATTTATTAAATTATATTATATAATATAATAATTATACTTTTAATTATTATTATAATTATACTAGTTAACTTTAAAAAAATTAATTTTTTAATTAAAAGATTTATATCTAGATATTTAATAACTATATATTAAAATATATTTATTTTAAATTTTAGATATAAATATCTTTATTCTTAAATAAGATAAAGAAGCTATAGATTTAAGATCGAATATTATTAAGAGTTATCTACTATTTTCTATTATATTTTAACTATTTATAATTATTAATATACTTACTAATAAGAAAGATATACTATTACTATATAAATTTAATCGCGATATTAATAATAATTATAAAAACTAAAATTATCGAATATAAAAATACTCGCTAATAAGAAAGGCATATATTATTATATAAATTTAATTATAATATTAATAATAACTATAAGAAACTAAAGCTATCGAATATAGAGATATTCGTTAATAAAAAAGATATATTATTATTATATGAATTTAATCGCGATATTAATAGATAATTATAGAAACTAAAGTTATTAAATATAGAAATATCTATTAATAAGAAAGGCGTATTATTATTATACAAATTTAGTTATAATATTAATAATAATTATAGAAATTAAAGCTATCGAATATAAGAATATCTATTAATAAGAAAGATATATTATTATTATATAAATTTAATCGTAATATTAATAATAATTATAGAAACTAAAGCTATTAAATATAAAGATATTTATTAATAAAAAAGATATATTATTACTATATAAATTTAATCGCGATATTAGTAATAATTATAGAAAGTAAAATTATTAAATATAAAAATACTCGTTAATAAGAAAGACGTACTATTACTATATAAATTTAATCGCGATATTAATAATAATTATAAAAATTAAAGTTATTAAATATAGAAATACTCGCTAATAAAAAAGATATATTATTATTATATAAATTTAATTATAATACTAATAATAACTATAAAAACTAAAGCTATTAAATATAGAAATATTTATTAATAAAAAGACATATTATTATTATATAAATTTAATCGCGATATTAGTAATAACTATAAGAATTAAAACTATTAAATATAAGAATATAATCTTCGATTTAATATAGATTTTAGAATAAAAAGCCTCTTTTATTAAAGTAATAATATTTTTATAAATATATATTTATATTTAAATCGATTTAAGAAATTTTATTTTATAAATATAAAATATATAAAGTTATTAAATTAAGTATAATAGTTAAATTTTATTAATTAAGCGTAATAAATAGAATAATAATTAGAATATCTTATTTCTTAACTTAGAATAATTTTTCTTTTATTTATTATATATTTTCTTTTTATAAAAATTATATCTAGACTTTAATAATATTATATTATTATTTATAAACTTATATCTTATTATAATTATTTAAAAAATTATATATCTTTTAATTATAAAGTAATTCTTTTTATATAAAATATATATAATTAAATCGCTAGATATTAATTAGTAATTTTTTTTATTTATAATTATTAGAGAGTAAATTATATTATTAAAATCGCTTATTAATTTTATCTTTATAATTTCTTAAAGTATATTTAATATAAAGATTTAAATTCGAAGTAAATTAATTAAATTTAAAGCTATATAAATTAAGATCTTCTTTATTATCTAAATAAATATAATTTAAAAAATAATTAAATTAAATAATCTTTATAATTTACGATTTTTCTTTAATATATAAGTTTTAAAGTTTAATTAGTAATAATATAATTAACGCGTATAATTAATTTATTACTTAATTTAGATATATATAATTAATATATTTATATATTTTTCTTATTTATAATTATACTTTTTAAACTATAGCGTATAATCTTCTAATCTTTATCTTTATAAAGTCTTATTTACTAGTCGAAAAGATATAGTATAATATAAAATATTAATCTATTATAATTATACTCTAATATAGTATAGATTATTAAGATTTATATAATATATTTTATAAAATATTTCATATTAAGTAATATTATATCGTACCCGAGTATAATATAAATAGGGTCGAATATCATATCATTTTTCTAATATGAGGTTCGAGATCTTAGCGGGATATTCTACGATATAATATATCTATGAGATTATATTATGAAATAATATATATATAAAATATTCTTACTAAGATTTCTATATTTATAGAATAATCCGACTAAGATATATAGAATATATTTATTCTTCTTTATTAAGAGAGAGGGAATATAAAGAGTAATTTAATATAGCTATTTATCTTTTTATTAATATTAATAATTAGAATAATAATTAGAACTATAAGCGTCTCTATTCTTCTTCTTAAAATTATAATATAAAAGAATATTCTAAATTTTAAATCTTTAAATATTATAAGAATAAAATTCTATAATTATCTCTTATTTATATATTTATCTTAACGCGTTAGATAAGCTTAATAAACTTTATATTTATTCTTCTCTTAAACTCTAATCTTACTCTTCTATTCTACTCTATCTTAATTCTTTTAAATATCTCTAAATCTATCTCTATCTAATTAAACTTATTAACTATTTATAAATAAATTCGCTTTTTAAATTATTTTAAATCTCTTTTTTAAGATTAAATCTATTATTATTAACTCTCTCTAACTATAAATCTATTAATTATCTCTCTATATATTATAGAAGTATTAATAATATATCTTAATAAATTTATAAATATTAAACTTATCGAAGTACTTTTTATAAGCTTATTATCTTCGTTAATATAATTATTATAAATATTAATTAAGTTTTTATATAAAGTACTATTAGCTCTTTTAATCTAATTCGATATATTAAGATCTTCTTTAAGATTAAGTCTAATCTATTTAAGCTTATTTTCTTAATACTTTATATAAAGAATTATTATTAGAGTATAAAATATCGCTAATAAATAATACTTCTAAAGTATTATAATATCTTTTAGTTATTAAGAAAGTATCGCTTATATATAATAGCCTCTCGCGAGAGAATAAAGAATATTATAAGTTATTTGAGCGACTATAGCGTATTTAAACTTTAATTTCTTTTATTACTTTAAAATTAAAAGATTCGCTAGATTATTAAAAGAAGCTTTATAAAGATTAGAAGTAAGATTATAACTAGAATAATAATTAGAAGACTTATTATTTCTTCTATATTACTAAAGCTAATTATATTTATTCTTATTATCTAAATTCTTAATCTTAAATTTTATCGCTTAATTAAGCGTATTTTTATTTAATTAATTTATTCGCTTAGCTCTTTATAATTAACTACTTATATTAATATTTTAATAATTTTAAAATATCTTTTTAAGCGCTTTTTAGTAGATCTTTATCTATAACTTCTTTCTAATATTAATCTTTTAATTTAATTTCTTTAATTTTATATTATTATAATTTAAATATAAAAGCGTAACTTATTTATATAGATAGTTTAAATCTAATTAAGTTCGATTATAATAGATAGTTAATTTCTCGTGAGCCGTCTTAAAAGCTTTAAAAAGTTCTTTTTTTAAGAAACTCTCTTTCTTCTTAATTTTCCGAGCTTTTTATCTATATAATTAAATAGATAATTATAAATATTAAAGACGTAGTAAATTATAATCTTCTTTTCTCTATTTATTAATTTTATAAATTTATAAAAAGATCTAATAAGCTAAATTAAATATTAAATCTATTAGAAATTAATTAAAAATTATTTAGACGTCTAGACTATAATTTTTATTTATAATTATTTTTTATTACTTAATCTTAAGTAGATAGTTAATCTATTCTTTAAAAAGTATATAATATTAATATAAAGAAGTAGAGCGCGGATTAATATCTAATAAATTAAATTTTAGCGAGTCTTAATATTCTAAAAGAGCTTAAAAGAGTATCTCTAATAATATTACTTTTTTTTAGAAGATTAATATTTATCTAATATTAAAATATTTTTATCTTAAAGTCGTTTAGCTTATAATATAAAAAAGATCTCTTTACGCTAGTCGCTAATATTAATATATATAATAATTTTTTAAATTTTAATATAATTAATAATATAATAATTAGAATAATAATAAGAAATATTATATCTTTATTAGAGTTATCGATAGATTAATTATACTTATTTAAACTTAATTCTTATCTTCTTTATTATTTTAGCTTCTCTAAAATTTCTTATTTATTAAAATAACTCTAATATTATCTAGAAGTTCTTTTAAGATTAATTAAATAATATACGCTATATAAAAAATATATTATAAATAATTTAAGAGACTTAAATTCTTTAATATTAAGCGAGTTATTTATTACAAAAATAAAAAGATAAATAATTAAATTGTCGAAGAGTATATTATTATTACTAGCGTTATTAGTTATAAATTTAAATATATAAAATTAAATCTTATATTTTATAAGAATTAAATTAATAATACTTATAAGTTTCTAACTAATATATTTATCTTCGATATATTTAAAGTCTATAAGAATCTTATATTATTACTAATTAATATTAATAAAAAAATTAGAATTATTATAAATAATTAATAATTATAAGATAATTAATAATTTAGAGTTAGAGAGACTTTAATATTATCGACTAATAAATTCTTTAATAATTTTATCTCTAGCTCTATAGCTTTTTTTATTAATTAATTCTTTATAATAAATATTAATTTTAATTATATATTAAAGTCGAGATAGCGTAAGAGTTATAGTATCTTAGAATTATTAGTAATTATAAATAAAATATTAATATTTATAATTTAGCGATAAAATTATTTTGAAGAAGTCTTCGCGTATAAGCTTTCGATCTTCTAGTATTATAAGAGAATTTTAATATTATCTTTTCTAGAGTAAATAGTAAGCTAGATATTCTATTTATCGTTTTATTTATTAATAATTTATATTATCTAGTTTAGAAATATATCTAATTTTTATAATTATTAATTAGATTCGTTTATTATAAACTACTTAAATTAGATTTCTTAATATATCTCTTAAACTTAATATATACTATTATATCGCTTATTTTATAATCTATAAATAAATAAATTAGAATCTTATTATAGTAATAATAAATAATATATAACTTCTCGAAATCGACGAGCGTATATTCGTTAAATTATATTTACTTCTAGAATTTTCTAATTTCTAAGCCTTAATAAATAGGTTAATGATCGCTATTAGATTTAAACTAATTCTATATAATCTATACTATCTTTATTTATTACTATATTTATTATTTTTTATTATTAATATTAAAAAGAAAGTAAGATTTATTACTATCTTTATATCGAAATATATTTATTAATATCTTATACTTAAGTATCGTTAATTAAGAAAGTTAAGTTTACGCTAAATAAAGATCTAATTAATATCTTAAGATTAAGATATTTAAAGAGAAATTAAAAGAGATATATAAATAAATAAAATATTAGAAATAAAATGAGATTAATATTTAATATATAAATTCTATCTTCTCGCTATAATAGAAACTTATATCGCTTTAATAACTTATATTATTTAATAATATATCGCTATATTATTTTCGATATTTTAAATTAAAGATTAATTCTTTCTAATTAATGTTATAATTAGTAATTATATATTTAAAAGTATATAATAACGCTAATATAGAATTAATATTTAATTTTATTAATTTAAAACTCTAATTAGTCTAGCTATTAACGCTTTTCTACTTAATATAATATATACTTTATTCGCTTTAATATTAATACTTATTTATTACTATATTATTTTAATTATTAGAATTAAAAATTATATTTATTTAATTAATATTCTAATCGCTAGCTATATTAATAAGAGCGTATATTAATATCTTAAAACTATTAAATTTATTTTATTAGATATTAATATAGAATTAAAATCTAATTTAAACGCTTTAATAATTTAATTAGCTAAACTAGTTATTATCTAAATCTTCTATATATAAAAATTAAATCTTTTATCGCGCTAAGATTATTTTTAAATATTAATATCTTTCTTATTAATATAACTCTCTTTTATTTAAGTAATATTATAATATCTTTTACTTAAGCGTTAAAATATTAAAATATTATATTCTTCGCTTTTAATTAAATGATATCGTCTTTAAGTCGATATCTTTAATCTTATAAAAATAATAATTAATTCGTTATAGACGAAGGCGAAAAAGAAATAATATCTTCTTCTATCTTTATAATAGAAGAAGAGAAGAAAGTAAGTAAATTAATTATAAGCTATACGCGACTCGAATATCTAAGAATAATAAATTAATAAAGTTATAATATTAAAATAAAGAGCTCTTCTTATAACTAATAAATATAAGATTAAATAGAAATTAATTAAATTAATAAGATTATCTTTAATAGATATATCGCGTATATAAAGAATATCGAAATATATGAAATATATATAAAATATAAGAGGGGCGTATATATATAGCTATAAATATCTAAAGTATATTTAAAATATAGAAAGAAGCGCTTATATATAGCTCTACGATATATATTAATAAAAAAAAAATTAATCTCTTTTTCTAATTAGCTTTCTAATTAATATTTAAACTTAATCTATCTTTAAATAGTATTTTATTCTAATAAGATTTTAGTTATATAATATTAGTTAGCTCGATAATAAATATTTAATATTATTCTTTTCTAATTTACTCTCTTCTTTTTTAAAAATTCTTTTTATTATTATAGTATTTATATTATAATACGCTTATTTATTATAATACTATCTATATCTAAAGAAAATAAAATTATTTTCTCTATATTCTATAATTAAATTAAATTAATAATATTATTTTTATAAAGTAAGTATATATCTAATAGCGCTATATCTCTTAATATAATAATTAATTATAATATTAATTATAATTCGTTAATATATAATATTATTATTTATTAAAGCTATTAACTCGATAATCGCGAAAACTTTAAAAAATTATTAATAATTTATTAACTATTAATTTAGACTTATTTAAATTATCGAAGTAAAGTAAAGATAAGACTTCGCGAAGGCGAAGATTAGAAGATTATACGCGAAGTTTAAAAAGTATAATTATAAATAAGAAAAGTGCGTAATTATATTAATTATATATATCTAAATTAAATAGTAAATTAATTATATACGTTAATTATATTATTACTAATTAGACTTAAAAGTTTATATATTAAAGAAAATTCGCGAATAGTAGAGATTAATAAATTTAATTATTTCTTAAATTATATTTACTTAAATAATAAAGAAGATCTTAATTTATATAACTTTAAAATCGATTAATTCGCTTCGAATTTAAATCTCTATATTATAAATACTTTAAGAAGCTATAAAGATAAAATTAGCGAGTAATTTTAATAATATAACTTACTCTTTAATAATTATAAATAAAGAAAATTACTAACTAATATCTAGCGGCTTAATTATATATATTTTATATAAAAAGAATTACTTTATAATTAAAAGATATATAGCTTCTTTAGATAATTATAATAAGATATAAGCTTATAAATAATAATATAGTATTATTAAAGTCTAGACGTAGTTTTTATAAAAAGAAAATATATAATAAATAAAAGAAAAACTATTCTAAGTTAAGAATAAGATATTCTAATTATTATTCTACTTATTACGCTTAATTAATAATATTTAACTATTATACTTAATCTAATAACTTTATATATTTTATATTTATAGAATAAAACTTCTTAAATCGATTTAAATATAGATATATATTTATAAAAATACTACTACTTTAATAAAAGAGGCTTCTTATTCTAAAATCTATATTAAATTAAAGATTATATTCCTATGCTCGATAGCTTTAATTTCTATAGTTACTATTAATATCGCGATTAAATTCTATAATAATAATAAAAAAAACCTTTCTTATTAGCGGGTATCTCTATATTCGATAGCTTTAATTTCTATAATTACTATTAATATCGCGATTAAATTCGTATAGTAATAGTACGCCTTTCTTATTAACGGGGTATTTCTATATTCGATAGCTTTAATTTCTATAATTATTATTAATATCGCGATTAAATTCGTATAGTAATAGTACGTCTTTCTTATTAGCGAGTATCTCTATATTTGATAGCTTTAGTTTCTATAGTTACTTATTAATATCGAAATAAATAACGAAAATTATATAGTAATAGTACGTTTCTTATTAAAAGTATATTAATAATCGTAAATAGCTAAAATATAATAGAAAATAGTAGGTGACTCTTAGTAATATTCGATTTTAAATCTATAGCTTCTTTATCTCATCTAAGAGTAAAGATATTTATATCTAGAATTTAAAGTAAGTATATTCTAATATATAGTTATTAAATATCTAGATATAAATCTTCTAGTTAAAAGATTAGTTTCTTTAGAGTTAACTAGTATAATTATAATAATAATTAAAAGTATAATTATTATATTATATAGCGTTATTTAATAGATTAAATTTAATAGACTTCGCTAGTATAACGCTAGATAGATTTTAAAATATTAAAGCTATAAGTAGAAATTCTCTCTTTCTTTCTTTCTTAATATCTTAAATATTTTCTCTTATCGATATTTTATATTATAATTATTTTATCTTATTCGTCCTTAATCTAATTTAATAATAATATATTATTAATAATTATTAATCTCGATAGCGATTTTATTATATTATTATTATATAGAGATAGCGATATTGATTTATATATTAAGTCGATTCTATTTAAAAGATAATATAAATCTTAATAATCTTCTTAACGATATAAATAATTAGTCGAATAATTATCTTATTTAATCTTTATATTAAGACTTTAAGTTAAAAGAAAATTCTAAAGTCTTCTAGTCGTAAAAAGATAATTACGAAAAAAATCGAATAAGATAAGTCTTTAGTTATTCGCGCTCTCGATATAAAGATCGTAAGAAAGAGTATATCGAGGTCTTTACTTATAAAGACTAAAAATCGATATTAAAAGTAAGAAAGTAAGTATAGTAATATAATATATTAATAAGTAATATATATATATAATTAATAATATTTTAGCTATTACTTTATGGGAGATTAAAAGATATTAGAAATTAACTAATTTACTTCTTTTAAAAAGACCTTTCGCTCGTATAATATGAGAGATTATTAATATAATATTATTATCTTATCGTACTATACGAATTTAGACTTCTATATTAAATACGTTATAAGAAGCTATTAAAGCGACTCTAATATCGAAATTTTATCGTATATTAGCTTTCTATTAAGTTGTTATTCTATTAATAAATTATATAGTTAATAATCTCTACGCTATTTATAATAAAAGAGTTATATTAATAATTAAGAATATAAAGCTTATATAAATAATATATTAATATATAATAAGAAGAAAGTATGTAAATAATAAGAATAAGATAGTTAAAAGTACTTTACTTAGATAGAAGAGAGGTTAAGATACTTAATATAGAATAGAATTCTAATTATCTTTCTAATTATCGAAAAATATATAAATTTATTCTTCTAATAATAATCTCTTTATATTCTCTTTATTAGCGAGAACTTCTTATTTGAAATAAATATATAGCTAATAATTTTAATACGAAATATAAGATCTTAAATTCTTAAATTTTAAAGTATTATAAGTTAAATAATAGTTATAAATGATCTTAATATAAACTTAGATTAGAAGTAAGAATCTAAATATAATCTATATTATTAATAAGAAGATTACTAAGAAAGAGATAATACTTAGTATTAATCTATATAAATAAAATATAGTTAAACTATAAAACGCGTTTATAGATCGAATAAGAATTCGAATAATTTATAAATATAGATTTTTTCTATAAAAGCTTATTAAGATAATCTACGAGAGTATAAAATTTCTATTATCTCTATATTCTTATATCGTTAATAGCTTTATCTATAAAGATATTTAATAAAATAAAAATATCGAGATTAAAGATTAATCGATAAATATTTCTTTCTAATTTATAAAAGTACGCTTTAAACTCTAACTAAATATCGGGAATTAGAAATTTATACTTAATTACTATAAAGTATTATTTTAGCTCTACGCGAAGTCTAAGATTTAAGATCTAGATTATAGAATTGACTATGTCTATTACGCGTATAAGAGAGAAGAAGAAATATTAAATATAAGTAAGTAAAGGGACGCTTAAGGCGTAATAATAATTACTTTAATAAAGAGTCTTAAGCGATAATATTAATTACGTATATATATCGAGAGTATAAAATAAGATCTTAAATTCTTAAATCTCTATAGTATTATAAGTTAAATAATAGTTATAAACGAACTTAATATAAATTAAATTAGAAGTAAGAATTTAATATAATAGTAGAAATTTAAGATATTATTTATAAGATTAAAGAAGAAAAAGTTAAAAAGTTAAGAAAGAAAGATAAGAGTAAATTTAATAGAAATATTAAAGCTAATAAGAAGAAAGATTTAAAGAAAAACGTATATCTAACGAATATAAATATCTAAGATATAAACCTTAATCGAGAAGTATTATTTATTTCTAAGATATATCTATAAATAGAAAGTACTTATCGCGTAAAAAAGATATTATAATTAAAAAGAATTATATCTTAAAATCGATTATAACTCTTAATAGAAATATTAAAGAGGCTTATAAGATAGATAGCGTAAACGACTAAAAACTTAATAATATAAAGTTATCGCTTCGCTATTATTAAGTATAAGAAGTAGCTTTTATAAAGAATTAAGAGATTAACGATAAAGAGCTATTAAGTAATATATTAGTAAGTCTACTACCTCTTAATTATCTTAAAAAAGATTTATAGACTCTAAGAATTAGCGTTCGATATAAGAGAAAAGAATTTATATTATAAAATTCTAAGTATCTTTCTAATTAATAGATAGCGAAATCTATTATAATCTCTTCTTTTAAGCTCTTATATCTAAGTATTTATATCTTAATAATAAGAATAAAAAGCGATTTAAAATCTTATTATTATAGTTATTAGCTATTATTCGAAAGATCTCTTCTATTCTATCGTTATCTTTATCTAACTTTTATTTATTTAGCGTATAATTATAATTCTTTAATTATTATTTAGCCGAGTCTAATAAATCTAGAAAATTATTATTATTTATATTAAATTATTATACTATTAAATTCCTTTATACTACGCGCTTAATCTTATTAAAATAAATATATAAAGATAATAAATCGAATTTTAATTAATTAGTCTAGGTGATTTTTAGTATACTTTTATTAAAGAGAGAGTAATAAATAAAAAGAGTATTTACTATAGAATTCGTTTATATATAATTATATATTTTTTTAATCTAAAAATTATAAGTTAATAATTTTATATACGCGAGAAATAATAATAGTATATCTTATAATCGATTTTAGAAGAATAGTTCTATATCGTAAAATCTCTATACTTATATATCTTAATTATATAATAAAATTTATAGTTATAAGAGTTAATATATATTATTTTCGCTTATAGAGACTAATAAGCTCTCTATTAAAACTTTTAAATTATTATAAAAATAAAGAAGTAATCTCTATTTATAAGATTACTTAATTATATTAGATAATCTAATTAATAACTTTAAGTTATTATCTAATAATATACTTATCTCTTATTCTTTCTCTTTTTTTATTTATCTTAAAATTATGAGATAGATAAGAATTATTTAATATTTTCTTCTCTATTAAATCTTTTTATTATAAGATTATACTCTTATCGTTATTAATAGCGCTTTTCTATTTTTAATTATTTAGACTTAATTATATAGCTAATATAGATATATACTTTCTCTTTAGAATATTAAATAAAAAAATTATATATATTAATATCTAATAATACTATAATATAGTCGATCTTATTATTTATAAAAGTATATATCTTTAATCTCTTATAATATCTTTTTCTACTTCTCTAAACTTACGCTTTTAAATCTATCTATATTTTTAACTTTATCTCTCGCATAATTAATATCGTATTAAGATTAATATTATATACTTTTTATAAGCGAGCTCTAAGTAAATTATATACTTCGAGAGCTATTATATATTAATAAGATTTAATAATATAAGAATTCTAAGAGAGCTCTTCTATCGCTTTACGCTTATAATTTTTAATATTAATTAAATAATTATAAGATCTTAATAGCGATAAAAATAAGAAGAATTTAACTAAAAGATTATTATCGCGAAGTATTCGCTAAAGATTATTTATATTATCTACTTCTATATATATAATTAAAATTATAAATTTAATTTTACTTTATAATAATAGAGAATCTTATCTTTTACTTTTAATAATAGATTATTTATAATTCTATTATTATTTATCTTCTCGCTATATAAAATTACTATTATGTTAATTTTATAGTATATATATTTACTAGATCTATAAACGATAGTATTTAAAAGATATTTTATAAGAAGAAAATAAAATATAACTTCTAAGTATCTTTCTAATTATCTTTCTAATTATTATAATATTATAATAAATAAAAAAAAAAAAAAAAAAAGAAAGGAAGTAGTATATAAAAAGCTTATTGTTCTTATCTTAATTTATAGCGCTCGCGTAAAACTTAAGATAATAATTAATATTATAAAATTATAAGATTTTTAGATAAAGAAGAATAAAATAGATATAATAAAAAACTTAAAGAAGAATTTAAGTTTAAATTTAAAGAAAAGTTCGCGAAGTTTAATTATACGCTAATAAGTTAGTTAGTAATTAATAATTAATTCTATTAATATATATAATAGAATAAAATAGAGTTAAGCTTAAAAATCTTAAATTTATATATATAGTTAATTATAAATTTAGAGTTACTACGCTCTTTAATTAGATTAACTAAATTATCGCGAATAAATAAATTAGTATTTATAATTATAAAAAAAATATAATCGAATAGCTCTAATTAAAAAATAGATATATATTATTTAATTTTAGAATAACTTTTTTATTTTCTATTAAAATTTTAAGATTTCTTTCTAAAATTATAGAACGAAATAAGAACTTTTAGATAAAAAAAGAATTTCTAAATTTAATCTAATAATTATTAAAGCGTAAGAAATTTAAATATCGCTTATTAAAGTTCGCTCGATAGCCGAATAGCCCGCTTATTAAAGTTCGCTTATTAAAGATTATTTATCTATTTACTCGATAGCTCTTAATTAAAAAAATAATTATAAATTTAATTTATAGGGCCTTTACTTATAAAAAATATAATATCTTATAGATTTTAATAGAATCTTTTATTTTTTAAGATAATAATAGAAATCTATTATTAAATATAATACTTATTAATTAAATAAGAAAATAAGATATTTAAACTATACTTATAATACTTATAATTTTATAATAATAGATTTTTTTTATAATTTAATAGAATATAATTTTTAATATAATATAATTTTCTAAAAGTATAAATTAAATACTTTATATAGTATTAATTATAAAGATAATTAGAATTCTAAGTCGAATACGAATCTAAGATTAATATAATAAATAAATATCTAATAGATTTTAATTAAAATCTTTTATTTTCTAAGATAATAATAAGAATCTATTATATAAATATAGTATTTATTAATTAAATAAGTAAGTATAATAAATATACTTCTTATATTAAAACTATTATTATAATATAAATAATTTTATAATAATAACTTATTTTAATTTTTTAATATAATATAATTTTTTAGAATTATAAATTAATAATTTTATATAATATTAATTATAAAGATAATTAGAATTCTAAGTCGAGAATTAATATAATAATTAAATATATATAGACTTTAATAAAATCTTTTATTTTTTAAGATAATAATAAGAATCTATAAAAATATATAATTATTAATAATTAGATAAGAAAATATAATATATATTTATATTAAAACTATAATTATAATATAAATAATTTTATAATAATAAAAATTATTAATTCTTTAATATAATATAAATCTTTTAAATTATAAATTAAATATATTATATAATATTAATTTTAAAGATAACTAGAATTTAAAGTAGAATATAATCTTATAAGTAATATTATAATTAAGAGTTATATTATAAATTAAAAAAGTCGATAATTTAATTATAAAGTTTTTTATTTTATTACTTATAGTAGTTTAATAGTCTATCTAAATTAAACTATAAGCTTTTAATCTATCTTTATACTTATATATAACTTAATATTATATAATTTTAAAAGTCTATATAAAAGTAGTATATTCTTAATCTATAATATTACGCGTTTATTATAAATTACTAATAATTAAATATCTATATTCTATTATTAGCGAATTTCATATAAGAATAATAAAAAGTCTTACTTAAAAAATTATTAGATAGAAAAGATTCTATTATCTTCTATATCGCCTTAATAATAGAACTTTATTAATAATACTTAATATTATTTCTTTTATCTATTATATCTAACGAAATTTCTTAAATAAGTTTTTAAAATAAAGCTTTCGAAATTAATAGCGTAGTTAATTTCTAAAAATATTTAATTTCGCGAAGAGTAATAGCTAGTAGACTATAATTAGAAAGATAATTAGAAATATATATAAGACTAAACTTACTATCTAAGATAAAATCTATATAATTTTCTTACTTTAAATATATAATTAGCGACGCTTTTTCTCTTATCTATACTCTTTTTACTTATAATAGATTTTCTAAAAGTCTTATTACTCGACTTTCTAGCTACTTTTACTACTAATAATACTTAAAATATTATTTTATCTATCGCGACCGCCGCTAAAAAGTATATTAAATCTCCTCTTTCTAAGTTTTTTATTATATTTATTCTTTTTTAATAATTTACGTACGTAGATAGATATTCTTTAACTATTATAATTTTAATATTTTTACTATATATATTATTAAAATTTCTATTTTTATAAATAATATCTCGAGATTAAAAGATAGTCTAATCTTAAAATAAAGTATTATTATTATCGCTAAATATATCGTTATCGAATATATATATTAACTCTTTATTCTTATTAATATATTTTTAAGTTTATCTAATTTAGAAAGTTAGATAATTAGAATAATAATTAGAAAAGAGAAGATTATATCTAAATCTCTTTTTATTATAATAATTAGAATTATAAGAGTTATTTCTTCTTCTTCTAATTATATTAATTACTTATATATTAAAATTAATAAATTTATATAAATTTATTATAAAACTTATCGCTAGATTATAATATTACTATTCTTATTATATATTAGAAGTTTTTAATCTTAAGCTTCTTTTATAATAAAGTCTATCTCTTCTTTTTCTAATATAATTAAATTTATTAATGAAATTACTATCTAAATCTATTAATTAATTACTTTTAAAACTTTATAATTAATTACTTCTAGAACTTTCTAATTAATTATCTCTAGAACTTTCTAACTAATTACTTCTAGAACTTTCTAATTAAATATCTCTAGAACTTTCTAATTAATTACTTTAAGAACTTTCTAATTAAATATCTTTAGAACTTTCTAATTAATTACTTTAAGAACTTTCTAATTTATCGCTTTTAGAATCTTCTAACTAATTTAATATTTTTTTAGAATTAAAAAATTAAATAGCTAGTTAAGAGTTTATTAATAAAGATTCTTAATTAAAAGTATTTATATTTATTATTATATCTTTTTAAATATAAATATAAAATAAATAGTATTCTAAAAGTAAGCGATCTAATTAATATTCTAATTATCTTTCTAATAATTCTTTAAAAAGAGAAAATACGTATAATAAATCGAAAGCGTAAAATAAAATCTTAAAAAAGATAAATTTATCTTATAAGATTCTTAGATCTAGATTTTTAGAAGCTTAAAATAGATATCTATTATTATATAAAAGCTAGAAAAAGTCTATTATTAATAATAATTCTTAACTATTCTAATTAGATTATTAAATTTAAAAAAATTCGATTAAAATTCGACTTTATAATATTAAAAATTAGTATCGAATATTTTTATAAATAAGATTTTAAAAAAACGCGAAAACGCGCTAGTAAACTAGCCTATTTTTTTATTAGCGCGTTCTTAAATTTTCTTATATTTTAGTCTTTTCTAATACTTTTTCTAATTATATTATCTTTTATAATAATATAATTCTACTTAAATTTTCTTATCGTTTCTATTATAATACTAATATACTCTTTATAATATATTCTTTAATATCTTATAATAAGCTTTTTATATGAAAATTATTATTATAATTATCTTAAATAAGAGTTTAATTAAATAAATAAATTTATATACTTTCTATTATTTCTTAATATTATAAAAGCTAATATTATTAATAAAGATAATAACTTTAATTCGCTCTATTATATTATCTCTAAAGAAATAAAAATATTTTAAAAGCTTAAATAATAGTAAGATATAAAAAATAGTAGATAAATATTTTAAAAATAAGAATATAGTAAAGTCGCGTTAGTATTTAGTAAGTTTAAATATATATAAATTATTAAGAGTAATCTTAAGAAAATAAAATAATATAAATATAATAGCGAAATCTATAGCTAAGAAAAAACTTCTAACTTTCTTTAAATATTAAATAATTACTTCTAAAAAAAAGAAGAAAATAAAAGAGAGAATTATTAAATATATTATATATAATTAATATACTTATTATAAATTCTAATTATTATTATAATTATTCTAATATCTTTCTAATATTATAGCTAATATTTACGCGTAATATTTTATATATTATATTAAAGATAATAAACTTTATAAATAATTAAATTCGCTTAGATATAGTTTTAATTCTAGATTTTATTAAGAATATTAATATAAAGCGCGATAAGTAACTCGATATAAAGAAAGAAGATAAAGATATAATTATCGATATATAATTAAATATTATTAATTAAAAGATTAAGCGATTTAAAAATTTTTAACTTTTTTTTAGAGAATATAAATTTTTTAATAATGTTAATAGAAAAGATATAAATATAAAAGATCAAAGTATTTATCGATATCTTCTTACTATAATAACGAGTATAATAAACTATAATTAAATCTATTAGAAAGAAGATTAAATATCTAGAAATTTTCGAAGATATAATAAACTCTTAAAAGAATATTTATTTTTATTACGTAAGAGTCTTATATAATTTATAAAAATTTTCTTAAAAAAGAATTATTAAAATAATATTTATTAATATAAGTTTTTCTCTATATTAATTTTAATTTTAATATTCTAATCTATATTTAAATAGACTTGTTATTTATATATTAATCTTATTTATATTAAACTTACTTATTAATTATCTTTAATTATAAAGTTTAAAAAAATTTACTATCTTTCTTTTTTATATATATTTTTTATTAGAATAAAATATATAGTTCTTAGAAACTATATAGTATAGACGCTTAAGAATAAAAAAGAATAAATATTATTATTAGAATCGACTAGATAATAATCTAAGAATTATAATATAATAAGATATAAATTTATATTTAATAAGACGAGCGAAGAGATATAAGAGACTTTTAAGCTTATTAATATTAAATTAATATATAAGAATATCGCTAATATATTTAAGCGATCTAAGTATTTTTATAAGAATATAGATTATTTAAATCTAAAATCTTAATAAGTTAATTATATAATTCTAATTCTAGATTAAAAATAAGAATATAAGTATTTTTCGCTATTATAATTATCTTTAAATAATAATAATTAGAAAGATAATTAGAATTCTCTATCGCTATAAAAATATATATCGCGATTTATAATTTTTTATATAATAGATTCTTTTCTTAGCTAGATTATATTTAAAAGTCTTAAATAATAAGATATTATTTAATACGCGATTAGATATTTATATAAAAATAAGATATAAACTTTTAATCTAATTAATAGACTTAATAAGAAAATAGAAGTAAGCTTTTAAGTAGATTAGATAAAATATAATAGATAAGCGATAAATAACTTCTAAGTCTAATTATTATTCTAATAAATAGATTTATATTTTAATAATATTATATAAAAAAAATACGCGAGCGTAATTTAGAGAAAGTCTAGAGTTTTACTTTTCGCGTAAATTATTATATATATAAATAAAGATAAAAGCTTAGATTATAAGAGTATAAATAATATTAAAGCTAAATAAGATATAAGTATTAAAAATAATTCTATTATACGCGCTAATAATTAAATAGACTTTATCTTTTAAGCTATTTAAAAGCGCGATATAAAATTTAATAATAAGCTCTATTATAGTTTAGATATAATAATATTAATATATTAATTAATTAATATCGAGCTATTATAAAAATCTTAAAATATTAAATATAATTATATCTAGAAGATAAAATTATAAATCTTTATTAATATATAATTAATTTAATATATAGTAATAAAAAATCTACTATAAAAGCTACGCTATCTAGATTAATATTTTAATCTTAATTATTACTCTTACTATTATATAAGTAATATAAAGCTATCTCTTATTTAAGTATATCTAATTCTTAATTCTAATTATTATTATAGATATTATTAATTTATTCTAGAATTATTAAATATACTTTTATATACTTTCTATATCTTACTCTTTTTTTAATTAGATAGCGATTAAACTCTAAATTAAAATAAATACTTAGAAGAGAAAAGTTTATAAGTACTTAATTATATAATTTTATTTCTTTTATACTTTTTATAATTATTAGAATAATTAATAATATATAATTATATCTTATAATTATATTTATAATAATTAACTAATTTAATAATTAAAGATAAATATATTTTTCTTCTTTACTTTAAACGACTTAGCTAAAATAATTATAAGATTTAAATTCTTTTTCTATAATATAACTCGCTTTTTATATATTATATAAAGATAAATATTTATTTAAATAGAGATTATTAGAGCTAATTATAAAGCGTAATAATAAAAGATTTACTCTTAAACTAACGAATTAGAAAGACTTCTATTATCTTATATAATACTTTAAAAGCGAATCTTTAAATATAATAGCGCTTTAATAGATTTTAATTAAGTATAATCTAACGAATTAGATATTAAAAGAGAAGCTTTAAAATTATAAGATTAATTAATTTTTAATAATAATAAATCTCGCGTAAAGCTTAAGCTATAGCTCGCGTTAGTTATATATAATAAATATAATAATAATTAGAAAAATATATTATCTAATTTTTATTAACGCTTTAATATTATTAAAGTAGAGATAATATTTATTAAAGTAATAACGATAGCGATTAAAGCGGCGATAATATCTAATAAAAACTTTATTTTAATACTATATCTAGTACTCTAGAATAATATTAGCTTTTTTAAAGATCTATTAATAATAGATTAAGTATATATAAGTTAAGCTCTTTACGCGATCTATCTATATATTAACTTAAAGTTATTAAAAGATAAAGAAATAAATATATAACTTAACGACTATATTATACTTTTAATATTATTATAATAATATTAGATTATTTAAATAGAAGTCTAATATATAAAGAAGATAGTCTAATAATAAGAAGAGTTAATATAAAAAGAAAGTCTTAGAGAGAAAGAAGAGGGGAAGAAAAGCTTAGATATCTATCGCGTATATTAAATTTTTAGATTACTTTATATTATCTAGCTTAAATTAAATATTAATAAAACGCTTTCTCTTTAATTTTAAAGATTTAAATTTAAGCGAATTACGCTTATTAAGTGTTATTATCTAATATAATCTTAGCTACTTTTATAATAATTATAATTATTATTATAGCTTATATAGATTAAAAAATAAAAGATTTAAAAGAGCGAGCTAGTAAGTAATTATTTTTATCTAATTTAACTAGCGCTAAACTACTATAACTTATTAAAATTTTCATATATTTTATTCTTACTTTCTTATCTTTAAGTCTTACTATTTTTATAGAAATAATTATTCTTTAAATTAAACTCTATAATAATATACTTATAATAGCGCTAATATATATTCTCTTTATTTCTAATATCGATACTTATTAGAATTAACGTACTTTTTAATAAAATAAACTTTAATTAAAATTAAGAATAGCTTAATATTCGTAGATATTCATATAAGCCCTTTAATTCTTTTATATATATCTACTAATTTATCTTTTTATAATAATTAAAGTAAAAGAGATTAAATCTAATAATTTATTATAATAAATATTAAATACTAATAATAATAATAATATTAAAGAGTCTTAATATAGATTAGTTAGACGATAACTAGATTCTTAATTAAAATAAAAAGCGGAGAATAAGCTTAGTTAAAATAAAAATACTAAGAGATCGCGATAGCGAATAAATATATTTATATCTAAAAAGAAACTAATTTTAAATTTAAATTTATTAAATTTTATTTTTATATATTATTTTATCTTTATTAAAATTATATATAATTAATTTTATTTTTTTATTTTTTTTTTTTTATAAAAAAATTTAGTTTTAAAATAATTTGAAAATATATTATTTTTTAATTATTAATTTTTTTTTTTTTTTATTATTTTTTTAATTAATTTTTTTTTTAATATTAATTAAAATTTTTAAGCGAGTTTATTTGGTATGAATTTTAAATTTTTTATTTATCGTGTGATTTATTATATATATAAATAATGACGAGTTTTTTAATTAGAAGGAAATATATAATATCGAAGTTAAATTAGTAGTAATTTTAAGAGTTCTCGCAGATATATAATAATTATTATAAAAATAGTTTTATTAATTAGCTATCTCGCTAGTATTAGTTATATTAATAAGTATCTTAAAATTCTTATTAATTAATTTTAAATTCTATCTTATTAGTCTTTCGATAATCGCTCTAAATTACTATAGAGTTAGATTCGCTAAATTAATTTTTAAGTTAATTAAATTCTCGTTATAAAATAATTAGCGGAAAGTAAAAAAGTAAGTTAAATGTTAGTTTTTTTAATTGATATTAGAGTAGATCTATATGATAGTAAGATATTACTTATTAAACTAATAAGATAGACTCTATAATTTATACGTCTTTCGATCTTAATCTCGAGTCGATATCTAAAGATACTTCGAGTTTTTTAGCGAAAGAACTCGGAAATTATTACGCTAATGAGGAACTTGATTACTATTAGTTACGCTAGAAAGATAAAATTAAAGAATACTTCGCTAATACGAATAGTATTTCTACGAGTTCTATTATTAAAATCCCCTATATCTTAACTATTAACTCTTATTACCGCTATTATTATATTATTTTCTTATTAAAAAACGAGCTCTATAAGTATCTTAATAACGCTAATAAAGGTCGCTAGATAGCTAGATCAAATTGTTAAGAGCGATTATTATTGAAATTTACGGCGAGGAATTTTATTTTTAAGAAACCTACTTCTATAATAGTATTTCCCGCTGTGATAAAGAAATCTTTCGTTAATTCTTTCTAGGAAATTAGTTTTAACTACGTTTTTCGAGATTATTATTACGCTATAGAGGCTGCTAAGATAATCGAGAATATCGAATCTAAGAAATTATGTTTTGATATAGGCTATTTTATAACGCTTATAGATCGTATTTAGTTTTAACGAGTTTTATCTAGAAAGAAAGTTCGTCGAATAACGAGTCTAATTATAATATATAATTTAAGATTTAATAAGTATTAAATCTTAAAGTACGCTATTTTCCCTCTACTTTTATTAGAATTTAAGAATAAAAAGTCTATAATAATAATAATAGCGTTAAGAGAGATTTATATCGTCGATAATCTTAAGACGAAGATATTTATTAGTATAGATATTATAATATCTAAAGAAATTAATATTCTAATATTTAAATTTATAGTATAGATTAAAAGTTATTAAGTAGATATATCTTTAGAAATACGTATTAGAGGTCGACTAGTATTATATTTAATATACGCGAAGTAATTTACTATTATTTTATCTTATTCTTAGATATCGATATTAATATATTATACTTCGTTATTAAATCGCGATTTCTTCTTTAAATTAAATTAAGGTTTACTATTATTATATACTCTTTTTATTAATACTTTTATAAATTCTATAATCGCTAAAAATAATTTCGATTAAGTTATCAAGATTCCTCGAAATCTTCATCTTAAAACTTTTTAAGAAACGAATTTTAATAACTATTTTTATATTACGAAAGGTAAGTCTAACGTAGCGAATTTAATTACTCGATATTCTAAGAAAAAGTATTATATAAATTAGATTAAGTAAGTATTTATAAAAATTATAATAGCTTTAGCGATTACTCTACTCGCTATAGCTATAATATTTACTTTATCTATAACTTTAAAAGTTATTATAGTATTAATATTAGATATTATCTTATTATCTATTTCTAAGATTAATACGATTTTATTTTTAGAAGCTAAATCGCCTATCTTAGAAATTGCTATACTTCTAATGAAAGTAAATATTATACTTCTTAATGGCGCTATAATCTACGAAGGAAATTCGATAATTTAATTCGTTATTAAGGAGTTTTCTAAATTCAAGTAAGAAGAAAGATTTATCGAGGTTTTATAAGAGGAATAAATATATATTCTTTTTAAGTCTAATTAGAAATAGTATATATCTAGAATAGCGAGAGTATACTTACTTGATAAGAATGTTAAGAAAGTTATTAATAAGATATTTAATAAGCTTTATAAATAAGGTCGTCTTAGCTAAACTATAGAATCTATCTCTTTTAATTATTTAATTTTTATTATCTAGAAGATAATATTAAATAATATTAGAAAAGATCGTATTATTATAGATATATAAGATTTAAACTCTATTATTTAAGTAGATATTTACTCGCTTTCTTTATAGTTAAATCTTATATTATTAATTAAGAGCTATCGTTATATTAATATAATAGATTATATTAGCTTCTTTTATTAATAGTAAATATATTTATAATATTATTATTAACTTATAGTTATTAATTATTAAGATTAAAAAACGTTTAATATAGTAGTAATAAGTTATAAGAACTTATTAGCTTATATATAGTAATAGATAGATTAATTTCTACGAAAATTTTATAGCTTTACTAGAGTCTATATCGATAATATTATAATCTACTTTAAGACTTTAAAAGAGTATCTTTATTATCTTTAAGAAATCTTTAATTTTTTCTTTTAATTAGAAATATCTATTAACTTAAATAAAGCTTTTCTTAACTATCTTTTAATATAACTACTTAAATAAAAAGTCGATTTCTTAGATCTATAAACGGTCGAAGATAAGTTAAAGATTATTTCTTAACTTTTATTTTTCGATATTTTAGTTAAATTTAAAATTTATTTAGAAATAACTAGGTAATTATATAACTATATCGCTTATTATACTACTATTATTAAACTATTATAAAATTATAAAATCTTTATACTTATTAACTCGCTTAAGATCGATTATAAAAAAAAGAATTTTGTTATAAGAGCGGAGTTATATATACCTTCGAAGCTAAAATTTATATCTTTTCACGTATTATAGAAAACTCTTTCTAAGTTCTTATTTCTTATTTACTTTAATAATAAGTAAACGCTTTATATCGATCTAGATATTAATAAAGACTTTAAATTTAGAGTTATAGTATATTATATAACTAGTAATATAAAAATAGAGAAAGTCTATCTACGACGATCTTAGATTCGCTCTATACTCTTTCTTAATAGATTTTTTAAAGATATCGAGATTCGCTATTAGTCTATTAAGTTAAAATTTATAGAAATCGTCTAGATACTTAGTAAAACTCGATATATAATAGAGTCTACTCTATATATTATAGTTTATATAGATTATAGAATAATATTAGACGTAATTAAGTAAATTACGCTAACTATATCTTTAATAGCTAAGTTAAATCTTTATATTATTTATATTTTAAAGTATATTTAATAATTTAGAAGTTTTAAGTTTTGTTATAAGTTTAAAAAGTAGTATATAATTTCTAACGCTCTATCTCGCTTATGCTAAGAATCTTATATTAGATTAAAAGATAAAGAATAGCTTAATATCTATTACGTTACGCTTATAGAAATATTTAATAATTTTAAGACGCGTATTATAACGAAGTACGTTAAAGATCTATAGTAGAATAAGATTCTCGAGATTCTTAGAAAAGTTTAAGAAGATCGAGCTACCTTAGAAGTTCTCTTATAAAAACTTAACGATATCTTTATTAGAAAGATTAATCTTTATTTTAAGTTATAAGAAGAATTAATCTACTATATAAATTTTAACGATAGATGAGAACGACTATATATATCTAATACTTTCGAAAAGAAAATCTTCGAGTTAATCTACGATTATTAGTATTATAATAATTTCTATAGATTATATAATCGTATCGTTAGCTCGATATATATATATTATCTTTCTAAGCGTTTATAAGTCTATATAAAATACTATTCGAAGTATAAACTTAATTAAATTAAGTGCTATAAGTCTTACGAAAGTATAATTTCTATTAATAGACTCGATATCTCGTTTTATATTATAGTAATGAATTTTATTATTACTCTCTCTATAATATGTAATAAATTAGATTACTTACTTATAGTAATAAATAAATTCTTAAAAAGAGTATTATTTATTTCTAGTAAAACTACTTATTTAGTCGTTAAGTAAGTTAATCTTTTACTCGCTAATCTTATATAATATAATTAAGATATTCTATTAATAACGATCTCGAATTATAATATTAAATTTATATTCGAGTTTTAGTAGAGGATCTTTTAGAAGCTAAGAATAGAAATTCTCGTCTTTATAGCTTATTATTCTTAAATGAATAAATAGTCTAAATATACGAATTAGACTATAGAAATTGCTATATAATATTTTATAATAGCGAATTCTACTCTAGATTAAATATTAATATTTTTATATCTATAAGATAGCTTTAATAACTCTAAAAATTAATTTATCGAAGTATTATTAAATAAGATACTCTATAAGTTTAATATACGTAATTCTCTTAAGTTTCTTTTAAAACTTTCGCTTAAAGACTTTATAAGTTTATAATAGCTAAAGCGTAAGTAAGCGAAGAACTCGCTAACTTTTATAAATATTATAATTAAGGCTTACTACGATAAATTATATAAATCTCTTAAGTTAATTAAGAGAAGTATAATCTACTTACGCTTATATTATAAATATAAAATTTCTAATATTAATAATCGTAAGTTATATTATTAACGTATTAGTTTATTTAAGATTCTTAAGAAAGTAGAAGTATTTATTTATCGTCTAAAACTTTTTCTTGTAATAATAATTTACTCTATAGTATCGATAGTGTAATTAAAACTCGCTTCTAAGAATAAGAATTCTTATTAAAAAATATGAAATATTAATTCTTCTCACGTAGTAGAGATAAAAGATAAGATTAAGATTCTTTTTAAGAAGTAGAAATTATAGAATAAGATATAATATCTCGTAAAATAGAAGAATTATAATAACGAGTATAACGTTTAATACGATATCGATGATCTTAGAAATATTTAAAAATTGATTAACGAATATAATATTCGTAAGTAAGTATAATTAAAAAGAGCTTTTAGGGCCTTAATACGCCGTAATTCTATTTCTTCACGAGAAAGAGATCGTTTTTAGAATTAAATTCTTTATTAAGTAATAATCTCGGAGTTTCTCTCGAAAGTAATTTTAAGATCTTAGAAAACTCTAATATTACGATTAGAAAGAGAGTTTAAAGTCTTAATACGCTATAATTCTATTTTTTTATAAGAAAGAGGATCTTAGAAAACTCTAATATCGATTTCGGGATTTCTTTTAAAAGTAATTTCGGGAACCTTAGTAAGAGTTTAAATCTCTACGTTGATAGCTTTTAAGAATCTAGCTACTTCTAAGAATCTAGTTACTTCTAAGAATCTAGCTACTTTCAAAAATCTCGTTACTTCTATTAATTTAGTTACTTTCGAGATTTTAATAGATAATATAATAGTATTATAAAGGAGTAATAGGTATATTAAGAAATAATAAGATGCTTTCTAAGAAAGTACTTATTTCTAAGAAAGCGTTTACTTTTTTTACTAAAAGTACTTTCTTTAATAGTCGACGAGAACGTCGATATCTTTTCTATTTCGAGTATTTATTAAGGATTAAGTTTTATTAAGCTAAGTCTTAGTACTAGCGATATATAGCTTAGACTTTCTCGATAGAATTAATTAATAATCTTATATATTTAACTTATAATTATTATAATAATCGATGCTATTATAATAATTATTATCTTTATAACGAGTTATTATATATTAATAATAGACTATATATATTAGATATTTTCGAATTATAAATTAAAATCATTAGAGGCATTTATAACTCTTTACTCGAAGATTACGCTAATAGATTATTAATCTATAATAGAGTAAGTAGACTTTACTATTAATTAAGAATAACGGATTTCGTTACCCGCTATATTAAGAGCTATTATACTTATAAAAGATCTAAGACTTATAGAGAGAATAAGTAAGATTTACTTAAACTTCTTTTTATTTCCGATTACTATATACTATTTAAATAATATTTATCGCATTTAGTAATTACTATATACTATTCGAATAATATTTATTAGTTTAATAATTACTATATACTATTCGAATAATTTTTTTAGAAATAGTAATCGCCTTATACTAATATTTTATTATTTCTATAGTTCGCGATATTAACTCGACTCTATAAGTCGAGTTAGACTCGATTATAATATACTATAAGCTCAATTCAATTTAACTTAATAATAATACTATCGCTAGATATTAAGTTTTATATATATAAATTTATATTACTATATCGAGTAATCTATCTTTTCTATTAAAGATAAGAGTATTATTATTTATAATATATCTCGTAAACGCTAATTATCTAAGAAGGAAAATCGTCGCTAATACGCTTTCTTATCGCTATAATCGCGTTAAAGTTAATATAATATATATAAAGATCGATAATATATATTTATATTTCTATTACCCGATCTTAGCTCTATTAATCTCTTCTCTTAATATCTAAATCTCTTTAAAATTTATATATATTAATACTCGTTAAAGTATTAAATATCTTTTCTTATAAAATCGAAATCGACTTTCTTAAATTAGAAGTTTTGACTTTTAAATAATTATATATATAAGAATATAGCGAGTAATAATATATATAAATCTCCCTCTATAATATCTTACGTTAAGGCTTTCTTCTAATTTATTATATTTTTAAAATAATATATCTCGATTCTAATATTATCATATAGACTATTAATAACTCTTATCGTCTTATATCTCCCTATAATAGCTTACATTAAGACTTTCTTCTAATTTATTATATTTTTAAAATAATATATCTCGATTCTAGTATTATCGTATAGACTATTAATAACTCTTATCGTCTTATATCTCTCTATAATAGCTTATATTAAGACTTTCTTCTAATTTATTATATTTTTAAAATAATATATCTCGATTCTAATATTATTATATAGACTATTAATAACTTAAGAAAACTTTAAATAATAGCCTTTATTATAGGCGATAGCGTTTTTTAAATTATAAGAAATCGCGAATTAATTTAATAGTAGTCTTCGACGTTAAAATACTTAGTTAGATACTTTTTAAAGCGTATTAATATCTCTCTAATTAGAAAAGAGCTCGCTCTCTCTCTTCTCTTTCTAATTATAATATTTATATATATATTTCTATAATTATAAAATCTCTCTTCGCTCGATAAACTTTAAAGATAATTTGAAAGTTATTTAAGTTAAGAAGAATATTTAAGTTAAGAAAGAGTATTTAAGTTAAGAAAGATATTTAAGTCGAGAAGAGTAACTAAGATCGATTTTATCTATTATATATTTAATTTTATTTCTAATATTCTAAGATCTAGATTCTTAATATCTCTATTATCTTATAGTATAGCGTATATTAATCTCCTTTACTACTCTATAGCTCTTATTTAGAAAATTTAAATTATAGATATTATTATATTAATTAAAGTCGATAAAGCTATTAATATAATAAAATTTCTTATCTTTTATCGACGCGAGTATAATATATATATTTCTCTCGATACTTACGAGGCTATAGAATCGTTATTTTTTAAGAATTCTTAAATTCCGCGCTATTAATAACTACGCTCTTTCTACTTTTATTATATTATAATATTTCTAAACTTATTTATTATATCGATACTTAAATATCTTTATAAAAATACTCTATAGATAAGTTGATCTTTATCTAAAATCTCTATAAGCTAGATTTATTACTTTTATTATAACTAATACTTTTCTCTATTAATTTCCTTAAAAGAATCTTATTAGTATCGAAGGTTTATTAGTTATATTTATAAATTTAAGCGTAATTTCTATATTATCTTTTTTAAAAGAGTTAATTAATAAATTTATAGATAACAACGTCTTTAAATAGACGAGCTATATTTAGAGAATTCTTCTTAAAAGTCTTTTAATATCGAATATTAAAATAAATATGAATCGAATATCGACGTATACTTATTTATAGTTCGCCTTATATATATTAATATTATTATCTCTCTTAAATAGATAATATTTTCTTAATTTTATTTAATCTATTTAAATAAAGGCGATTAGAGCTTTAAGAAAAGTATTTAACTTTAATTATTTAGTAACGATCTCTATTAATCGCTAATAACGACTATTATAATAATTTATCTATCTTATAATATTACGCTTTTTATTATTTGTCTATTAATCTTAGATATAAAGATCTAAAGAAGTTTTTATCTTAATCTTCTTCTCTTTTTTTATAATCTCTTAATTATAGATAATAATACTTCTATATCTTAATACTTAACGAGATTATATATTATAATTATCTTCTAATATATAATATTATAACGTATAATCTATTTAATATAGTTATTATACTTATTTGTTAGTTTATAATACTTTTTAAAGAATTTAATATACGTCTTTTTCTCTTATTTAAGTAGTTAATTTATCAAATAAATTAAATAATTATATTATTTCGAGTAAGTAACTAATACTATAAAACTTTAAGAAAGTTAAAATAATCTTTATTTATCGTTTTATTTAGAGATCTATATACTTAAAAAATCTCTTTTAATAAATTAATTCGAGCTAGAGTCGCGAGTAGATATCGAATAATATTATTATTATAAGAACAATATCTTATTAATATAATAAGATTAAGAATAGCGCGATCTATATATAGCGTATTCGAATTTAATTTAATTAAGATCGATATAAAGATAATTATTATCGTATCTCTATAGAGTTTAATTATTCTCTTCTATTTACTATATCTTCTTATTTAGAGACTTAATATATCTTAGATTAATATAACTAGAAATCGCTTAAAAGCGAGTATTAAGAAGCTTATTTATCTTATTCTCTATCTTTATAGCTCTTAATATATTTAATTTATTATTTAAGTAGATAGTCTATAAGTTTCTTAATTATTAAGAAATATAGAATATCGAAGTATTATAATTAATATATATCGATAGCGAAGTAATTATTAATAAAAGAATAGCGGTTATAAAGTATTATATTCTATAAGTATTTCGATATCTTTTTAATATATCTCTTTTATAGTCTTAGCTACTTAATTATACGCTTAAGTATTTATTTAGAATATAAGAATTAAGAGAATATAATCGCTTTCTCTTTATAGATAAGATTGTATATATAGAATAATAGTATCTATCGCTTAAGATTAAAGTAATTATTATTTATTTTTTATAGTTTAATATTATAGTAGCTAGTATTAAATAATATCTTCGAGTTAGATTATTCGCGTATATATTATATATTAATATTATATTCGAAGTATTCTTTAATTATTAAATATACTTCGTTAGTAGATAGTATATCGCGAGAGTATAAGAAGTTATTTTTAATTATTAAATTTAAGATATAGTAATAGATCTAGACCTTAACTTCTTTTTTATAATAATCGATATTATTTCTAGAATCGCTATACTCGATCTACTATACGCGTTACGCGTATTTTATTAAAGATTTTTAATTATAATATAAATCGACTAAGTATATTAATTCTTATATATTTAAGAGAGATAAGTTTTATTTAATATTAAAATAATAAAAATAACGATAGAGCTATTAGATAGCTTATTCTACGTTTTCTATTATTAATTCGCGATATATATCTCGCTATAGACTCTCGCTTTATTAGTGTTTCTTTAGTGTATAAATTAATAATATAAACTTATATTAAAAGATTTATATACTAGAAATACTTTAATAATACTTATAATATCGAAGTAAATAACGTAATATATCTTCGATCTTAATTTGAATTTAAAGTTATAAATTTTAAAAGACTAGCTAATTTAACCGCCGTCGATATTATTATTATATATATTCTATATCTTATATCTTAATAATTTCGCGTTATTAAAGCTATAGTTATCTTGAAATCGCTATAAATAAATATCGCGAAAGAACTTATTAATATTATTATTAAAGAGTCTTAATTTAAAAAATTATAGCGCTAGCGTATAATCTTCTCGAGATTTAAATAAATTTTAAAAATTATTTATATCGAATATCGACTCGATATTCGATTTAGTTTAATAATTAAATATTGATTTTATTTAACTAAGAGGCTTTAATTTAAATTATAATTTTATCGATCTCTCTTAGCGTCTTCGCTCTTTTAAATATAATTCTATAGAGTTAACTATTAAAGACGAAATTATAATATTATAACTTAAGTCTATTATAGAGATAAGAGAGTACTATTATCTTATTATTTAGATTTATTATTTATATCGCGTTTATTCTCTCTTTCTTCTATCTTCTACTTATTTAATTACTATTATAATATTAAATTCGTAATTATATTATCTTCGAGATAAATATATATCTTCTTCTCTTACGATAATTAGAGCTATTAGATTATTAATATTATTAACTATATCGCGATTTATAATATCGAAAGAACGCGTATAAAAGAATTGGTTTTCGCTTTCTATAACCTCGTAGATATCTAATAAGTTTACTATTATTTTTATATTATTTTTTATAGAAGCGATATACTTGAATATATATTCTCTTATCTATTATTAATTAATTATAAGATATATATTCTTTAATAATTAATAACGTATTAACGTCTTAGCGAATATATATTACTACTCTAGTCTTACTTATCGCGAAGTCTTAATTTTAACTTTATATTCTTTATAATTATATAAAAGATATTTATAAATTTATATATAAAAAATATCTTATATTAATAAATATTTATAAAAAGAAAGAGTCTATAACGAGCTATTTAGAGGAGAAATACTTTTATTACTTTTAAATGTTTCTTTGTATTTAATACGTATATATAATTAAAGCGCTTTTATATATATAAAACTATATTTATATATTTACTTTAAAATAGTAAAGTCGTCTATAGAGTATATAATTTAGAAATATATATTTTATATAAAAGAAATTAATTTTACTTTAATTTAAATCGTTTAATTTAGATAGTAGTATCTCTAAAAATAATCTTAAATATTATAAAAGAAATATATTAAGATTTATTTATTATTATTTATAATATATAGTTATTTTATTATATTTAGCTAGCTAATATATCTTTATATTAAAATAAAAGTCTTTTAGATATAAACGATCGAAGTTAAATAAATTATTAAGAGTTATATATATTCGAAGAGAAGATAATCTAATTAATCGATTTTTATAGATATAAAAAAGAAAGAAGATTAATATATCTATTAAAAAAGAAACTCGACTATCTATTAATTAATTAAAGAGTAAATAAAAATTATATAGATATAGTATTTATTAATTACTATATCTTACTATTATCTCTTATATTAAAGAGTTAAAATAAGTATTAATTTTCGAAATATTAATTATCGAAGTAATTATTATCGCTTAAACTCTATCGAAGATTATTAATTTCGAAATTACTAATAGAGAATAGATCTTAGAAAATTTATATTATTATTAAATAAATTTATATTTCTAGTAGATATAGTAGCGAAATTCGTACTTTTATTATCGATATATATGTTACTAATTTTAACGCTAGTCGAAACTTCTATCGAAGTTTTTATTAATAATTAATTAAAGTTAATTAAAGATATAATATATTAATATTTAATTAAGACTATCGAGATAGTTATTAATAAAGTTAATATTAATTAAAGTTTACTTATAATTAATTAAAGTTAATTAAAGATATAATATATATTTTAAAAAATAACGTTAAATATTCGACTCGAACTCTATAATCTTATTTAAATTTCTTTTATCTTATATCTTACTTAATCTAACGCGCGTTTTCTTATTATTATATTATATATATTATTATATTAATATCTATATTTTCTTTAAACGATATACTTATAATAATAGCGTTTATCGAAATCGATTTCTATTTTAAAATCGATATCGCTAAGTTAGACGTTATCGCGAATCGAGATAATATTTATAAAGAACTTCGATTTTTAGAGCTTATATTTAAAGTAATAAAAGAGAAGTTCTCGCGTTAATTAAGATATAAAGATCTTTAAAAAAAGTCTATAAGATTATATAAGAGAAAGATTAATATTATCATAAGCGAGATTATTTAATTACTATTTATTTCTTAATTATATAATTATATAAGACCTTAGCTTTCTTCTTAAATTCTTATATAAATTAATTTTATTAATTAATAAGATGTCTTATGAAGTAAGAGAAGCGATTATTTAAGAGGGAATTAATGAAAATATAGAAAGATGAATATACGAAGATCTAGAAGCTCTTAACGATTAAGAGATTAATAAATCTCTATTAATTTAGTAAATTATTAATTAAAAACCCCTCTAGTATTAACTTTCTTTAACTTATTATTATCGATAATCTAAATAAGTATAAACTTATCTCTATTTAGAAGTTAATAAATAATTTAATAATAATCTCTTAATTCTAAAAGTAACTTAGTCTTAAAGCTCTTATTATCTATCTTTAATTAAAATAATTCTAAAACGATATTAATAAAAATTCTATAATATTATTTTATCTAATTTATAAAGTAAATAATATAAGCTTAATTATAAATAATAATAATAATTTATAAGAGATATATAAGTATTAAAAGCGAGTATATATATTTGAATAGCGAATATTCTTATAGCGCGTAATTAAAGATTTATTAATCTCGCTTTTTTATATTAATAATAAGTATTAATATTAATTCTAGCTTTAATTAAGACGTTAGATATCGAAGCTAATATCTTTAAAACTTCGCGAGATTTATTAATATACTTATATTTTTAATCTTAATAATTTTCTAAAATATTTAAGTGTTTAGTTTTTTCTTCTATTAAGTTAAAGTAAATCTTAAAGTTTTTAATCTCTTTTAATTTTTATAATACTCTATCTTAATTTAATTCTATCGAAATTTCGCTTTCTCTTTATTCTATTATCGCTTGAGCCTTCGATCTTATTATTTAATTTACTTAATATTTATAAAGAAAATAAAATAAATTTTTAACTTATTAGTATTAGCTTAAATAAGAGTAATTCTTAATTATAAATTTATTGTTATTTTTTATAAAAGAAGTTCGTTAATAATCTAATAGATAACGTTATTATACTTAAAACTTATAAGAGTAATAATACGCTTTTACTATAAAAGAGAAAGCGTTTAATAATAAAAGATATTATATTAATAAAGCTCTTAATTAAATAAGATTATACTCTTTTAATTAATTAACTCTTATAATATTAAAATTAATAAAATTATAAATTAAAGAAAGATATAGAATAATATAAAGGTCGGCGATAGAGATCTAATATTAGAGTATATATTCGAGTATTATTAATTATTTATTCTTTATATTAATTAATATAATAGAAAAATAAAGCTTAATAAAAAAGAAAGATCTTAGTAATTTAATATAACTTAGTAAATTATAAAGTAAGTCTTATAGCTTAATTATAATAATATAAGTATTAATAATACTTAAATATTTAGAGACTTAGATTATGTCTTAGATTCGCGAGAAATATTAATTTCTATTATTTTAAAGGTTTATTAACTCTATAATTTAATATAATAATATCTTTAAATAAATATCTATAAAGAAGCTATTAATATAAATAAGCTTAATTTTAATAAGATAAATATATTTAATTCTTTTATTTAACTCGCTAATATAAATATTTTTTTAGACTCTAATACTATTAATAAGTTAAATATTTAAATAATAACTTACTTTATGATTTAATATTCTTAAAAAATATTAAAATATTATTATTATCGAAGTCTTTAAAAAGTCTCTCTTCGCGAGTAAATATCTTATATTAAGATTTATTTAAAAGAATTAATAGTTTTAATATTCTTCGATTAAGATATTTAATATTACTTATTTATATAAAGATAAAGCGAACTATATAGTCTAAATAATATTTAAAATAAGATTCTTTCTTATTATTATTCTAGTAAAGACTTTTATAAACTAGTTTATAAAAATTATTAAGCTTATAAATCTCGATAATCGCGATATTATATAACTTCGCGTATTTTATATATATAAATTAACTTAATATTATAAAGTTAGCGCTAAGCTCTTAATCTCTATAAATATTAAATTACTTAAATATATAATTAATGATTAAGCTTAATCTAAATAAGAGAGATTCTTAATTCTAATAACTTTCGAGTTATATAAGAATTATATAAAAGCTATAATTAAAGATAAAGAGAAATTTGAATATAACTTCGCTATCGACTAGATTTACATTAATAAATTTTATAATATAAAATTAGATATCGCCTTAATTCTTATATTAATTAATATCTATAAGATAGAGTAATCTAGAATTATAATTAATGACCTTATAAGTACGCGAAAACTATATAAGAAGAGGCGAGTATATTATAATAGACTAGCGAAGAAGTATAAGTATTATCTATTATTTATATATAAATACTTAATTATATTATAAATTAAATTCTTTATAAATATAATAATAATAATTCTCTTAATAAAGTAGTTATAATAGAGAATAAATCTCATTATATCGATAATAATAGAGAAAGTATATTATAAGATTAGAAAGCGAATAGAGAATATAAAAGCTCGCTTATATAGTCTATCGAATAAGAAATTAAAGAGAAATATTAATAAAATATAGATAATTCTAGATAAGCTAATAATTAAATAAATAGCGAAAATAAGAATTATTAATAGCGATACTTTACTTATTAAACTTTTATTATATAAGATAAGAAAGATTATCTATATATTAAGTAAGAATTAAAGAAAGATATTATAGAATATTAATTAAATTATTTAAAATTAAATTAAAGTAAAGTATATTATATAATATAAGAAGATTATAATCTAAGATTATAATATCTCTAATTTTATCTATAACTTATATTTTAATAGAGTTTATAAGCTTTAAATAGTAATAGTAATTTTGAATATTCTTAATTTCTTTAAATAATATTGACTAAAGCTAATTAATTCTAAGTATTAAAATAATAAAAATTATTATAAAATAAGATAATAATAATTAAACTTTATAAAGCTAGATAATAAGAAAGATAATTAACTTTAATACTTAGAATATAGTATTTATAACTACTATCTAGATGAGCTAATATAAGATATTTTTAAGCTTATTATCTTAAAGTAGCTAATTAATACTCTTAAAAAGAATATATATAAATATATTAAAAAATTAATTATTTTTATAAGTTCCTCTATCGTTAATCTTATTATTAATCTAATATATTTTTCTTTTTTATCTAATTAATCTTGAAGTAATATTAATAAACTCGTAGTAACTTAAATAAGAGTATTTAAATTACGAAACTCTCTAATACTTCTTTAATAATTTTTTTAAAAATTATAATAATATAATAATACGACCTTTCGAGAATAATAACGAATCTCGCTTTCTAATTTTTATTAAACGTTTTATAAATATAGATATAATCTTAATAAGATTCTTTCGCTCTATAAATCTAGATATCGATTAAAAGAAATAATAAGATATTTAAGTAGATAATAGAGTAGTATAACTATTATAGAAAAATAAAAAGATTTATAATTATTACTTAATATTAAATAATCTAAATAGCTTAAATAATAAGATATTAAATCGAAATATACAAAGAGAGATAATTTAATCTTAAATATATAATAATATTAGAAATAAGAATAATAATATTAGAAATATAGATAACGCGAATATATAGATAGCTTAGATATCGCTTATTTAATTTCGATACTATTATTATATTTAGTATTCGAGTTAAATAAGCGATATATTTAAGTTAATTAATAGTAATAATAGACTTAATATTTAACTTTTATTAAATATCTATAATTCTTTTAATTATAATTTTTAATTATTAATATAATCTCTAATCTAGCTTCTAAATAATATAAATTATAATTAAATATTTAAATTAAATAGATAATTTAAATAGTTAATAAACTATTAAATTAAAATTAAATAATTAATTATCGCGCTAGTTATTAGCGCCTATAATATTATATTCTACTATTTTTCCTTTATAATTTATTATTTAATATTTACTTCGTAAATTTTATACTATAAATAATATTTAATAAAATCTTTATTAAAGCTACTTTTTAATTTTAATATCGAGTTTTATCTAATATAAATCTTTTATCTTAACTTCTAAGACTAGCTTTTAATCTAAATAAATTATTAATAATATATTATATTCTTCTTTTAAACTTTATTTATTACTAAAGTAAATTATTAAATAAATTTCTATCTATAAAGAAGATTAAGCTATCTATTAAAGTACTCTAATTCTAATCTTAATTCTTAATATTCTTCTTTTTTATATCTTTCTTTTACTATACTTCGTATAAGACGATTTTTAGAAAATCTTAAAGTTTTTAATCTCTTTTAGATTTACTAATATCTCGCCTTAATCTAAATTTACTAAAACTTTACTTTCTCTCTATTCTACTATCGCTTCGCCTTTAATCTTATTATCTAATTTACTTAATACTTATAAAAAAAATAAAATAGATTCTTAACTTATTAATATTAGCTTAAATAAGAATAATTCTTAATTATAAATTTATTATTATTTTTTATAAAAGAAGTTTATTAATAATTTAATAAATAATATTATTATACTTAAAACTTATAAGAGTAATAACGCGCTTTTACTATAGAAGAGAAGATATTTAATAATAAGAGATATTATATTAATAAAGCTCTTAATTAAATAAGATTATATCTTTTAATTAACTAACTTTTATAATATTAAAATTAATAAAATTATAAATTAAAGAAAGATATAGAATAATATAAAGGTCGAAGATAGAGATCTAATATTAGAGTATATATTCGAGTATTATTAATTATCTACTCTCTATACTAATTAATTTAATAAAAAAATTAAATTTAATAAAAAAGAGAGATTATAGTAATTAAATTAGACTTAGAAAATTATAAAGTAAGTTCTATAACTTAATTATAGTAATAGAAGTATTAAAAATACTTATATTTTTAAAGGCTTAGAGTATATCTTAAATTTATAAGAGACCTCGATATCTATTATCTTAAAAATCTATTAATTATATAATTTAATATAAAAACGTTTTTAGAGTAAATCTTTATAATAAAGTAATTAATATAGATAAGCTTAACTTCGATAAGATAAATATATCTAATTCTTTTATTTAACTCGCTAATATAAATATTTCTTTAGACTCTAATACTATTAATAAATTTAATATTTAAATAATAACTTACTCTACAATTTAATATTCTTAAAAAATATTAAGATATTATTATTATTAAAGTCTTTAAGAAATCTCCCTTCGCGAATAAATATCTTATATCGAAATTTATTTAAAAGAATTAATAGTTTTAATACCCTTCGACTAAGATATTTAATATTATATATCTATATAAAGACGAAGTTAACTATATAATTTAAATAATATTTAAATTAAGATTCTTCTTAGTAATTATTTTAGCTAAAATTTTTATAAACTAGCTTATTAAAATTATTAAGCTAATAAATCTCGAAGACTATAATATAATATAACTTCGCGTCTTTTATATATATAAATTAATTCGATATTATAGTATTAGCCTAAAGCTTTTAACTTTTATAAATATTAAATTATTTAAATATATAGCTAACGATAAAGCTTAATCTAAATAAAAGAAATTCTTAATTTTAATAACGCTTAAGTTCTATAAGAATTATATTTAAGCTAAAATAAAGAATTTATTTATATATAACTTCGCTATTAAGTAAATTTATATCGACGAGTACTATAATATAAAATTAAATACCTTCTTAATATTTATATTAATTACTATCTATAAGATAGAGTAATCTAGAATTATTATTAAAAATCTCGCTTATATATAAAACTTAAATAAGAAAAAGTAAGTATATTATAATAGAATAGCGAAGGAGTTTAAGTATTATCTATTATTCGTTTATAAATATTTAATTATACTATAGATTATATTCTTTACTAATATAATAATAATAATTTTATTAATTAAATAATTATAGTAAGAGATAAATACTATTTTATCTAAGATAATAGAGAAGAAATATTATAATATTAAAAAGTATATAAAGAATATAAAATTCTATCTACGCGCTTTATCGAATAAGAAATTAAAAAGAAATATTAATAAAATATAAATAATTCTAAATAAGCTAATAATTAAATAAATAGTAAAATCGAGAACTATTAATAACGACGCTTTACTTATAAAGCTTTCACCTTATAAAATAAGAAAGATTATCTATCTATTAAGCGATAATTAAAAAAAAATTCTTTAAAATACTAATTAGATTATTTAAGATTAAATTAAAGTCGAGTATTTTATATAATATAATAAGACTTAGAGCTAAGAGTATAATCTACTTAAATTTATATATGAGTTATACTTTAATAAGGTCTATAAACTATATACTATAACTATTATTTCTAATATTCTTAAATTCTCTAAAATGTATTAACTAAAGCTAATTGATATTAAATATTATAATAATAAGAATTATTATAGATCTAAATAATAGTAATTAATCTTCTAAGCTAGATAATATAAAAGAGAAATAATTATAATATTTATAAGATAGTATATATAATTACTATCTATACGACTTAATAAAAGATATTTTTAAGCTTATTATATTAAAATAGCTAATCGATACTCTTAGTAAAGATATCTATAAACGTTTTAAAAAGCTAGTAATATTTATAAGTTCTCTTATAATTAATCTAATTATCGCTTTAATATAATCTTCTTCTCTACTCTATTAAACTTAAATAATATTAATAGACTTATAATAACTTAAGTAAAAATATTTAAATAACGAAACTCTCTAATACTCTTTAACTATTTAACTTAAAAATCGCGATAATCTAATAATATAACCTTTTAAGAATAACGATAAATCTCGCTTTCTTATCTTAATTAAGCGTTTTATAAATATAAATATAATATTAATAAAAGTTTTTCGCTTTATTAATCTAGATACTAATTAAGAGAAGTAATAAAATATTTAAATAGATAAGAGAGTAATATAATTATTATAGAAAAATAAAAAGATATATAACTACTACTTAATATTGAATAATTTAAAAAGCCTTAATAATAAAATTTTAAATAGAAATATACGAAGAGAGATGATTCGTTCTTAAATATATAATAATACTATATTATCTTTTTAGATACGTTATTTATAAGTATACTCGATTATTTTAAAGCTTTTATACTATTTTAATATATAATTATAATTTAATATTAAATAATTTATAAGATCTAAATAAGAAGATTCTAAATAAAAAAATCGAATAAAAGATATTTAACTCGAGAATTAATATTTATAATAAATATAAGAATAACGATATAAGTAAAGAAGTAAAAGATAAGATAGTTTAGATATACGGTAGATAAGAGAGTTAAAGAAGATATATATTATTCTTAAATAGATATTTTAAATACCTAAATAATATATAGTATAGTTCGACTCTATATTATATTATCTAACTTTAACTATTCGATTTAATTATTAACTAATTCTCTAAATAGATAGAATAAATAATATAATAGAGTTTATTAAATAAAGGTCGACTCGTAAAACCTATTTCTAAATTAGAATTTTTATTAATTCTATAATATTCTTTCTAATATATTCTTCTCTAGAATTATTCTACTTCTTTTAGAATTCTATAATTTAATTAATCTTAGATATAAAATACGAGTCTTTATAAGTTAGCGTTATATTATCTTTATCTATCTTATCTAAATTATTCTATATTAATATTAATTTAAGAATTTAAATAATATTAATTATCTCACGCGATTTAATAATAAAAGAGTTTAACTATAAAAAGATTCGTTTCTTTTTAAAGTAAGAGATAAAAAAGAGATATCTAATTAAGAGCGCGCTTAACGTTTCTTATAATTAAATAAAACTTAATAAGATCTTTAAGTAATTAAAGAATACTTTTCCGAGAGTCTTTATATCTAATATTTTAAGAAAATAATTAAGTAATTACGAATTAAATATAGCTATAAAAATTAATTATATATATATATAGACTTATAAACGTAAACGACTAAATAAACGACCTATCTCTATTAATAATATTAATTTTATATTATAATTATATACCTTTAATCGAGCTAGTTTCTATATATATTTAAGAAGAATTATAATTAATACGCTAATATTACTTCTTAATATTATTAAGATCTAAATATTAATTCGCGTTATAATAAATAATATCGATTTTGATATATTTATAGATATATTAAAAGAAGATAAAGTGTATAATACTATAATAGATTAAATTATATATTATATCGATAATAAAGATATTAAAATTAATTATTTTCGAAAGTTTAAGATAGTTATACTATCGATATATAAGCGAGACTAGAATTCTATATTCTTTATAGTTAAAGAATATTAAACGAGTAAATATTTATTTTTTATATATATCTACTATTATTAATATATAGAGAGATTATTTATTTTAAGAAAAGAAAAAGATAGCGAAGATATTAAGAGAAATATATAAAGCGATATAATAGTTTAAGTTAATTATTCTCGCTATTAGCGAAAGAATTCGAAGTTATAATATATATATATATAAGAAATAGTTAGATATTTATACTATAATCGTTATATTCTTTAAAACTTAATTAATTTCGAGAAATTCTATAATATAAAGAATCTATCTTATTAAAATAATTTATAATCTTTATTTTCTCTAAATATCTCTCTACGCTTTATATAATATAAGATTTTCATTTTTAATATAATTAGCGCCTCGCGTTATTTAATAATATTAAACTTAAATAACTTTTAGAAAATCTATTAATATAAGTTTTCTTTATAAGCTATATCTTAGTAGACTTCGATTAAAAAAAATATATAGTTTTTATTAAATAGAGAGAGATAATATAAAAAGCGCTAAAGCTAATATTTAACCTCTATATTTTATCGATAGAGATTATAAAAAAACGATATTAATTATAGTAGAAATATACTATTATATATAAAATAACTTTAAATTATTAAAAAGAACTATACGTTATTTTTAATAATTATAAAGTTTACGATAGTATTATTATCGATAATTACGTAAATTATAGCTTTATATATAACGTTATCTAAGAAATAAAATATATTATTAATATATTAAAGTAATTATTATCGATAAGTATTTATATTAGAAGATTTATAATTATATATACTAAAATAGATATTATTTATAAAAAAATATTTAAGAATAAAAAAGTAAATAAAGAAGTATAATTAGAGTAGTAATATTTAATAATAAATAATAATTAACTTAACGTTAATTATTAATAGAAAATTTATTTAATTCGAATAGAGATTATTAATAAAAATATTATTTAATTTAAATAAAATATTTAAGTTAAATAGATAGTCGAATTTAAATAGAGATTTAACGCGTTTTAATTTAAATAAATTAAAAACGCGCTAATTAATAGCCCCCTTTTTAAGTTAATAACTTCTCTTTACTCTTTTATTTTTTTATCTATTTAAACGTATTTACTTTTATATTTTATTTATTATTATCTTTAACGTTTAGTATCGATTTTATTCTAACTTTTAATAACGATAGAAGATTTATAATACTTTATATTCTACTAAGTAAGCCTACTACATTTAAATTATAGAGATTATAAAAACTTTAAAATAGAACGCGAAAAAGAGAATAATAATAAAGAGGGCTAAAAATGCTAGAAGAAAGAAGAAAGCTAAGAAGATAGAAAATGTAAATTATAGTCTACTTATTCGCGAAGATATTACTAATTATATATTAATAGAAAGCGAGTAAAATAAAGAAAATTAATAAGAGGAAAAGACGCGTTAAAGAATATAGATAGATAGATCCTAGATCGTTTAAACGCTATAAAATATATAAGCTTAAGAAGAGTATATATATAGCATTTAACTACGACGATAATAAATTTTTAAATAATCTTATTAATTTAGAGAAGATAAAGAAGTTATTAATAATTATAATTATTATATATAATAAAGCTCTCTCTAATATTAATAATATTCTCTTAATTTTATATATTATTATAGATATTAGAAAAGGTTTTCTTTTTAAAGTTAAAGATAAAGGCGAAGATCGTAAACTCGATATATTTTTATTTAATCTATATCTTTTATTAAGCTAATATCTTAATAGAAAGCGATAGAAAGACTCTTATTCGAATCTCGATTAAGTATTAAAGTTATTAAATCTAAGATAAAAAATAATAATATTAATTACTAGTTAATTAGTTTTAAAATTAAATAATATCGATATAAACTAGTTAATATAAATTATAGAATTTAAAATAATTCTTATTAGCGATAAAGAATTAGAATTAATAGAGCGAAGTAAGAATATACTATATAACTAAATATCTAGATTAATAAATATATATTAAATCGAAATAGAAAATAACTCGTCGAGAGAAGTTATCTTTATAATAACGAAGCTAGAGTATTTCATATAAAGCTTCGATATAAGAATAAGTATATATTTTAAATATAGTAGAATAACAACTAAATCGCTATAGATAATTCGATATTAAAAAGTATTATATTAAATAGAGTCGTTAGATACTATTATATCGAAGCCGCGTTATTAATATATAGCTTATTTAAGCCTCTTATTAATATATCTATTAAATAAGATAAGAGAATTTAGAGCTTTATTAATATCTCTAATAATATTAAATTATATATTATCGATAAATTAGAATAAAGAAAGGTATATAGATTATACTTTATAAGATAACTTAAATAAAGATAATCGTTAGATCGCGCTTTAAAATAATTTAATATAATAAAAAAGGCGCGATTATAATATTAAGAAAGAGTATCTTAATATATTTAAAATAATAAGAGTTATCTTACTTATAATAATTATAACTAATAAAAATTTTAAATATCTAAATCTTTAAGAGCTAAGTCTCTAGTTAAAGTATTATATTAACGCGCTTAGTTAAATAATAATTAAAATATAAAGAGATTAGAGATAATAACTCTATAAGAATACTCGATTTATATAAAGTATTAATAATTAATCTATATATTTTAAGATAAGAAAGATATTAATACCTCTAATTGATTATTATTATTAATACTTTAAACTCTTTCTAATAAGAATATAGCTTTTCAACTATATAGGCGATTTTCATTCGATCTTAATAAAGAAAATTCGAGATATTATTTAATCTTATCTTAAGATTTATATAATATTATTACTCGAAGATATAAAGATAATAATTAGCGACTTATTAGTTAATCTTTAATTTATATATCGAGATTTATAAAATAAATAGAATATAATATATTTTATAAAACTTAGATCGATTAACTTCTTTAGCTAATAATCTCTAGAATAAGAAATACTTTTTATCTTAATTAATAGTTATATTATTATATAAAATTTTCTTCTATAGTAAGAGAGTATTTCTCGAATTTAAGTAAAGAAGTAAGTATCTTTAATTACTCTTATTTAATAATATTATAATTCTTATAATAATTACTCTTTATTATAATCTAAAGAATTATAATTCTAGATATTTTTATATTAAAAGATAGAATAATAAGAAAGTCGAAGATAAGCTCTTTATTATTATTTCACTATTTATATAATTATAATACTTTTTAGAAATATATAAGTATATTAAGAAGTTCTAAAGAGATATAAGATAATAGAAAAGGCTTATCGTATGCTATATATTATAATAATATATTTTAAAGATATATTCTAGATTAATAAGAAAGGTATAGAAACTCTCTAAATTAAATAACTTATATAAGAATTCGCTAAATAATATTATCGAGAAATCGAGCTTTATAAGCGCTTTAAGAGAAGTTATACTAAAGTTCGCTAATACTAAATTATTCGAGAGATTAGATTTAAGCCTAATTAAAGATAATAAAAAAATCTTATAAGTTATTAAGAAATAATTAATATATAAAATAATTAAATAGAAAGAAATCGATTTAATAAATAATAACTAGAACTTAGATCTCTCTAAGCTCGAAGTATAAATACTTTATATCTTAATAAGTAGAGAGAATAAGCAAAAAAGATTAAACTTTAATATATCGTCTATAGCTTTATTATAGCAAATAAGAGAAAAAATAATCTATAAAGAGAATAAGTATTTATAAATTAATAAAGTTATACTAAATAAAAAGAAAAAATATAAAGAATATATAGTATAGTAAATAGAATAGGGAGGGTTAGTCTCTTTATCTACTAGGCGAATTAAATAAGAATTAATAAAGAATTAAGTATCGCTATAGCGCTTAAAATTCTAATTATTTAAGAATCTATATTTTAGAGATTATAAATATTATTAATATTATAATAAGATATCGCGATAAATCTTAAATTAATAACTTTTACTAGATATCTAGAGGTGTTAAGTTTAATTTAAATTAAATACTTTAGAGATATTATTATAACTAATAATATCGTCTAATTCGAATACGCTATAAATACTAATATTACTAGCGAGACTAGTTAATCTAGAATTTTTATAGATATTATTATAACTAATAATACTATCTAACTTAAATAATCTTAAAAATCTTTTTAATATATATTTAATTAGCTAAATTAAATTTTTAATAGATATTATTATTATTAATAATATTATTTATCTCGAATAATCTAAAAAATCTGCCTTACGTATAGTCTCTCGAATTTTTAAATATATACTATTAAATTAATAGCTTATAATTACTTTAAAATCTAGCTAACTCGAATAAATACTATCTTAACTTATTAAACGCGAAGTTTACTATATTTAATTACTAAATTAGCGAAAAGAGTTAGATATAGATAAAGTTTACTTAATAGACTAAATCGTATTAAATCGTGCTTATAATACGGACTCGGCGGAAATCGTACGGAAAGGAACTTTTCAGATTTGCAGATGTAGGTTCTCATTTAATTAAATACTACGAGAAAGTCGAGCTTATTAAAATCGCTACTTTTAAGACGTATAGTCGAATCTATAATCTTCGTATAGTAATATTTAAATAATTAAAAGTATTCTATATCTAATAACTATATAATATATATAGAATATAAGAAAAGTATAAATAAGTCGATCTTTAATTACTAAGTAAATATATAAAATTCATAGATATAGTAAAATCCGAAGCCGTTTAGAATTAAGACCCTCTATTCTCTTACTTAATAACGATAAGAAAATATATTAAAATATAGTAGTTAGTCGTATATTAGTCGATTATTTAAGTATTTAATAGATAAAATAATTAATATAATATTCGAAGATAAGTCGTTTTTACCTCATTTATATAGAATATAAATATCTTTTAGAATTACGAATAAAGATATACTTTAGTCTTCGACGCTAATATATTTTACGAACGTAATATAATTATAATTATCTAAATCTACGAATCGTAGAGACTTACTTTTATTTAAAGTAATAATATAATAAATAATTTCACAGCTAATTCGAAAGCTAGTCTCATTTATATTTTAAATATTCTAATATTATATATCCTTCTCTTTACAGTCTCGTCGAAATTTCTTATACGCTACGCGTATACTCTTAATATCGTATATATTCTTACGCTCGATACTAAGAGATTTTTACTTTCATTTATAATATTTAGAATATCGTTTTATAAATCGTATAGTCTAATCTTTATCGAGTGATTTAAGAGAATAATGCGAATTTAAAGTAATTTTAAGAATATACTTAGTAGTACTCTAAATATAATTTAATCGAAGTAAATATTTAATATTATTTAAACGATTAATATAGTTATATAGCGACTATTCTTAAGTTATAGTAAGACGTATATAAGTAGATATTCGAGTACTTCTAGAAGCTTATCCCCGAAGCCGTCTTTATATCTATCGCGATTTAAGACTATAATACTCTACGGCCGCTATAGCGCTACGAAAATAATCGTTCTTATACTTATTAATAGTCTTCTAGACGAGTTTCTCTTACTTAGAATAAGATATTAGTATATATAAAAGAATAAGATAGGGCTGAGCTTGGAAACCTTGAATTTGTATGTGCAGCCAATCATCAATTCGGATTCGCTACGCTCTTTGATTAGATCGGCTGAGTCATCGCGGGTAAATAAATTAGCGTCCGCAACCATTAAAATCTCGTATTAAAAAAATAGGTGTACATTATTAACACATAGAATTACTTTTTGTTTTCTATTAAAGTTTTAAGATTTTTTTTTGATTTTTAAAGCGCTGTTTGTGCTTTCCGAATTTTTAAGAATTCTGAAATTTAGTCTTATAATTATTAAAGCGCAAGGAATTCAAATATCGCTCACCAAAGTTCGCTCACCAAAGATCGCTCATTAAAGATCGCTTACCTACTTACTCGATAGCTCTAATTAAAAAATAATTATGAATTTAATTTATAGGCCTTTACTCGTATAGATATAATATAGTAAAATAATAATAAGTTATAATATAGGATATTAAATCGCGAAAAAAACGCGTCTTTAAGACTAGTACGTTTTTAAGTTACGAACTACTATAAGCGAAGCGAATAGTCGAACTACGATTAAATTAAGTAATCTAAAGTTCTCTCACTTAGAATCTATAAGCTTCTTTTCTAATAGATAGTTAATCTCTCTATTAATCTAAGTTATTATACTAGAATCGATTAAAATAAATAACGAATTTCGCGTTTCGTATCTAAATCGAGATATTTTATATAGTAATTTCAACTATAACTAAGAATTTCACGTATATAAGATTCTCTATATAAGTTATTTTATATCTAAAGATTAATTCTATCTATTTATAATTTTACGAGTAAAGATCTATAAATTAAATTTATATTTTTTTTTTTAATTAGAGTAGCGATCTTTAATAAGCGAACTTTAATAAGCGATATTTAAATTTCTTACGCTTTAATAATTATAAGACTAAATTTAAGAATTCTTTTCTTATTTAAAAGCTTATATTTCGTTCTATAATTAAAAAAAAAATTAAAATTTTAATAGAAATTAAAAAAGTCATTTTATATATTAATAACGTATATCTACTTTTTAATAAATATAAATATTAATTTATTTTATTCTCGATAACTTAGTTAATCTAATTAAAGAGCGTAGTAATTTTAAATTTATAATTAACTATATATATAAATTTAGAATTTTTAAGCTTAATTCTATCTTATTCTTTTATATATATTAATTAAAAACTTATTTAATTATATAATAGACGAGTAAAGGCCTATAAATTAAATTTATAATTTTTTTTTTTAATTAGGGCTATCGAGTAAGTAGGTGAGCGAACTTTAATAAGCGATATTTGAATTCCTTGCGCTTTAATAATTATAAGACTAAATTTTAGAATTCTTAAAAATTCGAAAAGCACAAACAGCGTTTTAAAAATTAAAAAAAAAACCCCAAAATTTTAATAGAAAACAAAAAAGTAATTCTATGTGTTAATAATATACACCTATTTTTTTAATAAGGGAGGCGTGGGAGGGGCGAGATTGTAATGGTTGCGAACGCTGATTTATTTATCCGCGATAACTTAGCCGATCTAATCAAAGAGCGTAGCGAACCCGAATTAATAATTGGCTGCACATACAAATTCAAGATTTTCAAGCTTAGCTCTATCTTATTCTTTTATATATACTAATTAAGTAAGAGAGCGTATTAAGTTAAAGTAATTTTTATACGTTAAATCTAACGATTTTCGCGTTTTTTTCTTTTACTCTTATTTATTCTTTATATAAATAGCTTAAATCTAATTAAAATATATAAAGTTCGCGTATAAAATAAAATAATATATTAATAGCTATTATATATAAAAAAACTAGATAGATTTATTACCTAGGTAATCAATTAAAATTGATTTTAAAAAAAATCTACGTTTTAACACTTCAGTAGTATCATGCTTATAAATTTCATAAATAGTATTATTATTCTTTATTTTAATAAGTATTAGTACTCTATATAATAGCGACGCTATATATATATAAAAATATATATATATAAAGTATATATATGCAGTATATATATAATAGCGATATTAATAGATATATAATACGATAATATTAAAGTATTAATTATAGCGTAAAAAAGGGAGTATAAAGACTTTTAATATATAAATCTCGTTTATATAGTATAATAGATAGAAATCTTCTTATTATTCTCTATCTTAATTATCTTTTATTAATATATCTAATACTTAGAGTATTAATTATAATAATAAGACTCAATTTAAGTACTTACTTTAACTGAGATTAAAATTACTATTAAAGTTATTACTATAATTATCGAAATATCTTATTAAATTATTAATCGACTTTAGAAATAAGCCCGTAATAAAAGATCGATTTTACTATATTTAAAAACTCTTAATATTATATATTATAGATAAGTTTAAATTTAAATATCTCTTAATTATTATATCTAAATTACAAATATTTACTATATAAGAAATATTTAATATAATAATTTTTAAGTCTATAAAATTATTAAAAAACTATCTCTTATAGAAGTTATAATAAAAGCACGTTATTAATTCGCTTTATAATATAAGACTAAATTATAGAAAACTAAAAAGAGTAATTTAAAGTAATAAGATTAATATAATCTTAAATTCTCGATAGAGGGGAGTGCGTATATAGCGTTAATCTAACGAGATCTTCGTTAAATCTAATATATAACGTTATTTCATATACTAAAGATTTTATTTCTAATACTAATATTCTTTATAAAAAATAATTTATTATTCTAAAAGTCGAGACCGCTATTAAAATACTAATTAAGAGAAGAAGAGAGGAAATTAATTTATATCGCTATTAGAAAAGATATATACGCCTATATTTCTATATTTCTTCTTCTTATAATAAATCTTTCTTATTTTAAAGTTTCTAAAGTTCGCTTAAAAGTGTAAATAAGAAAGACTTAATATAATAATTATAGAAAATAAAGCCTTAAAAAAAATATTAAAGTATTAAAAAATAATATTTATATTATTTAATATTATTAGTTAAATCTAACGATTTTCGCGTTTTTTTCTTTTACTCTTATTTATTCTTTATATAAATAGCTTAAATCTAATTAAAATATATAAAGTTCGCGTATAAAATAAAATAATATATTAATAGCTATTATATATATAAAAAACAATAGATTTATTACCTAGATAATCGCATAGCGTAAGCTATTAAATATCGAGTTTTAATGAAAAACCCCACTTGTTTTAACCACTTCGAGTATCGGAGTATTCTGGAGGTAATTACTTTAGCGTCGCTTGAGATGGCTCATAAGCTTTCGGAAGCTCGGGAGAGTGACGACAGCAATGATGAATGATGAATGATGAAATATCTGCAGCTAGTTGATGTGTCCAATGGTCGAGTTTTAAAACTTACACTCCTCCTCACATTTCAATTCCCACCCCTTCCAATTGTCTAAAGCTCAACTTCAATATCTAAGGGAAGCGGTAAGCTCCTCGCTCGTCTCATCCTTCCAAATGCTCCGCCATCTACTATATTCGCGCTGATAATTGTTAATATCCAAGATCTACCAAAACCACCAATCCTCATCAAGATCCAAATCCCAGGAAAAGACATCTCACCCGTCTGGATCATCATGTCTCTCGCACGTCATGTTAGTAGCCTACAATATCTCGCCAAGTCTTCTCTGGTCCTCTGGTCTAATTAGTCTCAGGTCGATCCGGATCAGATCATCCAAGCTCTGGTAAGAAAGCATTCACATCTTTCTATTCGTCTTCATTTGCACAACCGAAACTAAGTCACTTCATCAGCACGACCATCCCAGTAAAGCTCCCAATCAGACTCCGCTTCATTGACTTACTAGGGTGAGTTGTTGCTCCGATTCTGACCAGCAATTAGGCCAAGCACACAAGCACCATGTCCACACAAAGAGCGCTGTTTCCACCATGACACCTTACTCTTCCCGCTATGCCAGTCAGCAGGAGATCTCCAAATTCAAGATCCCCAAGGAGGGAGCTCCTGCAGATGCTGTCTTTCAGATGCTGAAAGACGAGTTGGACTTGGATGGTAGGCCGAATTTGAACTTGGCCAGCTTCGTTGGCACCTATATGGAGCGTGAAGCAGAAGCCCTAATGGTGGAGAATTTGTCCAAAAACATGAGTGATGCCGATGAGTATCCCGCCATGATGGTACCTAAATTTCAGAGTTATTCTTCCCTGTTTTGTACCAAACCTTGAGAGTCGCAAGACATAGTCTTGTAGCGAACCCCTGCTCCTACTCCTGAGACCGATGTCATTAACCCAGCTTTCGTGTCTTGATTAAGCAACGCTGACTCCAAAATGTACGTAGGCCATGCACGCCCGTTGTGTACGTCTTCTTGAAGTTTGATACTTCCTTATCACCCCACAATACAAGCCCCGAGACACGTTTGGGGAGTGGCTAGTCTGTGGACATGTTTCGTGGCTGGCAACCCTCTCCTCACGGCAATACTGATTCCGAAACTTCTAATTAGGTTTCAATTATTTCCCATCTCTGGGGTGTGCAAAAAGGCGAAACCGCCATTGGTTCTGCCACGACCGGTTCTTCCGAGGCAATTCATCTTGGCGGTCTTGCCATGAAGAGAAGATGGCAGGAAAAGCGTGATGCAGAGGGCAAGGACAAAACGAAGCCAAACATCATCATGGGCTCCAATGCTCAAGTAGCTTTGGAGAAATTTGCTCGTTACTTTGAGGTCGAAGCTAGAATTCTGGATGTCAGCGAGAAGAGCAAGTACAGACTCGACCCTGAGCTTGTGAAGAAGAATATTGATGAAAACACTATCGGGGTGTTTGTGATCATGGGTAGCACGTACACCGGTCACTACGAACCAGTGGAAGAGATCTCGAAGATCTTGGATGAGTACGAGGAAAAGACTGGGAATGATATCCCCATTCATGTCGATGCTGCCAGTGGAGGTTTCATAGCTCCGTTCACACATGCTCATGCTGGTGGACCAAAGTGGTAAGTCATTCTCCCAGCAGGCTATCACGTTCTTGAGTGCTTGCGCTCTTCTTTGACGCACATCGACTGGCTCCTATTTCCAAAGTGTGGTTGGGAATAACCCATACCAACGACGAACAGGAACTTTGCGCTCCCTCGTGTCAAGTCAATCAACACTTCTGGTCATAAATTTGGTCTCGTATATGCAGGTGGGTAGACCTGGCTTACAAGCCCATTCGAAAAGCTCTGACTTAGGCTACTGCCCACATGCTGACGGGTTCCCAGGTGTTGGCTGGATCATCTGGCGAGACGAGTCGTATCTTCCCAGGCACTTAATCTTCGAGCTGCACTATCTTGGCGGCACAGAAGAGTCATATACCCTCAACTTCTCTCGCCCAGGTGCTCAAATCATCGCTCAGTACTATAATCTTATTCACCTTGGCTTCGACGGGTTCAGAGCCATCATGGAGAACTGCCTTTCCAATGCCCGTCTCCTGAGCAAGTCCCTTGAAGCTACTGGCTGGTGTACGTATTTAGATGTCCATGTTTCCTCTTTTGGACCAAATCGCTGAGTCTTGCGATATGTCATGAGAGTACTTCTCTTTAGACAAGCTCCAAGGCTCAATGTACCCTCTTAAAATAGGCCAAACTGACATCGAAACCATAATCCAGATACCTGCGTTTCCGACATCCATCGTAAGAATAAGGATGGTTTCAACGAAGAGAACGAGACCAGCGCGGATTACATTGCGGGCCTCCCGGTTGTTGCTTTCCGCTTGTCCGATGCCTTCAAAAAGGACTATAGCCACGTCAAGCAAGAGAGCATTAGCACTCTCCTGCGTGTCAAGCAGTACATCATTCCCAATTATCCACTTCCGCCCACGGAGGAAAAAACGGAGATTTTGCGTGTTGTTGTCCGCGAGAGCATGTCACTGGACCTTCTCGACCGGCTGATTACCGATATTATCGCCGTCACCGAGCAATTGATGAACGCTGATCCCATGGATTTGTCGGCCTTCCAGCCCGGTGCAACGACCATTGAAAAACAGCACCAAAGCAAAGGTGTCGACCACGTTAACAAGCACAAGGCGCACAGACCAATGAGCAAGGGCGTTCACCGTACTGTCTGCTAAACGAAGCGGCCGGGATTACAAGAGCGGGGTAAGATGAGGCAACGGGTAAAGCAGCACGACGAATGGAAAAAGTACCTGTTTGGAGCTGTACATACAAAAAAGCCCGGGGAAGCAGAATAAAGCATATCAATAATAAAAGTGAAGAGAACCCGGATTTCGACAAATGTGCAAAGATGAGTCCTTTCCAAGCAAGAGTAGTTCGCACGTCGTTTAAAGTATCTGGTATGGCGAGCGACGACGGCAATCCCTGGACTGTTTGAAGCCGATGTGCAGCAGAGATGGTTGAGTGAGAGTCTTTGGTGTGCCATCTCGTGCGGTCTGGACAACCTCGATCTCGACCTCGATTCGTAGCATCCGTAGCCCCGAAGGTGTCGTTTTCGCTACTCGCATCCTGTCAAGTCTTGTCTGCTACCCTTGGCAACATCTTCGGCAGGGGCGATGGCGAGCATTGTTCCTCTTTCATCCTATCTTGCGATTTGAAGCACATGCATGTAGGCTTGTCAGGACGTCCTTCCTTGGGTTTCGAAGATACATTGGCTCTAGAACTCGGTATGTTGCCCGGAAAGGAAAAAGAAGAAAGTGCCGGTGTCATAAGAGAAGTTCGGAGATTTAGACGTACTAGTACATCCCACCCCGCGGGCTTTCGGACAATGGCAACAATACAAGAAAACGAACAAGGCCTCGGGTATAGCAACAATCACCAAAAAAGACCGGCAAATTCAGTCATACATTCTGACACTTTGCCCACTTCATTCCAACCTGACCCATTCACCAATCCCAAAACGCTCCCTATTCCAGACCACAAGATCCATCCCTATTGCGAACCGTGTGTTTGCCTTTTGTGCTAAATCATCATAGACGATCGTACGCTTAATGCTGCTGTTTCTCATATTTGACAGCATGCCTATCACCTCCCACCCCGGTATGCTGCTCTCCACTGTCCTGGCTGCTGCTCTCGCCCGGCTCCCTGCCCATTATCATATCTTTCTGTTCCGTAATACCGTGTCTTTCATGTTGCGGTAGATCGACCTCACCCTTTCGCGGCTCTGTACTCGCTGGTGTCCACGCCAGGTAGTCTCGTCTGACCTCGACGTAGTCGTAAGCGAATTCACCAAGCTGGTCATCGTCCATGCCCAAGAGCTCAGCTTCTTCCGATGCTCGCAGGTGGAGCCCTGGGATGTAATTGATGCCATAAGCTAGGATGAGACTCATGGTGAAGGCCCACCCGATTACGGCGAGGATATAGGCGAGTTGAACGTAGAATTGGCGGTAGTTGTGATTGATCCAGCCGCCGGTGATGATGCCAGTGTTGACACCGTCAAGTCCGATGATGTAGGTTGCGCTGAAAAGCGCATTGGCCATCAGACCGAGCATTCCCGCAACAGCGTGCTCAGCGAAGATATCCAATGCGTCGTCAATGCGTAAGTAGTATTTCACTGTGACATGTTAGACGGACAAAGACGAGGTTGCGGAAGGCGTACCCTTAGTAGCATAATTGCAGACCACTCCCGATACGACGCCCAACACGATCGACCCCCAGGGGGTGCAGTATCCAGATGCAGGCGTGGCGGCGACCAGGCCAGAAATAGCGCCTGAGCACCAACCCACCATGGACCACTTTCGTGCCAATCTGAAATCAAGAAGCACCCATGATGCCGAAGCAAACATGGCCGTCAGATTGGTATTCCAGCAAGCTTGCACCGCTCTCAGATTCGCCCCAAACGCAGACCCTCCGTTGAACCCCAACCAACCAAACCAAAGGAAGACCGTGCCCAAGACGATCAGGGAGACATTGTGTGGACGGAAGTTTGCCATCATCTTCTCCTGGCGTTTCCCTAATACGAGAGAGTATGCCAGAGCGGACATGCCAGAGCCTATTTCGACGGGCCCGCCGCCGGCGTAATCCTTGACACCGTATTTGAACGCCCAGCCGTTGATATTCCAAACCCAACAAGCAATTGGACAGTAGACCAGTGTGGCCCAACAGAACATGAAAACCAGCAAGGGGAGCACACGACCTCGCTCAGCGACGGCGCCTGATGTAATGGCGGCTGTAGTGGCGCAGAACTGCAACTGTAGGGAGAGATCAGCATCTAGTGAAGGGTTGAAAGAGCGAATGCTCTGAGTACCTGATAGAAACTATACAGCAACTCGGGGATCAATGGCGACCCAGGACTCGGAGCACCGAGCGTGTTGGTCAAGCCGAAATGCTTCAGATCTCCGATAAAGCCGCTTGTCCCTTGTGCCGAAAATGCCAGCGAATAACCCCAAAAGTACCATTGGAAAGTGATGACAGAGAAGGAGGCCATGGTGACCCAAAGCATGGTCAGAGCGGATTTCCTCCTTGCTAGCCCCGAATAGAGAAATCCTAGGCCGGGTATCATGACCAACACCATGGCCGAAGCGACAATAATGTACGCTTGGTCGCCAGAGGCATACCATTGATTGAGATTCTCCACGGCTAGAGTATTTGTTAGCTCGCTCCGTTATCCAGTAATCGTAGCAGCTCGGGAAAGAAAGGGTTGTGGCAAGTAAGTTATGAAGATGGAAGAAAGTAGACTGACAAGAGTCACCACCCGAGAGGGGGTTGGTGCCATTGAAAGCGGTGGGCGCTCCAATCCATGAATAGGAAGGGGCATAGCCTGTGGGAGCAGGATAGCTGGTCATGTTGACGGTTAAGAGGCACTGCCAAATCTCCCGTTGCTTTTTCCGAAGCCAATGATCTTAATCGGGTGACAGGTCACGTGTGCAGCAAGCTCGAGCGGAGGAGGGTGATGGGGAGGGATTTTGGAAGAGCTGATGGCGACACAGCTTTCTTGGCGTGAGATGTAAGAGGGAGAGAGGAATTGGGAGATGGAATGGGGATTTATGTCTTTTGAGGCTCTTGTCCCGGATTTAGTTATCTGGAGGGGCTTATCAGGCAAGACAAGAAATAAGCAGCATGGCATTTCCAGGATGTGGATATGGGAAGCAAAGCCGGTAGTAGTACCGTGTTGGAGTTTCTTTTGATGATATGCTGCTATACCTTACTCTAATGCTTGTATCGAGCGCCATTCCGCCGCAATTAGATCTATCATCTGGGGGCCATCCAATTGTATGATTGATAGATGATAGATGATGGATGTTAGTTGATATTTTCCCGTTACTGGCGTGTGAAGGCGGGGGAGATATCTTCCGCGTACTCTACTTTATGTTGCGGGGAATAGAATAGCAATAATATAGCATTAAAATAATTTAAGTAATTCAGTTCATTGTCAGAGAAAGGATGAAGTCATGATTGGTTAGAGGGCGATAGATTGTGTGCATTTATTAATAATTCTAGTAATTTTTAATTCCGTACTTGGCCAAAAGCCATGACGCAGCTGACTCGGCGCTATCGTGGGATGTCTTGGCGTCTTCAGGTCTGCTGAGTGTGTGATTGGATAAAGTGGTCCTTATCTTTACTCCTCGAAAATGCCAAGCCTCTAGTCGAAGTGATAAACGTAGCCAGTCCCCCCAATTCCCAGTCCCCAATTTCCAGATCGCCGCCATTCCCATTTGCGGCGTGAAGTACTAAGGTACTTTAGTGTCATACTCATAATTCCTTTACTGTAGATCCGAGCATCATTATTGTTCTACAGAGCAAGCACCATTGCAGCTCCTCATTCACAATTCATCCCTTGACTGGGTCAAATAAAGCATCGAGGACTGACTACCCTTTCTCGAACATTGTTGGGTCTCGTGCTACCTACTCGGATGGGAGTGCTTTCCGCAACTCAGTACACAAGTCTATCCAGATGGTGCATTGCTAAATAAGTCTTCTACCAACGCTCTCCGCTTTCATCGTCTCCCCTCTGTCCCACATCATATCTGCTTCATCCATCTCATCTTCCATCCATTCATCCCAAATCTCGTCCTCTATTGGCAAAGCAGGCGGCGACAACGCAACTCCAATGCCGCCAGCCGTCCAGTTCCATGCACTTCGCATCGGTGAAACTGGCGAATCATCATCGGCCACAGATGCTGGAGGACCCTGGTCTTGCTCGAGCCCGAAGTCGAAAGGCACTTCAACTGCATCTGGCCGGGCGCAAGGAGAGATTGGCGGACTTTCGGTGGCTTCTGGTGTTATCCAATCCGTCATGTCAACATCATCTTCCCATACGTGAACGACCCGACCTGACATCTGCCGACTGTTTGGGATTGAAAGGTTTATCTTTGCTTTGTCCACGTGCCCATGAATCTCCTTGACGCTATTCTTGGAGCTCGAGAAGTCCATGACTGGGAAGTGGAGGCCGAGGCCATTCATTCTTGGCCTTGGATCAAGAGACGATGATGCTTTCTGGTCCTCTTCTTCTATTGGTGATAAAAGTGCCTTGGCTACTTTCGTTGTACGTTTTTCTGCTGCTCTCCTAATTTTGCCGATATAACTTCCAGTGCTTTCTTGGACTGTTAGTTTGCCCTCGACTGACGACGTGTCGGGCTCCGTGTCGAGACAGCTAGGATCAAGAAATCCAAACCCGGTCTCCTGAACAGGATGCTGTTCTTTCCAATGACATGAACTAGGAAAGTCGCATTCGTCTTCGCAGTGTTTCCTGCCAGCCTTTTCACCTTTTCTACTTGTCGCTCTTTTCCATCTAGCAAAATCCTCCCAGCCACTGTAGTCAAATTCACTAACACAAGCTCTGTGCTTCTTCACCTTGCCACTGATTTTGTCGACGGTAGTGCCGCCGCAAAAGTAGTGGCCGTCATGAAGGCATCTTCTTGTGGCACCCAAATGGTACCGAGTGTGGCATTTGTGGCAGGACCAGATCCAAGGCATTGGCATCGAAGGGGGCTCAATTGCAATCTGTTTGCTCAAGTTGAAGGCATTTGGGGGCTGTGTCCGGGGGCTTGGGAGGTTTGGGAAGTGTAGAGGGGTGCGAGGCGATGTAGGACTGGCAGGAGAAGTTGGACCTGAAAGTCTGCGAAGGCTGGAGGGCTCGAAGGGTGGAAAAGAGGGTCTGAATCTGCCCATTTGCAAGACGTCTTGAAAATACGAAGCGAACCGATCAGTGGTGGAAGTGGAAAAGACGTCAAGAAGCCGAGAAGAAGAAAGCTCCGAAGATTGGGTAGAAGAAGACCGGCTTCTTGCTGTCTGCTATGATGTAGAGTTGAGCAATACTCTATGCGTACTGCAACAGAAAGTGGTCGAAGCAGAGTTGGTGGAAGAGGGACGAATCGAGGGGGAAAGGGGATGAAAGAAAAGAAAAACGTGATGCACGTGGCCATCTTCCATTGTCCTTTGTTGCCGGAGGAGCCTCTATTCTTGGGGATGACAGCAGTTCGAGGTCAAGACGCTACTGTTTCTTTGTTTCAACGGAGCTGCCGACATTCCATCCTGCCTTTGTTTCTTAGTACGTACCAAAATAGTCTCCCGAGTCAACTTTAAGGCATCAATAGAACAGAGAGCGTCATGCTCTGAATCGTATGTTTGGGATTCATGTAAGGCGACAGTAGTCGTGGGAAGGAGATATTCAGCGGTAGTGACGGATGAAACTGAGAAGGGCCGTCTAATTCGCGACAAGTGACAGGATTGACTCAACATCTTTTGCGGAGCTTCCATAACTTTCGACATCATCGTAAAGTACCATGAACATAGGCAAGAAATCGACCTGCCCAAATTGCCGTAAGCTTTCCGGTTGCATCGCGCGTCCACGGAACCGTCTCCCCACATTCACATTTCCCCCGCCGATCTTATTGCGCTTCTGACCATCGTTCCCAGAAGGGGCGACATGGTTCGGCGGCGACACGGCGGACGTTCCCGATATCCTCGAGCTGTATCCGCAAAAGGAGTGGTGCACCTGTGATCCCAAGGTAGAGGTGGGAGGGAAAGAGTATCCGCCCCAAGGCGAGAAAGCTGATCCTTGGGGAAAGCGGTGAGCCTATCATACTTTCAATGTCCTTGTTTGGAGGTTGAGATACGAAGGGTCGGTAAGATCTAACAGGGTGGTGCTGTTCACGCAGGAAACGCGAGCTACTGCGGCTCACGAGAGACAAAAGAGTGAGATGGGCAAGGAGCTTTGGACCGATGGGGCCAGGGGGTGTAGGCTTGGGCCCTGGGCTCTGATCTAGCCAGGTGTTCATCTGTGCTTCCTGGGCTGCATTTGGAAGTGGCCTTGGGCGACTACCGAGGGAAAGATGGGCATCAGGTCTAGCTCATTACAGGAGGACAAAGATTTCAACATCTCTTCGATTTGCTTCATGTTCAATTATATAGCCATGCATACAGACAAAGAACCCCCAATACACCCTGCTCGCTAATCCAAGATTGTGCCTTCTCCCAGCAACTCCCCAGGTATGCAGTCGTTAATTCGTTTCAGTGAAAGGCTGTTGATCTGCCACGCCTAATTGCCTACTATATCATTCCTCCCTCCATTCGTACGTCGCTCCCCGCGAAACTCGCCTCGCTCCTCCCTCCCTGCGCACTCATAACCCTCACCGTCTTCTTCCCCTTTGATCCCTCCGCAGTCAGTACTTGTGCCGGGCAGACCACAATCTGCTCGTCATCATCCTCGTTCTTGACCACCAGTGGGAAAAGAACCATTCTTACGACTGCGTGTTGCTCCTGCAGAGCCTCGTTTGAGGACGTGGCACCGCTGCGCTCATTCATGGTAAGGGCGCTGAAGTACACTTTTCGAGCTAGGTCACCGTTGGTATCGTACTCGGGCTGCAGAGGAGGCAGCATCGAGTACTCTGCACGCTGGGTACGCATCTCAATTGACAGATCAGCTGCCGTATCTATGACTTTGCGGAGTGAATCCTGTATTTGGCCCACAAGATGAGATGGTGGTGGAAGGAAAGTAGCTAGGGTGTCGTAGATCTCATGGACAACCGCTTCGGTATCTGTGGCACGCTGGTTCTCAAACGCTTCTCGCTTCATTAAAAGTGTCAGAGTCGTTGCCCGCCACTTGTGCACAGCACTTATAGGACCAACTTCCTGGAGCGTCTTTTCAAGATTCTTGAGCTTCTGACGCTGCTCACGGTCCATGCCAAAGAGGTAGCGGGTGAAGATGAACTCCCATACCATTGTCATGACCACCGACATGAAGACATCGCGCCTCTTTACTCGATCGGAGAGGTAGTCATCAACGTCGGAGCCATCCAGTATTGCATTTTCCATGCGATCGACAACTTTCTCGTCCCGAACTTCACTGGCGAGGTAGCACGCTTTCATGTCCGAAAATTTAGAGAACCTCAGCACCCATTGCTGGACATGCTGGCAAAGTGATTGACACTGAGAATCGAAGTAATCCTCATCTCGTTCGACGAAATCATCACTATTCCTGGACGCTAATAGTTGCTGTTGCAAATTTCGAACTTGCTGTTTGGCGTTCTCAAGTTCACTTTGCAATTGGCGCAACTCAAGATTTTTCTCTTCGAGGGCCACAGTCACCTCATGGCGAACGATGTCCTCCATACCAGTCGATAGTTGAGTATGCTGCTCTTTGAGGTCCCCTAGTTCCTTCGTGGATTGTTGCCATTGCTCGTGGGTGTGTGCGTGCTCAGCGCGTAATTGATTATACCTCTGTTCGTGCTCCTCATCCACACCGCGGGAAGAGGCAAGTCCCTCGTTGACTTCGGTGAGATGAGCTGCTTGGTTATGTAGCTGTTCGATGATCTGCTTTAATTCGCTGAGTTCGGAATCTTTTCGTGTCAGATAAATCTTCTGCTCTTGCATGCCTTCTTCGTAGGCATGCCGTTCCTGGCTGTGATCACGTGCTTGCTCTTGCAAGGCTTTCTCCACAGTTAACTTCTGACTCGCCAGTAGTCGGTTTTCCGAGACTATTTGATCAAGTCTGGTCTCGAGATCCAAGAGCTGCATGCTTTGCCGTTTGCGCATGCTTGGTGGACGCGTCGGAGACATTGGCGATTGACCGCGCACATCACCCCAACCCTCCTGCAAAAGCGTGTTAATTCTGGGCACTATCACTACCACTTTAACATAAAATGTGTTGCCAACTTACATAGACATCAGCCATATCGGCACGGGATTTGCCTTTATCAGTGACGGGGTCGTAGGTTGAAGAAGATGGAATGCCAATGTCGAGTTCAGCCTCCAATTCGGCGCTGCTTTTGGCGCGATATTTAGCTTCGCTTTTTTTGCTGGCACCCCGCAGATCCCCGCTAGCGCTACGGTCGACCCGTCGCAAGGGTGGTGTGCCAGAAGAACGGTAACTCAGTCCACTGGCTGATCGGACTTGATCCGGTGTCCGGATGATTGCATGAATGCTGCTCTCTGATCGCATGCTCGCTGCACTCGCTGTTCGATACTCATCTTCCCTGTGCCTCGGCGTAACACCTGGCAGCGCGCTATGGTGACTCGACAAAGTGGACAACTGATCTGAGTTGCGGCTTCTGCTGCGCTCGTCTACTGCACGCTTCTCCTCGTCAGCTGCGGGCCAAGGTGGGCGTGAAATCGGGTCATGGGTGGATACATATTCTCCAGCGACATCGTCTTCGACAGATGGTGATCGCATTCTTCGACCTTTGACACCTGATTCGGGAGATCCAACGTCGGACACAGCGCGCTTGTCTTTCTTATGCAGCGGTGATCCGTCTGCGCTATCCTCCGAAATGGTATTCAGTCTTCGGCGACCCCGGCTTTCGCTTGAACGTGGACTTCTGGAAAGAGATGGCAAGTCATCTTCATAACTTTGGGGGCCTCCAAACAATGACATTCCTGTGTCTTCATTGCCTGTAGATATGTCGTGGTCTGTTGATTCGGGAGCAAGCGCAGGAATGTTGCCTGATCTACCTTCCCTCGACGCCTCGGATGAGCGCTGTGGTGGCGATTCCTCGCGGTCAAATGACCAAGTAGGCTCTTCTCCGACGGGATTATAACGAGGCGAGACAGCCTGATCCTGTGGTTTGGCGATTGTCTCCTCCCTTGCCGAAGGCGAGGGATCGAAAAGTGCCGACGATCTGTCCTTAGTGGTAGAGCTCACTGGAGAAGGTTCTCGTGGCTCTGCTACCATGGCTTGCCGACGGCGACGGCGCTGGATGTCAAAGCCAGAGTCCGCAGAGTCATCACTGTCGTAGGCAGTCCCTGATCTCCGCCTCGAACGTTTCCGTCTCTCTTTTGGCCTTGATACCGAGACATCATGGTCCGAATTAGCCTCTACAGATTTCTCGGATGGATTACTGGACGTTGATCTTTGACGTTGGTCAGTCTCATGAGCCCGGCTATGCCGATGCTGCACATGCTCGACCATTTCACCAGCGGCAACACCGCTTTCCAACTCCGTTGGGTCGTCTGGATTCTCGAGCTCATCACCAACAACCGGGCTTGCCTCAGTATCTGGATAACCACTGTCTCGTACGGCACGGTGGTAAGGTATCTCTTCCGAGATAATTGGAGAACCAGAGATGTAGATGGCGCTGTCTCGGTACTTAGGCGTTTCTGAAGACTGGCCAAGATCTCCCACAAACGGATGACTTGCAGCCGCCTCATAATTTGTAGATGACGTAGCTTGGTGATGCTCCCACGCTCTTGTGGCGCGTTCTGACTCAGATGTCTGGCGATGCTCTTGTTCCTCGACATCCATTCCTCCTCTGTCGAGAGGGTTTTCTGGTTCGCCTATTTCAGCCTCAAAGTCTGTCCCCCTGCGAGCCTCTTTTGCTTTCTCGCCAGGTATCCATTCCTTCCTCGAGTCTCTCTTGGAGAGGCTTCCCGCTGCTAACGCACCTACGCCTAAACCGACTGCTGCGGCGACCAATTCCCTGCTTCCTGACCTGCCACGACTGATGGGTCTCCCCTCAGCTACCGAGGATAGCTCGTCCTCGTGTGAAGAAGATTGTAGGAAATGCTGCTGAGAAGTCGATCTCTCATTCAAAGTGTCCATGGTTGGGGTTTCCAAGTCTTGGGGTTGGTCCATGAGACTTTCCTGCCCTAGAGTCTGAGGGCTTGGCTCCCTCGCCGAGGCTTTCTTGCCTTTCTTAGTACTTTTTAGGGGAGCAGGATCATAATTGTCTTTGACTTGTTCTTCAGCTGGCTCTACCTCTGTTCTTAATTTGTCATGGAAGTCCGTAGCAAGAGACCTAAGCTTTCCATCTCGATCATAAGCTGTGACGGCGTCATCTCTCAGGTGACCATCTTGATCTATTTGCGGTTCTCGAGCTGGAGATCGATCTCTGCTAGAACACGGTGGCCCAGTCGAGAGAGCCCGACGGAACTCGTGAGTGTCTTCCCTTCCCACATCTTCCTCTGCTGGTCTGCTTGGCTGGATATTAAAGTAGTCATCTGACCCATCATTCTCAATTAAGTAATTGTTGTCAGCGGTATCGAGATATCCGGTAGGCGAAGCTATTGTCCTGTCTTCGAGAGACCGCTGGTCTATCGGTTCTTCCAATTCAAGGGGCCGAGCAGCGTCAGTGTCCCGCGAGCCCGGACCTTCTGTGGATCTGATAGAGGGCTTTGCTCTTTGATCGCTTTCCGGCTCCGGTGGCGGCGTTGCAGTTTCGTCTTCCCAAATGATCGGCTGCTGCTTTTTGCTTTTCTTGCTTTTCTTGCCTTTCTTGCCTTTCTTGGTTGATTTGACAGGTGAATAGTCATCCTCCTGATCGACAGGACTACCATGAACCGAGGCAGATCTTGATCTGGATTCTTCAATGATGTCTTCCAGAGCCGGAGGTCGTGCTAACGGTCTGTGCTCTTCTTCGTATGGTCTCTCCATTACCGAATCAATGCTTGATTGAGAGAACACAGGTGTATGGGCTTCATCACGCGAGGGATCGGCACGCTCGCCTTCCTGCGACGGACTCAATTGTCGCTCAAGCTCTTTTGCATACTCCTCGTTGTAGTTGCGTTGTTCTTGTGCGTCTAACATTGCGACCTCCACTGCGGGAATTGGCTTATCTATGTCAGGACCCCCAAGCGGCTCGAGATCTGCGACAGGTTCTGTGTTCGGTAATGCCCGCTCAAGCTCTTTTGCATACTCCTCGTTGTAGTCGCGTTGTTCTTGTGCGTCTAACATTGCGACCTCCACTGCGGGAATTGGCTTATCTATGTCAGGACCCCCAAGCGGCTCGAGATCTGCGACAGGTTCTCTGTTCGGTAATGCCCGTTCAAGCTCTTTCTCATACTCCTCGTTGTTGTCGTCACGTTGCTCTTGTGCGTCTAATCTTTTAACGCCCCCTGGGGGTTCGGCTGGTCTATGTTAGGACCCCTAAGCGGCTCGAGATCTGTGATAGATTCCGTGTTTCGGACTGTTTTGGCCGTTTCCCGAGCAGCCTCCTGAGCCGCAGAGGAAGACAAATTCCCAATTATAAGCTCACCCCATTGCCCGTCTTTGTCTTGTTTTTCGGGTTCCTCGGCCCTCTGGACTGACACGTCCCAGAGTAACTCCTCGTCCTTTGCCTCTTCAATCATTCCGGACTCCGTCAGAATGGGAGTCTGGTCCCTTTTCATTCCTCCCGCAGATTCTTCTTGTTTAGATCGTATCTCCCCTGCAGTACTCAAGTCGTCTCTAGGCTGCTGCTTCGACGGGTGTTCATTACCTTGAACAGCGCTAGTAGCCGTTACCCATGCAAGTTCTTTGTCATCCGCAGCAGACCGATCTTCCTCCGGCTCGTAGATAGAGAGCTTTTCAGTCTTGGTTCTTTCGCCGTTTGCAAAGCTTTCTTCCTGTTCAGCTTCAACCATTGTATGAATGTCATCTCTCGCTTGAGATGGCGGATCTTCCAATACACTTCCTTGATATCTCTGATCTTCTTCTGACCTCATACCCGGCTGGACGATCTCCGTAGGCACGATCTCCTCGGCGGATATTTCTGGTTTCGACCAAGAACCGCTGTCTTGTGAGACAGGGATGATCGACGGTTCGCCCAGATCTTCTGTAGCGCTAGATTCAGTGAGAACAGCTGTGGGCTCCTGAGAGAGCCCGTCCTCCTCCCAAGTCAACGGTAGTGCCTTCTTTGTCCTCTTTTCGTTTTTCTTGCTTAGCTTGACGCTATACAGAGAGTCATTATCGGTCTCGGCTGCCGAGACGATGTTGCTTTTCATTTCGTTGGCACGGTAAGCGGTTATCTCCTCCGACGCAACGGTCGGCTGCTCTGGAGATGACTCCACTGATGAAGTGGCTTTGTGAGGAATATCAGAGGCAGCGGCATGTGCTGAGACAGAGTCGAAGTACCCGTGCATAGGTTCCTCGCCTCTGCCTCCCACCATGACGAGATCTCCCCAAGCATTTAGCGGGTTGACTTTGCTGTCAATTTCGGAATCTTTGTTGAGCTCCTGGGCAGTCTCCTGCTCAGGCTGCGCAGTGATATCCTCGTTCTTCCATTCGAACGGTTGCGCTTCCTCGGTCTCTTCTCGATCTTTCGTCTCCTCAGGAAGACCTTCCACACATTTTCCAGGTTCCTTGACCGTGTCGGCACTGGAAGGGGGTGTCTGTTTAAGCGATTCTTTCTCAAGATTCTCAGTTTTGGATACTGGCTCATCTTCAAGTGTGGGAGAAACATCGCTATCTAGAGAAAAGGCGACGAATTTCTTGGACTTCTTTTCGTCCTTCTCATTTGTGGGTAGCGTGTAATCTTCCTCCTGCTGTTCTAATTGTGTCTTTTGAACAGTCTTTTCAGGCTCATCAACAACCTTGACACTGGAAGGAGTCATATGTTCTATTTCGTCTGTCTCAAGAGCCTTGATTTCGGCTATTTGCCCGTGTCCAAGTGCAGGATCTTCACAATCATCTGGGGATAAGGCATTGGACTTCTTAGAGTTCTTGGTTTTCTCTCTGTCCTTCTTGCCTTTTGGTGGCATCAAGTCTTGCTCCTGTTCCAACGGTGCCTCGCGTGATTCCTCATTTTCGTTACCCTGAGCAGATTTTGTTGTTACTGCTGGCTCTACTACCTCTACAGGTGCACCAATTTCTGCCCTCATGCGTGGCATGCCAACCGCAGGAAGATCCTCCATCTTGTCGTCGTCTTGTAGGGCTTCAATAGGGACACAATTGGGCTCATTTGCTTCTCGAACATCACGGGTGACTAATTGGCGATCAACGGCGGAACGCTCCTCTACCTGTCCGTCATCTTGTAAAACTTCAGTAGGGACGACACTGGGCTCAACTTCGTCTCGAGAATCGCGGGTAATCTCGCGAAGATCCTCCACTTTGTTGTCGTCCTGTGGAACCTCAGTAAGGATGATACTAGGCTCAATCTCTTCCTGGAAATCACTGGCACTTGGGGGAAGATCCTCCGTCTTGTCATCATCTTGTGGAACTTCAATAGGGATGATGTTGGGCTCATCTCCGTCTCGAAAATCACTGACGGCTCTCGAAACACCGTTTCTTCTGCTCCTCTTGTTCTTCTTGTCTTTCTTGGACTGTTTAGAGAAAACCTCGTCGATCGCCTTGACCGCGGGCTCTTGTTCCAATGAATAGGGATTCATTGCAGCGGGTAGATCGGAGGGCTCCGCTGGCTTCATGATATCAGGCTCGTCCAGAGAGTATTCTTCGTTCTTCCTTCCTCTTTTGCCCTTTTTCTTCTTCTTCAGGGTATCACGATCCAGTTCGTCTACTTCTATTACCCTGTCAGCCGCAGACTCTTGTTCGAGCGGAGTGTTCATTGCACCGGGTGGACCCGGATCCCCTGCCGGCTCTGTCGTTTCAGGCTTGGTTTCGGGCTCGTCCCACGAGAACGCTTCGTTCTTCTTCCCTTTGTTGCCCTTTGTCCTCTTCTTCGGAGCATCACGATCCAGCTCATTTTCTTCCATTGGCCTGTCAGGCGCAGGCTCTTGTTCGAGCGGAGTGTTCGTTGCACCGGGTGGATCTGAGACCTCTGCCGGCTCTGTCGTTTCAGGCTTGGTTTCGGGCTCGTCCCACGAGAACGCTTCGTTCTTCTTCCCTTTTTTGCCCTTTGTCCTCTTCTTCGGAGCATCACGATCCAGCTCATTTTCTTCCATTGGCCTGTCAGGCGTAGGCTCTTGTTCGAGCGGAGTGTTCGTTGCACCGGGTGGATCTGAGACCTCTGCCGGCTCTGTCGTTTCAGGCTTGATTTCGGGCTCGTCCCATGAGAACTTTTCGTTCTTCTTACCCTTTTTGCTTTTCTTCTTCTTTTTTGGCGCATCCCCAACCAGTTCATCTTCTTTTATTGGCCTATCAGTAGCTTTCTCTTCCATGCTCGTGGATGCCACCATGGCTTCCCTCTTAGCATCAGTAGCAGACTCCGCATTGTTCTCCCCCACCAAGATGTCCTGTACACGTTGAGCAGCATTTGTGCCAGCGACTGGCGTGTGCAGATTCAGGAATATTCCATCATCCTGCGCCTTTCCAGGAGCGTCTTTAGAGTGCGGAGTCTCTGGCTCGTATGAGACGGGCAGTTTCTGTTCATAGCTGCCTGAAATATGATCTTCTGAAGGCTTCCGTAGATTATGCTCTGCGTGAGACTCAATTGGGAAGGCTTCCTTCGACTCGCCTTCGATGGAGGCTTCAGTTTCATCGAGTCCTAGCATAGCACCGACTTCTTGGGAGGTCCGCGTTGTGGCCAAGGACAAAGCGCGATCGTTCATGTCATCTCTGGCGTCTGGTTGTCGCTCGAATTGATGCTCTGTTTCGTCCGGTGAAAGCCCCAAACTTGATGTCTTCGACCTCTGCCTCTCAACCTTCTTGCCTTTCTTATTGTCGTTGGAGGCCGTCCATTCGTCCTCTAGGGGCTCAGTCTTGGGCTGGGAGACATCGACTGCAGACTCGTCAATCAATTTCCTGGCTTCATGGTCCTCAGGCGCTTCAGACGCAGCCATGTAAGGTAGCGATTGCTGTCGTCTTTGAATTTCGGTGGCCTTGCTGTTCTCAACCGAAATGCTTTGCTTGGTCACCTTTCCTTTCTTGCCCTTCTTCTTGCTAGTGGAGCGCTCCCATCCATCATCCAACGTTTCGGACTTCTCCTGGAGAACCTTCATTGCAGGTTCGTCGTTCGAATCCTTTGGCCAATCTTCTTCGAGCGTTGTAGAAGTATTAACACTAGGTAATGGTCCATCCCTTTTTTGTATCTCAGTCTGCTCATTTTCTTCAACCGAACAGCTCTGCTTAGCCTTTTTGCCCTTTTTGGATTTTTTCTTAGACGGAACGGCGGAATAGTCACCTGGATCAACTTGCTCGGCTTGAGACGTAAGATCTTGTGCTTGTTTTTGTAGTTCAGGTATGACGGCAGATAGATCATGTATATGTGGGACGTCTAAAGGGTTTCCAGCAGCAATTTCCATTTCCTTATCATCAGAACGATCCAAAGATGTAGAGACTGGAATTTCTAGCCGCTCGTCCAAGAGGTCATGATCATCATCAACATTGGGTAATGGTGTTGCTCTTGGAGAAAGCTCAAGCAGTGGCGATATCGCTTTTGTCGAGTCACCAGGATCGAGTTCTTCTTGAGACGCGGGATTGGCTTTGGGTGACTCTAGCACATTCCTGTGACTTTGTTTTAAGAAAGGGTCTGTAAAAGTAATCTGATCTGGAACAGATGAAGATAGCAGGCTTCCGCGTTGTGGGTCTTGTGAATGTGAGAAGTCGTCTCGAGGGAGGTTGACTAGGGGAAGTCACCTTGGGGGAGGGTCTCTTGATTATTTTCGAGTTGTGGGAGCTCGCTGTGTGGGGGTTCGTTTTTGGGCAGAGTCTCTTGTTGAAGACCGCTTTGAGGGAGGTTGTCTTGTGCAAGGCCGTCTTGGGGGAGGTCTTCTTGTGGGAATCCGTCTTTGGAAAAGGTCTTCGTTTGGAGGCCGTCTTGAGGGAGGTCCTCTTGTCCTTTGTTGTCCTCCTTGACTTTCGACTCGCTGCAATTTTCTTCGGCCAGGGTCTCGAAAGGCTCTTGAACCACAGCTGTCGCAGATTGCGATGCCTTCTTTTCATCCTTGTTCGCATCTTGCGCGACGGCAGTCATGATATCCACAATCTGCTCTCGAGACATTTGTCGCGTCAGAGTGTCGCTTTCTTGACCTCCTGCTGGTACTGTGTTTTTGAGGTTGTCCCTGGGAGGCTCGTAAGTATCTGGGAATGGTCCATTTTCTTCCGGTGATCTCTCAGCAAGCCCCCTGCTTTTGCCCTTCTTGCCCTTCTTTCCTTTACTTGACAGGAGAACTGATGGGAACCATGAATCCACGGCATCCTGGGCATCCTGTTCTTGAATTTGGCGCATGGTTCCGGCGCTCAGAAGCTCCACGTCTATGGAGTTCGTGCTTGGCTTAGCCTCCACAGCCCCTCCAAAAGATGGTTGAACTGTTTCTTGTTGAAATTGGCCGGCTTTCCGCTTATTCTTCTTGCCTTTCCTGGTCTTTTGAGGAACAAAGTCCTCCCCTTGACCAAGAGCGTTATTATAGGACGGGTAAGCTATTGTGTCCAGAACCATATCATCTAAAGCATGCTCGAAATCCTCGTTCTCTTCTCGGAACAGGTCTTGCCGTATTGGAGCATTGTTCTGAATTGGTTCATTCAGAGCCACAGCGGCAGGGCCTCCTAGGACGGCACCTAAAACAGCGCTTTTCAAGGTAGAGGATGACTCGTGAGGATTTTCCTCAGCGCTTACTTTGGGAGACGAGTCTCTACTAGCCTGCGGAGACAGCAAATCCTTAACGGTCCTAGAATCTTGGAAAGAGGATGCAGTAGGAGAGGTCGCCAATTGTGATTCAAGCAGATCTGACTGTATTGGGTGACTATCCGTGGAGGTCACTGGCGCTGATTGAATCGGCTCATGCTCTGCCTCGTTCAATCCGGAGGGTCCCCTCTGGTGGTGTTCACTTCCCTCCAGATTGTGGACAGATGAGCTCCTTGAGGTTGTATGGCTTGAAGGAAGAGAAGGGTAAGTTTCGTCAGGGTTTGGCTCCTGGTGTAATCGGTGTCTTTCTACAGGCCACAAGGGCCTGATTTCTTTTGAGGATTTGAACTCCGTGGAGCGAGGACGTGTCTTCTGTTTCGGAGTGAGATCAGTCGCCGATTCGTTTGAGGAAAATGGCGTTTGGGACAGAGATCGAGCGGTACTAGATGAGCGGCCTGGTCGACGGAAATGGAAAGGTACAGCTGTAGGCGAGGACGGAAGAGCAGCCGTGGTCTGTGTTGGGCTAGAGGTTTCAGCATCTGAGAAACGCCGGCTCTGAGTCTCAGACTCAGCGTGAGGTGTGGCTGGGAGGCTGGTCGTCTCCGAGAGATCGGAAAGCGCCTCACTTTCAGCACGTGTGTCAGGTGGCGGCGGTGGTTCTGGGCGCATCCCTAAAAAAGACTCTGGCTGCTTTTCCTCAACTTGCTCCGCTTTTATACTACGGTCTAGATATTGGGCCACTGAGCCCGCGTCTGAAAAGAGTGGGGGCAGACTAGTTCCGTGATCCTGAGAGTTGTTCAGCAATTCTTTCGAGTATGCACGACCGCTGGGGACTGGTGTGTATACCTTTACCGGTAGGTCTTGGGAGATCCTACCTGAAACTTGCGGCACGGTGCCTCCAATGCTGCTTCGATCTTTGCTGTCGTGATTGTCGTCCCCGTCGCGACTAGACTTCCGTTCCTCGGTCTTTTTACTCTTCATCTTAGGTTCCCCGAAGTCCTTCAAAATTGACTGGTCTGTAACGTCCTTGGCACCATTTTCTTGCGGAAGGCTGCCAGGGGATTTACCAAGGACCCGATCCCAGATGCTACCTTTGCGCTTCTCCTTTGGTTGGGAATTGGGGTCTTTGCTAGCTTCGTTCGTAGATGGGGAAGGCACGGTAGACGCAGCATCATCAAAGCCAGTACTATTCCGTTTTGACTTTTTGCGGGACTTCCTGCCGCTCTCTGCTTTATTGCTGATTGACTCGATGGAGCGAACATCTTCAGTAGGCGACTCGTACACGTCTCGGCTCTCCGAATCTAGAGCCTTACTCGTAGTTTCAGACGTCTCGAAGAGATCGTCCCTAGACTCAGAGCCCTTTTGACTTTTTTTGGATTTCCTGGATCTAGTTTTCTTTGGTTTCTCCCACTCGTCATCTAGTTTCTCTAGCAGAACCTGGTTTGGAGGTTGAAACTCAGATTCTTCCACTTGGCTGATGATATCCTGCACAATTGTATCGTCATCTCGCCCGTTGGGACCGTCGTTTTGACTCTGACGTCTAGAAGCTTTCTCCTTTCTCTTCCGGTCTTTCTTGTGAAGCCGTGGCTCGTTCTCATCATCGAATCCGCCAGGCATGCTGTTTTCGTTAGATCCTGGGGGTGAGTCTCGACGTCGGTATGTTGGGTTATTGATGACAATAGAAGGATCGAAGCCTGCATCTTCTGCACTGGCGGCTAACGTGGCCGCGAATGCAGCATCCTCACCATAAATTGCTGAGCTACTTTCCATTGTTGAGTCATTGCGCGGGTGCATTTCATGATCCGGCAAGTCACGCTCGTGCGTGCTGCTTGATAAATCTACTGGATCTGGTACGCTCATGTCCCCAGAGGATGGCTCGACGGATTCATCGTGGTCCTCCTTTGGAGCGATAATTGTGTATTCGTGAGTCTGGTCATCTCCCCACTTGACCTTTGAAGACGAAGGCTCCTTCCGAGGCTCTTCGAAGCCTTCGTCACCGGCATCCTTAGGTCGGGGAATGGGTGTGGAGCCCCTGGTTGAAGGCGGAGTCGGCTCTACAAGCCTGAGCTTTGGTACCTGCCAAGGAAACGACAACTTTGAAGGATCGATCTTGTCGTCGGTGTCCACGAGCGAGAACGCCGGCGAGTCAGAGAGATCGCGGATTCGCTTTGGCTCCACTGTGACAATTTGTGGGACTTGTTCCATATCAATATCAGCGTCAGCATTAGCACTTGTAATCTTTATCTGGTCACTCGATTTGTTAAGGAGTTCGAGTGGGGTGAAGAAAGCACCATAGTTTTCATGAACAGAGCTTCGCTTGGTGCTTGCCGCTTCTTGCCATACAGACATGTCCTGTTTCTCCGGAGAACGCTCTTCGTGATCCACGTACCCGCGTGACGCACAATTCTCGTCAGGTAGATTACCGCGTTCCTTGATTGCGGCTTCTTGATCGTCACGTTCCCGCTGTCTTCGTCGACGTTCGCTTTTGCTGAGAGCATCTTCTTCGTTTTCGAGTTCACGTTCCTTCCGTCGACGTTCGCGGCGTTCCTCCCGCGTCTCTTCAGATCTCGACCTGTCTGTTGCAGCCGCAGCACCAATTGCGGCCCCAATGACTCCAGCAGCGGCGGGACCGGCCCATGATTTTTCAAAAGATTTTTCAAGAACTTCCTCCGGCTTGGTGTTCGAGCCTAATTTTCTGCTTGATCGTTCCCTTGAGAAACGACGATCCTTCTCAACCTGCTCTTGCTCTTCGGCTTCGCGACGCTCCTTATCTTCCTTTCTCTTCCGACGCCTCTCGCGGCGATCTCTTTCTTCTTGCTCTTCTGTCAGATCGAATCGAACTGCAGAGGAGTCGTCTCTCACGGAAGTTCGGCGCGGAGGTGCCATGGAGCTCGATATAGAGTCTTCTCCGAATCTTCCAGGGGATGTGTCTCTCCTCCGTATCCTAAAATCGCGAGCAGTGTCATCCGCCGGTTGCTCGACGCGAGGGAAGCTGCCAGGTATGCTGGCTTCGTGAGTGCTATGTCGATCATCAGACGTTCCCGGATGATGATGATACGGAGTTTGGGAGAACACAGCAGGACCACTTGGCGCACTATGAGAATGATCATACGCCGTTTGACTTGAGTAGATTGATGCTGAAACGGGGGCTATTGGGCGAGGATGTTGAAGAGGAACAGCTTCTGGCCGAGAGGACATGACCGGTCTACTCGAAGACACGATTGAACCTTCTCGCCCAACGTCGAAGCGAGAAGGATCAGAAGTCGGCACTGGGTAGACATGCTGCAGGGGAAGGCTGCTTGTACTGTCCATCGCACTCCCCTGAGGCTGATCTTGAGGCGTCATGGCCGCACCTGTTAGACTTGAACGTGTCACACTAGCTACTGGGGGAAAGCTACTATGGTCAGATGACTTTCGCCGTGGGGAAGACGCTCTCCGATTTTTTTTGCTGCCCCAACGCCAACCCCACTTATTGGTTCCCGATGACTCGGAAGAAAATGATGCTCGACTATCCCTGCGTACTGGTGCACCGTACGCCAGGTCGGAATCTATGCTCTCGTAGTCGTCTTCTGCAGCCGATTCCCAAAGTTCGTCGTCAAGGTTTCCATAAGATTTCTTGGGTCTGTGCGCTTGTCCGGAGCCATGTCCATCATGACCTTTTGTCTTCTTCGCCCCCACGAGTTCTCTTACGCCATTCTTTCGGTGACCTTGACGACCATCGTTCAGGGCAAGCGCTGCTGCCGCCGCGCCAAGGCCCAGTAGAGCTGCTTCAGCCTTCTTATCATCTTTGGACTTGCCATTCGACCGTTTAATGCTTCGGTGCTTGTCTTGACCACCAGTATATGCCAAGTCCACGCTAGATGACGAGGATGATCCGTTGCCGAACCCGAAGAAGCTTCTGTCTCTCTTCTTCTTCTTCTTGGTCTTGTGGCGTCTCTCAGGCGAGGCTTCTTGACCTTTGTGCTTACCTTTAACGGATGTACGTTTCGGAGAGCGGCTCCGACGTCGAGAACTCGACGCGACCGCGGAGGTTTCTGGTGCTGCGCCAATAGCAGCTTCGGTCAAGCCAGTCTTTCGATCTCTTGATCTAGACCTCGTTCCTGATTGACGACCCGTGCTATATGTCAGCCTTTTCGTGCCCGTGGAAGTATCATTACGCGGTTCTTTTCTGTCCGATTTGCCATCACCAGTAATTTCAATTTCGAAACGCTCTTTGGAGCGACTTCGACGGCGTGCTCTACGATCCCTCCCATCCGGCGAGAAGCGCCCATTTTTCACAATGTAGGTATCATCATAGTCGTTCTTCTCTTGAAACAAGCTCTCTCCAAGTTTTGCCAGCCCGTAGCCCGGGAGACCAGCGGCCTGCCAGGACTTGTTGCTCTTCCGTCGACCCTCATTGTCGGAAGAATAATATCGACTATCTTTGTCGACGCGCGTACTGCTGCCGTACCGCTCATTTGATTGTCGTCTCCCATAAAGATGTTTTCTCGGAGCATCTCTTGTTGAGGATCCCGGCGCGAAGCAGTCCCTGCAAACACCTATGATCTGAGAGTATTCTTCGAACTGAGCTACTCCTTCAGGATCTTTGAAGAAGTCCAGCAACGCGCCGAAGGGACCGTTATTGCGATGTCGCTGAGCCATGGAGGTTGTTGAATACTGAGGCGCTGACGAGACATTGTGATCTAAAGAGTGATGATTGTGCTCGTAAGCTGCTGCTGCCGCCAACCCTGTGGCGCCTGCTGCCCCGGTTGCATAAATCGGGGTGTTAGACGACTGAGATGATTGCTTGCCTAGCGTTGGTGGCTGAGACTTGCTGGAGTACTGTGAGGCTTGTGTTTGAGACGGCGGGCGTTGAGTCGTGACGGCAGAATATTCACTAGGGGCTCCTCCTATTGATGACTTATGATCCGTGCGCTGCTGATGTGTTGAGGTCTGGCTGTCAATGAGATAGCCAGCAGCCGATCCTATGGCTGTCCCACCTATGGTGGGTATGATTGGGGCGGAAGACGAATGGTGGTTGCTGTTGGGTCTGATTTGGCTTGTGACGTATGTTGACGCATTCTGCTGGCCGTGGGTCGATGCGGCTTCATCTTCTTCAAATTCACCGCTGAAGAAGGACGCTGCCGCACCGACCGCTCCAGAAGCGCTCGGCTCTGGTGGCGGGGCTGCCACAGCCAATGCAGGCTGAAGGTGAGGTTCTGCCCCAATGATAAGAGATGGCGTATTTGCTCGATTTCCAGGCTGTTCTGCAACAGACTGCCCATCATCACCATAGTATTCAGCCGCGAGTCCAGGACCTCCTTCGCTGGCGGCCAGTGGTGGACGGTATGGAGCAGAGGACTGAGTCGGAAATTGACCGGGAAACTGGTCTTGCACATGGGAGGACATGGCTGGATGTTCGGGTGCGGCGCCGTTGGGTCCTGGTATTGCCCCGTCGTTCTGGCCAGGGAATTGCGAGAAACCAGAGCTCGCAACCTGATCAGGGAAATCGTCAGGACCTCTGCTGCTTCCGACCTCTTCGTCGAGTCCATTCTCAGATCTTCTCAAGCTTCTGCCCTTCTTGTCTCGCTTGTCCCTCTTTCGCTGTCTCTCAATATCTTGATCGCGGCCATCAAATATATCTGTCTTGTCCCGCTTTTTGTCCTTAATTTCGCGAGCCTCGTCCTGATCGCGCGAGGAGCGCGAGGATTTCGACCTCTGCATTTGGTCTGCGAGGCTGGCATTTCTGACTAAACCAGGCGCCACATATGGTTCGCAGTTGTTGTTTCCGGATGCTGTTGCGTAGCTCGATGCTATGGAAGCCGATGCTGCTCCAGGATATTGCCCTCGGGTAGTAGATGAGTAGCTTGTAGATGTAGGGTTAAAGCCTCGTGGAGCACGATCGTCAGCCCGGGAAGAGGATTTCTTATTCGAGTTGGAAGACGCTATAGAATCGGAGCGATGCGCACGAGGTCGCTGTTCATCATCGTCGCGCCGAATACTCTGTGAGGGCAAATCATAATTTGAATCATGAGGTTTGCCACTGAATCGATTCCACATTGTTCTATCGTCCTTGGGTCTGATTGGACGGAATGTTAGAATGCAGCATCTAGTGGGCTAGCTGCGTGACAACTCACTGTATGCACGGTGCACGTATATTACAGGTAACCTTCTGCAAAGAGCTGTAGAAGCGGGGATAGCCACAATTGTCAACAGAAAATTGCCGTGGGTATCAATATGTTAGTCGTAAAGTCATCAATGAGAACACACAGCGTCTACAAGGTCAAAGGCGTGGGCAGCGCGAGATTGCTGGTGTTTGCCAAGGTAGAGCCAAGGCCCGAGGCTGAGAGATAGAACCTCGGGTGGGCTAGCTTAGCGGCGGAAGAGTCTCTTGGGCACGCACTGGTGCACCTCCCCTAAAGTATTCGCTCCAGGAGTAGAAAATAAGAAGCACCGCAACACCATTGTACCAGCGCCATTAGGAATCGAACCTAATACGAACTAAATATCCCCAAACAACAGGAGTAGGTAAGTGCCCTAACGTATCTCGTTCTTGTTGTCGGTGTATTATACAGGCAAGTGTGTGTCTTGAATATTGAAAAATCGTCTCCGCTAAAAGTCTATGTCCACGCAACAGAAGTCTATGAAGTATCTATTTGGTCAGAGTATGCATCAAATTTTGGGCATTCAAAAAACCGCTCAAGCCGTTTTTACGAGACTCGCAGCCTTCGCACTTTACAGGTGGGATCCTCGGTTCCCTCCCCATTTCGAGGGATCCGTCAATCCTTGGACTTCCTCCTCAACCCTCTGCGTTTCTGTAGTTGGGTCGTACATCTTCGATCTCACCCATTTCTCCAATTCTTCATTTCCCATACTCTTGATGCTTTGCTCACGATCCACGCCCGCTTCTTGTGCAGCTTTGATGACTCCCATTGCAACGATAACACTCACGTCTCGTATCCGAGCGAGCTCTGGATACAGCCAGCCTTGAGAAACTTCAGAAGGATGCAAAGAAGTGCTTAGTGACGTCGCAGAGGCGTATATCATGGACTGAGTGATGGTGGTTGCCTTCGAAAGGATCGTACCCAGGCCAATGCCTGGGAAGACATACATGTTGTTGCCTGAATTTTGTGGTCAGTCGCACGTAGGCGGTTCCTGGTCCTATACTACCTAAGGGAAGGAAGATTACTCACCTTGCCCGGGAGTCTCAAGCTTCCCGTCATGCTCGATTGAGGCAAAAGGGCTTCCACTCGCGAACAATGCCTTGTAGTTGGTATGTTTAAGGGCGTCTTCGAAAGTGCATTCCGAATTCGCCGATGGATTCGAGAGTGGGAAAATGATTGGGTGCTCGTTCCATTGCCCCATTTTTGTCAGCATATCTGGCGTGAAAGCCCCTCCTATTGTCGAAAGCCCCATCAGTATTGTAGGCCTCACATGGTCCACCACTTCCTCAAGGGTCTTGTACTGCTTTCCAGCGTTATCGTCGCGAGAGAAATAGATCTTGTGCTCCGCCAACTTGTCCCCTCGGTCATTAGTCACAAGACCTTTAGTATCGACGAGCCAGAAGCATCGCCGTGCTTCGTCCTCTGTCAGCCCTTCTCGCATGAAATACTCTACAATCTGCTTCGCCACACCCACACCTGCGCTACCAGCTCCGAAAAATACGGCTCTCTGGTCCTTGACCGGAACACCGGTTCGTTTCACAGCGCTGATGATTCCCGCCAGAACTACGGCACCAGTCCCCTGGATATCGTCGTTGAAACATGTATATTTGCCTCCATAGGTTTCGAGTGCTGGGAAAGGGTTTTTAAAATCCTCGAACTGGATGACAATTCCAGGCCATTTCTCCGTCAATGCCACCATCAATTCGTCCAGAAATTCTTTTTCTTCCTGAGCGGAAACCTTTTCTCTCCTGCTTCCCATATACAGTGGATCTTCTCTTAGTGACTTGTTTCCAGTACCCAGATCCAGCATAAGCGGCAAAGTGGCCTCCGGACGGATCCCTGCGCAGGCCACATAAAGAGAAAGCTTGCCAACAGGTATGCCCATGCCATTGATGCCTAAATCCCCTAGCCCAAGGATTCGAGAACCATCTGTGACAACGGTGATCTCGACATTTACCTGCGGCCAATTGTGCAGTACTGACGCGATGTGACCACGATCAGAATAGGATATGTACAGACCCTCTGGTTGGACGTAATTATGAGACCATTGCAAGCAGCCATCGCCGACAGTTGGTGTATAAATGAGAGGAGCCATGTCTTTGATATGCTGACTGACCAAGCGATAAAAGAGGTGGACGTTGGTGCTACGAAGGCTGCTGAGATAGAGATATTTGTCGATACTCTGCGGCCTTCGCTCTAGCTGTTTCAGACATCTCGAAGCTTGGACGTCTAAGCTCTCGACTGCTGGGGGAACAAGCCCGTATGTGCGATTGTACTTGCGAACGGTGGTGGAATGGGATGTATCGTAGTCGCCAGGCGCTGGCGGTAGATGTGCTGCTGACATTACTCCTTGCGAGGGTACTGATCTTGTATTTGATAGAGCACGATATTTTGGATTCTGTGGGCTTTGGCAGGCCTTTCGAAATGCTGTGCAATTGTTGTTTGATCTTCGTAAAGCACGAATCCCGAGTTTGTGCATTGGCCTCAGGATCGAGGGAAGAGGACGCTTTATTTATTCACCGCATGGAAGCAATTGCGCTCTACAAGATGTCGGCGACTTTCCTCGTCGAGAACAAAGCCGAATGCCCAACAATCGGTGACCGATTACGCACTCGATCCGTACCGACGCACGGAGACGGTAGACTTGAGGATTGGACTAATTACTGATCAGAAATAGCAAAATTTACCGTGCGATGCTGATCTAGGCTCGAGCACACGAGCACTTGCCTATTATTCAAAGATGGAGGCACCAGAGCCTCCAGAGGAGACGGAGTAAGGTACCTAGAAAAAATAGATCTGCATTTAGCGCCGGTCCCAACCTTGCTTCATGTGTGCAAATTTCCCTTAAGGTAGGGACTTTACCTTACCAATGACGTACGGAGTATGGTCTTGGCGGAACGGTTCCAGGCTTTTGAAACTGCAGGCTTGAAATTCTCCACTTGACGTCCTTCTTCACCAACTCAGTGTATTACTACCTTGTGCTTGATGCGCAGAAAGTGATATATTATCCTTCAACCATTCCCTCTTCCAACTGATTCTGCACTCGAAACCCTTGTAAGGCCTTCTTATTTGGCAACGCATCACGAAACCAACAACCATGTCTTCTTGTTTTGGCTTCCGGAAGTCCAAGGGCGAGGATACTGAGGCCTTGCTCCCTCAATATGCGGATGACACGAGTCTGCAGAGGTCTTTACACCAGAAGATGCACACTTATCAGATGATTGTAAAATTCCCTTGCCCCCCCCTTTCCCAACGATTTTTAATGCAAGATACAGAAAGCCCTATCAGCTGGTTTCATGCCGTCTACGGAGCAGCTGATCATCAATCTGCGTACTCTTCTAGCATCAGATCTTCTGAACCCAGAAAACCCTGATCTCAGTGACTCTGGTCGACTGCTGTCGAAGTTCTCCAAGCGCTGGCTCTCCCAATTTATCGAAGCTCTACGGCACAAGAACGACAGCGATCAAATACAGGATTTTATCTGGTTTCTATCCAAGTCAAGAATCTCACTGGACACTGAAGACATTGCTAAAACTGCGTCAAATGTCAAGGCTAAGGCAGACGCTACTGCTGGTGGGTATTCCAGCTTAGGAACACGTCTTGTCATTGACTGACAATGTCTTAGCCTACGAAAGCCTACGTACCGTAGGTAGCCTACTCCTCACCAACTCAGATTTCAGAATGTTCCTCGGCGACTTGGGCACCATTGGTCGTCAGGTCTTCGCAGATACTGCGTTCTCTTTATCAGAAGTCGCCGAAGAAGCTGGGCAAAAGTTGGAGCCTTCTGAGCAAGAAAGCAAAGTCATAAAGGAGCCTGGATCGGAGGAAGGACCTCCACCCACAGCAAATGATCTCGGGAATGGGGCTGCAGATATATCCAAGGTTGTGGGCAATGGATTGGCAAAGACAGGACGCGATGCATTCTCAAGTTTGCAGGACAATGTATCTGGAGACCAGAAAGAGACGTTGTTGTATCGTTTGAAAGAGGCTGTCATGAAGTTGCGAAAACGAAACGACTACTCAGATTCCGTATCGACCCTTGGGCTCCTGATCAAGCGCTACGCCCTAGTGTACTCCAGAGCTGTGGATGAGACTATCAGTACCACTCAAGAGGACGTGAACACCAATCCTGCGCTTGACAAAGCTATAAAGAACTTCTGGTCGCTCATCAGCTCCTTCGGTGATCGGGAACAATGGCAATTACTAGAGCAGAAGGTCAATAAGGTCATGGATCACTCCCAGACAGACCCTGAGTTCGAGAATTTGATGATGGATGTTGGCAACTCTATACAAAAGCTGCTGACCGATCCCGACTTCTTCGAATCCGCAGACAAGAAAATTCAAGAGCTTCGCAAGAAGGCGAAGGAGGTGGGCACAGAATCCAACCTCCGCAACGACATTGACGAGGCACTCTCACAGTTCCAAATCACCTTCAAATCCCTTCTCGAAGATACTGATGTTTCGAACCTGATCACGACAACTACTAAAATCATCGACATCCTCTCTCCTCTTCATGCCGCGACAAATAAAGATCTAATCCAGGATTTCTTGAACGTTTTTATGCCACTACTTATCCAAGCAGTGCAGTATATCCCAATACCACGCCTCGAAATATCAGTTCCAGAGATCGACCTCCTTCTTGAGAACCTGATCATCGAACCGGGCCGCACTATAAATAACACCTCTTTCCTCCCCTATAAACTCCGCATCGAAACCTACAACGACCTCGAAATCCGCAAAGCCCACACACTGCGCACCACCAGTTCCACCACCTCTCTTGTTACGGTCGCCGTCAATGGCCTTTCAGTCCGAGCGGACGAGGTCGGCTTCTGGCTGCGCGCCCATAGCGGCATATTTCGTCTCGCAGACGAAGGCATTGCTTCTTTCCAGCTCGATGAGCGTGGCATTGATATTGCCCTCGACGTCGAGATTGGCAAAGAAAAGCTTGAAAAGATTCTGACTCTCAAAGCCGTGCGTGTAGACGTACATAAATTATCCTATTCGCTGCGAAAGAGTAAGTTTTCCTGGTTGGCGTGGATCATTAAGCCTCTACTTCGTCCCATTGTCCGCAAGGTCCTGGAAAAGCAACTTGCCACCGCCATTGCGGATGGTATGCATGCCATGAACCGCGAATTGCTCTTCGCCCGCGAACGACTACGTGCTACACGTATCTCGGATCCTCAAGACATTCGTACTTTTGTGAAGGCAATTATCACCAGATTGACACCGGCAGAGGATCCGGATGTATACACAGCAGTGGGCGTGACGCCGAGCAAGGGCGTTTTCAAAGGCGTTTATGCACCAGGAAGTGTGGTGAAATTGTACGAGGAAGAGGCAAGGCAAGCTTCAGAGAGGGTTGACGACGCCACTGTGGGAGGTGGTTGGAGGAATGAGATTTTCGATGTGCAGACTACTATGATGGGACAGTAAGTTCAGGCGACATTGGTTTCATATTTTTCATTTACTTTACCATTGCGGTTGTACCCGTCACGCACGCCCAGACAGTTGTACGGGATGTGACATGACGATTTAGGGAGGAAGCATGAAAGCATGAAAAGCAAAGGGCATAAGGCATAAGCATAAAAGTTTTGCGCCGGGGCGTACGAATTTTCGGATGGCAATGGCAGCACACAGGCACGATACGGCAAATAGTTAGCGCATATAAAAAGTTGTTGTAGGTGCAACGTGTATCAGAGCATTATCATCTTGTTGAGCAAGCTTTGATACAGTTACAGCGCGACCAATGCTGATAAGTTTGGTATACTGAGTGCCAACCGTAGCCCACGCTTGGATTTAAAGTGAGAGATGTTTTGGAGGGCGAAGTGAACGGAAGCGCGCAGAACCATCTTCCTCCTTGCCTTGCTATGAATGCGGCTTCTTATCCTCGTAAGCCTCCGTGACATTGAGCCCCAGGCCATTTGCATCCAAATACAACTTGTTCTTTCCGCCCGCCTCCTGCAAGATCGTTGCGATGTTCCTGGCGTTCTCAATCCTTCTCAAGTCCACATAACTTCTGCTCTTCTTGATGGCGTCGCCAATGAGCTCCGCAGAGCGAGCTTCACCCTGGGCTCGTACAACTGTAGCTTGCTTCTCTTGGCGCGCTTTGTCCACGACGAAGGCAGCCCGTTGGGCTTCTTGCTGGGCGACTTGTTTGGCTTCGACTGCTGCGGTGAATTCGGGAGAGAACGCTAGGTGCTGTAGTAATGGCGGGAGTCAGTATTTGTTCGTACATTAGGAGGAAACGAAGCAATGGACGTACAGTCAACGAAACATCATCGAGAATGATACTGAATCTTTGTGCTCGCCTCGAAAGATTCTCCCTCACTAATCTCGCAACATTCTCACGCTGCGTAATAAGCTGGCTTGCGTTGAATTGGGCAACTACACTCTTGAGGACTTCGTTGACGATGGAGGGTAAGACTCGCTCGTCGTAGTCGGTACCCAGGGTGCGGTATATTGTAGGAAGAGCGTTGACTGCAGGGCGAGAGAGGACACGGCAGGTTATGTTGACCATTTGCAGATCCTTGGTTCCAGTCAGGGAGGCGACATTGCGAGGTTTGGCGCGGACGTCGTAGGTTATGGGAGTCTCGAACCAGGGGATCTTGAAATGTGTTCCTAGATGGTGTGAGCATCGTGGAACGACCGTGTCATGACATGGCAACAGTACCTTCATTATATATCTCTTTCTGTACACCACCTACTCTTGTGTACTTGATAGCTCGATGACCACCGTCCACTGGAAAACATCAGCTGAACTTTCGTTATTTTAGAGTAGTCTTGCATACCGTTGAATAGCGCATTGTTGACCACCACCACACCAGTTCCAAGCAGTAGAAGGCCAGCAGCTCCACCAAAAAAATTCCTAGGACCGCCTGGTAAGCCTCCTCTACCCTTTTGCTGTGCTGAGGCCACCTTCTGCTGCAACTTCCGCCACATTTCCTTTGGGTCTTGTGCCATCTTGAAGCTCTACGCGGAACTCGAAGAATTCTGAAGAAATTGCGATGGACGTAGAATTTGCGTTGTTCATCAAGTCGCGGAGAACATTTAGCTCATTTTCTCTTCGGGAAATCAATCTTCCGTTCCGCTCCGTCAAATGTCCCGATGCTTCAACTCTTTGTCTCGAAGTTCATCTTGTCCAGACACAGTTGTAGTTTGAACCTCCACTGAATCTGTGCCTAGCTTTACACAGTACTGTTAAGGGAAACGAAGAGTATTAACACCCTACGGACGGACAAGGAAAAGAGCTTCCTTCGGCACGATGGCAGACAAAGCCGGCAGAGTAGTGTTTATTGGTGAGTATTGCCAGAAGTGAATGAGAAAGTTACTGACTGAGCTTGGCGTAGGAAACATCCCTTATGGTTCGAAGTCTCCCTGGCACTGGTCGCAGAACAACATTGACAGTTTTCAGGCCTCACGGAAGAACAAATCATCCACATATTTGGACAGGTTGGCCAAGTTCTAAATTTTCGACTTGTCTACGACAACGATACCGGCAAGCCAAAAGGTTTTGGTTTCGCTGAATTCGCAGACACAGATGCTGCTGCATCTGCAGTCCGCAATCTCAACAATCACGAAATAATGGGACGTGAGCTGCGCGTGGACTTTTCGCATGTGGGGGGCAAGGACGATGGGGCTCCATCAGGATACAACGCGCAGCACCCTCCACAGAACCCACCGCCTAATGGGTACCAACCTCCAGTACCAGGCGGTCTACCTCCTCTACCACCAGGCGTTGATCTTCAACCAAACATCACGTGCCCTGATGCCATATCAAAAACCCTGTCTACCCTCCCAGCACCCCAGCTGCTCGACATTCTCTCGCAAATGAAAGGACTTGTGATGGGCGACCCAGCTAAAGCCACTGAGCTTCTCAAACAAGCACCCCAGCTTGCCTACGCGATATTTCAAGCACTGCTGCTTATGGGCTTAGTCGACACTTCGGTCCTAGGTTCAGTGGTCGAACAAGCGTCGCATCCAGTACAACCTCCAGCACACCCGGTTCCTCCTCGCCAAGCTCCAAATTATCAGCCCCCTCCAGTGCAGCAGGCTTACCCTCAGTACCCGCCGATATCGGGTCAGATGCACGTGCCCACGCCACCAGTACACAACCAGCTATACCAGCCCCCACCAGCACCGCCACCGCCACTGCCTCCGCAGCAGCAGCCAGCTAATCAAGAAGAACTATTGCAGCAGATCCTCAACATGCCCCAGCAGCAGATCGACCAGTTAGCTCCAGCAGATAGAGCTCAGATCATGGCAGTGAGACAGCAGCTAAGAGGGTTCTAAGGATGGCGCATCTGATTGATCATCATTCCTTGTCTGCATAGCCTTCTACTCGGCTCCCGGACAGAAAATGGTAACTGCTGCAGTTCGTGAGATTTAGCGAGGCGTACGGCGATTGCTGCCAAGCATGGATTTTCTTCTAGAGCCAAAAGAGATTACAGTCTAGCCAGATTATTCAAGGAATTCAACGGTTTCATCCAGCACGCGTTCAGCAACTTTGCATATGCAAAATCGGATGTGCTGGCTACTGATAATGAGTATAATAATTAGGCCTCCTTCTGCATCCACCTGTTTTCAAAGTATCTTGGCTCAAAACAAGCCCGAGGCTTGTATTGAGCCGGATCTCGCGCTAAGCACGCACAAAATCCCAACATATCTTGAAAATATGTGGTTGCAAAGGTGGGCCTAATTTGTAGTGTCACCGAGCATTCTTTCTTGGGCCGTTTTATTTCCCTAGTCTTCCTCATTGACATTTACCGTGAAACAATTCGGTGCTCATCCATGTGTTCGCATGTGACAGGCAAGTTGTAAGCAGTCAAAATAGTGGGCAGTCCGGAGTGCTAAACCCTCTCCTTCTCACGTGGCTTTTGGGCATCAAAGACGGAATGATCTGTCACTCATGACGCAAATTGTCCCAGATTGATTAGCCCGGCAACTTTACCGTTGATGCTACTTTGATCAATTCCCTGAGCATTTTTCACCGTTTCGACCACCACTTTTTCTGACATCTTGCCTGGTGAGCAGTCAAAAGTCGAAGGAGTGACTGTCACTCAATCACTGATATATTTCGGTGCAGTCTTATTTTGACCTCATCTGTCTACAACCAGCGCTATATCATGACAAGGATCAAGAGATCCTCACCTGTATTCCCAATCCTAGAGATTCCCCCAGAAACTCGCAATCTCATATGGAGATACACAGTCACAGCGGCTGGAGCCATCCAGCTTGAGCAGCATAGCAGTCAGCACACTCGTGGGCAACTTTCCCCTAGCTTTCTTCGGTCTGGGAAACAGATCCATGCCGAAGATGACAGACGACTGGTTCCCTCCCGCCTTGCCGTCGCCTTCACCTGTCGACTACTGGACTTGGAGATTAGCCCAATCTACTATTCGCACAATTGTTTTGCCATGCCGCTCACGTCAATGGTGACCGCTCTAGAGGAAGCGCAAAACTTCGTCACAGCCGTTGGACCGGAGAATGCTCGCTGCATCCGAAACGTCTGCCTTGTGCTGCCGGGGATCATGCCCTTGCTCCATCTGCGGCTGACTCTCATGCTCGGTGCTGGGGCTCTGGATAATACGCCTTTGTTAATGCTCAAGTCCTTTTTAGTTGAAACGCAAGCCATCTTCCTCGGAGAACCAGCCATCGTGCTGTCATGCAGGACCGTTGTCATGATGGTTTTGACATCTGATAGGAAAGATATCCGCCTTTCGGGTCAGTCGCTATTCTGAAAAGGGAGGATTGGCAGCCATCACCGGTGTCTATCCGATTTCTTTGGATAGAGCCCCATGCACTGCGTTCTTCAGCTGAAAGGCAGCAAGGATGGAGAAGCGGATGCGCAAATAAATCTCGCACTAAATCGAAAAGTGGCCGACCCCAAAGGCTAATAGAATGATTTGGCGCTCGAACGGCTTTTGATTTGCTTTGATCCGAAGAAGTCTCGGTAAGCTATCGGATCATGATAGCACCGACAGTCAGGCTATCTCTTCTAGAAATCAGACCCGATGTTTCAAGAAATCTCGGTCAACTCCCTGTCAGGCCTTGACTAGTGGCCTGTTGGGAGCTGCAGGTCATTGTCTTGCGGCCTCCAGTTTGGGAGATCGATCGAGAGGGAACAAAAGGTCATTCCGGGGGCTTGGGTTTCCAACCGTGCTTGTCGTATTTCGCTTCGCTGGCCCAAACAATCAGGTTTCTGGCCTTTGCGCACCTGGATGGCTTCATAAAACTCAGAGGCATTCTGATATTCAATCAATAGCGGTCCTTTATGCGGCCGTCCTCATTTGGCTTTGGGTATCAGATAATTACAATGCATGCTTCTATAGCGGCGGAGCACCCAGAGCAGAGCTTCGCTTCAGCCCCCAACATCCACTTTGACGACGACAGCCTTCCCCGTCTTCGTCTCATACAAGCCCATGTCATTCTCAGTCCTCAAACATATATCCATTGTCTCAACTTGAACCCTCACTTCTCCATTGCCCAGAATCTCCTTCGGTACAGTCCTCCAATCAGCGTTTGGAGATTTCAGTCCCTGAAGGCTAATTTCGTTGTCTCCGATGACTCGATGCCCTGAGTTCCGCAGGTGGGTACGCATCTGCTGTCCCAACTCCTGCATAACGGCCAGTTGCCGCCAGAACTCTAGGCTGTTCTCTTGGCCATGTAACCGTATCATTGTAAGGTTCTCAGAGCTGGGAAAGCCGACAATAGTCTCCGAAGCGCCTTTTGATCCGGTATCGCCGGGTGGCTGCAATGAAGAGACGTTTGAGGGAACGAGGATAAGAGTTGTACTGGCAAGGCCAGAAAGAGCGCTTTCGTGCAGGTGAGGAGTAATGTAGGTGGTTAGGAGCGATGATATCAGGGAAGTACGGGCAGCCGCGATATTTTGAGGAAGGTAGCTAGGGGAGTGGTTCTGTTGAGGAGAGCGCACGCTCTCCGAATATGAGGGAAGGCCGTCAGAAGATGCATCGGACTTAGAAATCATGTTGTGATAGATCGAAGAGAGGAACCCAAGGACGTTTTGATCTCGAGGAGGATGTGCCAAGTTGGTAAGACGATGGTTTCATTTGCAGTGTTGTCACATGGGGAAGTAACGAGTCAGAATGTCTCCCTCCGAATACTCTAATTTCAAAGTCAAGTGAAGGCAGAAAAGCTGAGTATGAGCAAGATAGTAGAATGGAGAGAAGGGGAAAAAATCCTTATACGAGGCGAAGTCATAGTCTAGACTAGAAGATAGTGAATCCTTCTCATCGAGCCATTTGGTCACAGCCTCCACTCCGGAGCCTCTTTACCTCCACAAGGCTGGAAAATGCCTCATGGGCAGAATATATCGCGGTGTTATTGCCGCTTGCTAGCAAACCTGCAGTCATCCAAGCCCCGGCCCTGTGATGAGCTGATGGCAATGCTATGAAAGATTTCATGCATGAATGGATGCATCATGCACGTAGAGTATGTTGTGCATGGAGTGAGTGGGTTTCACTGGCAAGAAAGCCGGACTAAGGGAGTTCGGTAACACATATTTTGAAAATAACCCCTACTTATTTTCACTAAAAACGCCACCTCTTGGCAAATGAAAATATGCTTAAAAATGACACTAATTTATATTCAAAATATTAAAATATCTATAGGTTCCGTTCGGTAACCCTATTTTTGAGGCTAAGTCAGAAACGTCGCAAAAAATTGAGAAAATATCTTCCCATCAGTGACTATTGAATTTCTACCATTTCACGTTATTATGGCGGAGACACCTACTGCTACTACTACAAGGCTTTGACTATTATTAATACTCTATTACCCCTATTATTGCCATTAATGTCCCTACTAGATATCTCTGCTGGTGTTCCCTGCTGTGGTATCTCTACTAATATCCCTACTAATGTCATTACACGACATATCTTAAACTTATCTTATAGAACAACATTGTACTCCGAGATGATACAATAATATCGTTTTAGAAAGAGAGCAGACACGGGCTTTAAATCTAAAGTCTGGAGAGTATTCTAGCTATTGTTTAGGCTATAACTCTAATAGAGTATCGTATTAATAAGTCTTAATGTTAGAGGAAGATATAAGCTATAAGTCTAGATAACTCTATAGCGAGTCTTCGCTATAAATTAAGTAGTTAAGGGTAAGATAATAATATATAAATACTCTTAATAGACGAAGATTAATAATAAATATAAATAAAGGTATAACATTAAGATATGAGAATATTATATAGTTAAATAACTCTTTCTAGAAAAATAAACTAGCAAGCGAACTTCGAATTAAGCTCTCCTCTATATTACCGAGTTTAACGAGTTATTTTTAGAGAGAATAGCTATAGAAAGTCACGTATAGGCTATATATAGTCTAGAAATTATAGTAAATCCTAATCTTACGAATATCTTACCCCTCTCTCCGCCCTAGCTAGTACCCTATACGAGAATATAGAGTATTCGAATAATAAAGGATAATAAACATCTTAGATCGTAGCGAAAAAAGATATACTAGCTCCGCAATTAAGATAATAATTCTATAAAGAGAATTAAGAAGACTAGAGGAGAATATATAACAGCGCTATTAGTAAAGTCGAAGTTAGAATAAAGAATTCTATTATATAGAGAGGAAGGGACTATACGTAGCGTGTAAGGGAAGAAAAATAACGTATTAAAAGAGATATCTTAGGTAATAATTGAGAAAGCTTTAGCCTTACTATAAATAACTATAGATTCAAAGAATTCTAGCTTTCTTTATCAGGCCGTAACCGTATTTTTAAATAAGAAAATGATATTTATATATACTATTCTTTCTGAAAGTACTAGGAATAATTGGTTATAAGGGAAAATTGATGAGTGGGAGACGAAATAGGCTTTAAAAAGGAATATAAAAAGTAGATAGGAGAATATATTCGAAATAGCGGAGTGACTTTATGCGCTATAGATAAAAAATATAGCTATTTAATAAAGCATCTCAGTTATTAAGCAAGATATACTTAATAATCCCTTCATATATTTATCGCAAGTTGGTCTCTTAAATGATTCATCTTTATATTAGTTTCAAAGCTACTTTAAGAGACTTAATATCGCCTACGCTATTACTATCTAATACCTTAGCAATATATATATTCTCGTTATTTATAAGACGATATAGGATAATAAAGTTATAAAGGGCTATTAGTTTAAATTATATCTATATCTAAGTTAGAATATCGAACTCTACTAGAGAAGTTTATAGATAAAAATCGCCTCTTAAGTATATCGAAGATTCTTTCTATAATATTTCGTAGCTGAGAATATCGTAGATTAAAGAGTTCTTTTACGTTCTCAGGCTTTATCTCAACCCCTTTCTATTCTTTTAAATAATATCATACTTTTATATATAATATTATTAGAAAGTTACAATTAAAATACCCAGTATCGGCGAGATAATATTTATTCTTAGAAATTATAAATTCTTAATTAAAGATAGCGTTTTATAGAACCTTAATTATAGACGAATTCTTCTTATTCTAGAAAGCATATAATAAAAATAACATATTAAAATCACATATAGCTAGAATATTCTAACTAAGCTCTCTCTTTCTATTTCGTTATAGTATATATTCTTCTACTAAAATATATATACTAATATATATATTATTAAGTGCTTTTAAGTAATTGTCGAAATAGGGTGTAAATTTGAGATTTAAGAGAATTTTAGACGAAGTAAGATAGGGTTCTTTAGATAACTATACTATATATTTATAAAGAAGAAGAAGAGCGTTAAGTACTTTATAAAAATATAGAGATATAGTACTCTTAGAGTGTTGAAATCGATTACTAATTCTATTATTACTGAGATCGTAGTCTATAGAGTATATAAATATAGTAAGTTTCTCGCTATATTAATACTTCTAGACGAAGCTAGCTAAGTATAATTAAATAACTAGCTTTATAACTTATTAAGAATATACGATAATATATAAAAGATCTATTATATAACAGTAGAATAATTAATAAGAAGCTCTTTTATATAGATATAATCAGAAAGAGTAGACGCTCTTCGTTTTTATATATTAAAATAGAAAGAGTAATACTAAGAAGCAGCAAGAATAATAGTAATAGCTACTTCTTTAAAGTCTGAGTTATCCTTTATACTTACTAAACTTACTAATTAGAGTTAGAAAAAGAGATTGATAATATAGTATATTTAATTATAAATATCTATTATTTTAGCGTACTTAGCCTTATTTTATCAAAAAAAAGACTCGAGACTTATTTTCAGATATTTTGAAAATATATTTTAAAAATATAATAACCGAACGATACCCTGTAATATATGACGCTAAGTTAAAAATAAGTAGGGGTTATTTTCAAAATATGTGGTTACCGAACTGGCCCTAAACGCTTAAGGTAGGTAAACGCTGTGCTTCGTAGGGCTGAAAAGGCAGTCGCGGATTGCCGTGCCATCTCCATCTCCAGCACTCAATCTCACGCTTCAACTAGAGTACTGCTCCTTCAATTCTTTATGATGGGTCTCAAACACAGCCCTACGGGCGGCGGTCACCCAGGAATCGGATTTAGAAGCAATCACTGCCTTTTTCTTCAGGATCACAAGCACCGGATCAAAAAATAAACTCAGCATAATTCTCTCACCCCCCTTTAGCTCAAGGCACTTTCCCCCACTCACAGTATTTCTACTCGTTCAACTCCCCATAGATTTCTTTCTTGCTACATTCCCTACTCTTACCAATTCCCCGACAGACTTATCCCATAGACACACTCCTTTCAAGCCGATATTCTCTGAGGTTCTTTACCATGGGTTACCACGTTTCTGACGCAAATTCGTACCTTGTCATCACCGGAGGTGGCATAAAGGACATCAGCATTGTTAAGAAGGCTTTCGTGTATCCATGGCAAAAGCACTCCATCATATCCATCAGCCCTTTCGACTTCGAGATTACGCTTCAAGCTATGACTTGCGAGAAGCTGCAATTCAGTCTCCCTGCCGTGTTCACCATTGGGCCAGACGACACTGCGGACTCTCTGCGAAAGTACGCTAAGATTCTCACGGGGAGGGATGCAGGCAAACGCGAAACTGCTACAGGTCGTAGCCATGTCCAAGACATAGTCAAAGGTATAGACCTCCAACCACTGGTGATGAAAGACCAGACATACACTGACCTACGAAGGTATCATTGAGGGAGAGACCCGCGTGATCGTCTCCGGGATGACCATGGAAGAAATATTCAAGGAGCGCCAACTGTTCAAGAGCAAGGTCATCGAAAACGTACAGGAGGAACTTAACCAATTCGGACTGAGGATTTATAATGCCAATGTGAAGGAGCTCCAAGACACAGCAGGATCCGAATACTTCAAGTTCCTTAGTCGAAAAGCTCATGAAGGTGCTTCCAACCAAGCCAAAGTCGATGTCGCCAATGCTTGTATGATGGGCGAAATTGGAGTATGTATATTTCCCGAGCAAAAGCTCCCTATTCGGACTACTCTCCGAGTTGCCGGGCATCTTGCGTGAACAGAAGGATTTTAATCAGCTTTCGAGATATTTCATTGCTCGGATTCTTGCCTTGAAGACGGAATACTGACTCCATTAACCTTTGCAGGAAGCAGAGAAGCGTGGCAAGACCAAGCAAGAAATCAGCCGAATCAACGCAGAAACCGCGGTCTTGGAAACCAAGCGAAAGTCCGAGAAGGCCACCGCAGATGCCGAGTTCACAACTACCCAGACCAAGCTCAATATGGGTATCAATCTAGAAAATATCCAGGCAACTCGTCGTGCCGAAGCTAAGGATGCTGAATTGCAACGTGACGTCGAGGTCAAACGAGCGGAAATGGAACTGGAGAGGATGAGAGCGTACGTATTTCCCGAGCCAATGTTCCCTTCTTCATCCTATATTTCAGCTATTGAGACGTGTTCCCGCGCAAGAAATACAATCCACGGACCAGCATTGTCTCATGTCTCGGATTCTTGGCCCAAGAAGTATATGCTGACTCGGAAGTGTCTATTAGGACTGAGGTCGTCCAAGCCACAATCAAGAGGGAATCCGCAGAACAAGCAGCCGAGGCGAAGCTATTCTCCGAAACTAAAAGTGCCAATGGATTGCTCTACAGAGAAAAGCAAGCAGCAGAAGCACGACTATTTATGGACACGAAATCTGCGGAAGGACTCCTGTATAAGCACCGCCAAGACGCAGAGGCCAACTGTGAGCGAGGCGTCTGTTCCGAAAGTCTAGGTGGCGGAAGCTGAACCCTTTTTCTAGATTACCGCGTGGCGAAAGAGGCTGAAGCCATATTATATGCTGAAAGACAAGCCGCCCAAGCCGCGACAGTCAAGGCTGAAGCATCATACTTCGCCAAAAAGAAAGAGGCAGAAGCGATGACTGAGATGGCCAAAGCATACGGTCACATGTCAGAGGTGCTCGGCGGACCCCAAGGCTTACTTCAGTATATGATGTTGCAAAACGGTACCTACGAAAAGCTCGCCAACGCAAATGCAGCAGCAATCAACGGGCTCCAACCGAAGATCACTGTTTGGAACACGGGGGACAGCGCTGGCTCTTCGAGCGATGGTACGGGAGCCATTCGGAATATTATGCAGAGCCTCCCTCCGCTTTTCTCCACAATCAACGAGCAGACAGGAATTTCGCCCCCTACGTGGTTGGCGCAAATGGGCCCCAGCCAGGCGCTCGACAAGGGGAAGCCAAAGGGGAAGTATGTCAACGGTGAGGTCAATGGCCATTGAAGGTGCACAGCTAGAAGGTCTTTTCATCAGTGTTGAATCGTCTTCTGCGATTTTCAAGCCGTTCGGTGATGGGAAAGCCAATAAAGCGGGAGTCTAATTGGTCTCTTGATGTATGAGTTGGTGTTGGTTGAAACGTAGTGAACCTTGAAGCCAATTACAGAAAGGAAACGTTGTCGTGCTCATCGAGATCGGAAGCCTTCAGCGGCTCAATGGCATTGGGAGCACTCATAAAGTTCAATTTAATGAACCCACGGGGCGGTCAGCATTATCTGGGCCATACAAAGCCGCGTGGTTCATGCAAGACGAAAAGTTCGAGATGCTTTCAATCTCCGGCGTTGGACCGGACGTCGCGCCATACAGCGATAATCCACAAAGCTGCTATGAATAGCAATCGAATTATCTAGTAGCAGATTTATGGCTCAATTTGCGGAAGCCTAGACCCTGTATCGACGGGCGCGTACCGAGAGGACTTTCACGGCTCACTTGGCTCCCAGTGAAGACACTGAGGGTATGCAAGGCAGTCCGAATGAAGAAATGGAACATGCAGCCAATTGCGTCTTCACTGAATCAAGCAGCTCGCAATTGTGGTGCGTCAGGCGGAAGGAGAATGTCGGCCTCACGCCTTCCAAATATCCAATTGAAGTGCTGAAGTGGATCATCCAATTTCCACTGCTCAAACTAGGTAGGTACTCAAGCAATCTTTCTTCTTCTCTCGCTGTTATTATTACCCGCTTGAAATTCACAGGAGCTTGTTTTGCGCTTCCTCACGCTTGCGCAGGATAGGATAGGATAGGTTCTGAGGCTACTGCAAGGTACCGATGCAAGATTGGCCCTTCCATGGCGCGATTGGTTGATAGATGATAAGATGAAGAATGCAAGTAAGGTAAGGTAAGGTAATCAACAAAGCAGCCCTTCAAAGCAGCGTGATTCAGTGAAAGCCCTTAGATTAGCTCGGAAATTAGAGCTCAAGTCGAATGACTCCAACGCTGCCGAACACGAGGCTACCTTAACAAAGGGGACTCGCGTCGTCGCCAGGCCCATAAGAACTTGCTACTCTCCACCAGCACCTCTCTCTCTTCTCTTTCTTCTCTTCTTTTCCTGCATCCATCCTTTCAACACACAAACAACTCCCGGTCTTCACCGATTACACTCTTTAGCTACCTTCTCATATCTTACGCTCTTTAATAACAGCATCATCTGCACTCCCATCGAAATACTACACAATTCAAATCCGCTCAACATCAACCATCAAAATGCGTTACTCAATCATTGCTGCTCCCATTGCCCTTGCCGCCAGTGTGTCTGCTGGAGACTATGCCACCTCCTACGAGGTTGTCAGCACTCTGACCACATACTGTTCATCAGCCACCTCTCTGTCTATCAATGGCAAGATCCACACTGTCACAGAGGTAAGCGAGGCACTCTTCGTAGTATCGCGGCCACCGGTCGATCTGTGGACATTGGCTAACAAACTCTCCCCTCCCCTTCGCAGGCCACGACTTTGACAATCACTGACTGCCCTTGCACCTTGACGCACTCAGCCGTTGCAACCAGCGCAAGCCCCGTCGCCGTCTCCTCGACCCCGCTTGCCCCTCTTGTGACCCCAGTCGTTTCCTCGGCCCCGGTCGTCGTGGCGCCTTCGTCCACCCCAAGCCCGGTCGAGGCAGCCACTTCCACCCCGGTCGCCCCCGTCGTCGTGGCGAGCTCTTCGACCCCAGCCGTCATCCTCAGCACCGCCCCAGCTGCTCCCGTGGTCCCACTCAGCAGCGCGGTACCCGTTGCACCGTACCCAGTGTCCAACAGCACCACCCTTGTCCCTGTTGGTACTGCTGCGGCCGGCACCGCCTCTCTGTCTGCTCCCTCGGCCTCGCTGGGTTCCACTCCGGCCACCACTCCAGTGGCCAAGACGCCCTTCAAGGGTGCCGCCAACAAAGTGGCCGCTTCCAGCGTCAGCCTTGTCGCTCTGTTCGGTCTCGCTGCCTACCTCCTGTAGATGGAGGGTGGAGCAACGAGTTTCCTAGCTTTGTGGCTTCCTGTTTAGACGGCCTTGCTTGCTTGCGCTACTCCTCCCATGGGATAGATGGGGGATATGCGCGCGCGGTGATACCCACTATTTATGGTTCGATAATTCAATATGGCGCATCTAGTCGCGATATTCATTACACTATGATGGCAGTAATATCTAATGCTCTTATTCACAGGGAGGCGAATATGACGGGGTTGTTGGGAGGATGTGTGTTGACAGAGAACCAGGAAATGAGTGGTGATGTGGAGCGTTTTGATGCGTATGTAGCGACACTTGAACAGCATCACATAGCCAATCAATGCAGGCCCATTACCATTCACCACCGCTTTCAATGACTCCAGTAGCAGTGAGGTCCGCCCTAAAAGTCGCAAATTTCGGGGGCATGAGCTCCACCCCCGAAAAATGAGATTGCCCCGACAATAATGCACTGAATGAAAATTTTTGCCTGTCGAATGCGTGTACCTGCATTAGCGTCATCTTAGCTTTATCGGTCGTCCGTTGTGGCGCTTTTCCATTCGGCGGCTACCGAAGTCAAAAGGGGCAAAGAACAACCAAGGTACCGGTACCTTGGAAAAGGACACGAACTTCCACGGCGCGCGCAAGACTGCTGATTTTGACAAAGGGATCGCTGTGGACTAGCGGGTGAAAGGAATATTTGTCAGAGCAAGATGGGTAGTGCTGTTGATGGAGACGGATGTACGATTGAGCGCGTTCACTGCTTTGAATCATGGTTGTGGTTTGAGATAGGTATGCAAGGGTACGAGCACTCTAGTTATCTCTCAAGACAAAGAGTAAGACATAAAGCGGGTCGTTTTGGGAAGCATGCGGGAGAACGAAGCGCGTGGGTGCGGCTGAACCGCACTGAGAACGATGGAGTGAATCGAGCGCTCGTCCCTGTTGAATTGAGCAGAAGCGTGGGGAAGGAGACACTGCAGTTGCGAGTGGAAGCGTTGTAGCTAGCTCAGATATGCTCCTAGCAATGGGAGCCGTCCATCAGTCTCCCAAAATCGCCACGCATATTGTAAGCAATACAGCTATACTAAAATATTCCTCGTGTTAAGAACAAACGTCCCGGATGCTAAGCAGCTGGCAAGTCCTGACCGGGTTCCTGAATCAAAGGTCTTCTCGATGTGGGCATGGACTGGGCCTCCGACCATATTGTCGTGGTAGCCTTCTTCAGATGTCAAAGATTCCAGATCCTTTCGGTGGCGTTCCAATCGTCAGTGGACCCAGCCCTTGCAGCGTCCTCGATGACACCACTTTCAGCTTGCGCAATTGGTTCTCTATCATATGTGAGCCTGGAGAGCGGGTTCAACCGCGGGGGGTATCGAACCTCCATTTTTGCCTTCATGTCCTTGATTCCCTGACACCAAAGTTCGGCCACTGCATCATACTCATCCTCCCAGGCTTCATAGGTTCTCGAGCATTTGAATTGCTCGATACCCGTGATTGCGGAAATTTTGCGAGCCAGCTTTGAACAGGTGTAAAAATAGACCAGCCTTGCAGATGAGTAAATCCATTTGTCCTTCTGGCTAACAGATGTGGCATCAAATGATACACTGACGGTCTGGAGGTTGTGCGAGGCAGCCAACAGCTCGACTGCATCACCAACGAAACTGGCACCAGCATTTAGGCGCAGATTCCCGTAAATACCAACTTCCTCGGGGTACTGGACAAACGTTGTCTTCGAGAAGTCAAGGTGGATGTGCTGAAGCTTTTCTCGGTTGCTCTTTCCAATTGAAACAAGGAAAAAGTACATCGTCAGATAGTCGCAGTAAGGGACAGACATGTTGAATGCGGGCTATCGTATGCTCATCACTGTTGTGGGGATGATCATCAAATCGAAAGACATTGTTGCCATAGAGCACAGCGGTGGCCTCCCCATGCACCAATTGGCAAGTCCTCAAGAACGGAAGAGAGTCACTGAGGTTCAAGGTTCTATGACCGAGGTTATTTCGACGACGAGAGCCCGTAGGGTCTGGCGTCACAGTCTTGTCCTCATGCGCCGTCTCGAAGAGGAGCCGGTAGATCATGTTGCGGACTTCGGGTGGCAGGCGGAAGAATGGAAAGGAAGCCATGATGATGATAGATGGTAAATGATGCTCTGTGGAGACGTTTGAACGTCAATTGCGCGGTAGTGATGATGGTGGTTGTGGCGGTGAGGAGATGACACTGCGTCATTGCGTAAGCATTATTGTTCAAAAGGAAGCACACAAGAAGTCCTACCACGAAACGCCTTGGTTCGGTAAAAACTTGATGCCTCCTGTAGAAGACGGTGTCAAGTCATTCGTTTCGTCATGGGAGCTGACAGATGAGATTAGAATAGTTGTGTGAGGTAGCGGTCCGGCAGGAAGGTTGTGAAAGATGGAAGACTGTCGTTGGAAATTCTGATCACGTTTCATCTTCACGTTTTTTGTTCGCTGCCTCGCTTCAATATCACTGCATTCATCTAATGATCACCACCAAACCACGACGTACCAAACGAATGTATTAAGATGTCATCAGTCAATGCATCAACATCCTGAATGAAGTGAGCAATGTCAAAGAAGCGAAATCTAGGTGTTCCAACCCAACCAGTCCCCAAATCCACCGGAAATCATATCACGTGCCCGGACTAGCGGCTACACAGTGCAGAAAGTAAAGTTGCACACACATCCCGGTGCTGGCTAAGCAGAGATCCATCAAGGTCTGACTGCCCTCCAAGCATCTACCAAAACCTAGCTCCCCGCTTCCACTCCTTCCTCTCCTGCTTTAACCCTCTCATCTCCATCCTCTTTGAGTATCCTGTCGCCATCGCATATCCCGTGCCGGTCCCGGTGCCATATCCAGTCACAATCCCAGTTCCCACCAGCAAACCACTGCTGCCAGGGATAGGATACGGCACGGAAGCTGGAGTCGTCGGCGCAGCTGCGCTAGAAGGGAGATACGGTCACTGTGACGGTGACTTGGTTTGTTGTAGTCACGGTAATTGGGACAGGACAGCTGGCTCCCGACTCGATTGGGCTTCCCGGAAGGCCACTTGGACTGGTCCCGGGAAGACTAAAAGGGAGGGCAGAGGGCGAGCCAAGGCCAGTCGGGAGGCCTATGCCGGTGCCAGCTGGGCCGGCGGGAAGAGTGGCGTTGGAAAGCGGGTATGGGGCACCTAGGGTGGCAGAGGCGATGGGGAGACCGGTGCCGGTGCCAGTGCCAGTTTGCGCAGAGACAGAAGTAGAGAGAGCCAGGATGCCTGCGAGCGCGGTAAAGACAGTGAATGGTGCCATTGCGATAAGTATGAATTCAGTTGAACGAACGATTTGGAGTTGGCGGTGTAAATTAATTGGCAAAAGTGGGGACGAAGTGTGCGGTATTTACAAAGAGGGTGAGATCAGCAGCGTGTAGATTCTGAGAAGGAATGGATATGTAAAGGCAGGTGCAAGAAGCTTCGTGCAGAATATAGAAAAGTGACAGGACAAAGAGGGAATTCCACGTGAGGTTAAGGGAAGGAAATTGGTGGAAAGTGAGAGACAAAGCAGGTAAAAGAGATAGCAGAGTTCCAATTCCCGCCGCACTGACAGACCCACATAAAACATTGAATCCATCCTGTGTGCTTGAACAAAGAAGAGAAGATAGCTAGGTATCGCTGTGAGTGGTAAAGTGGTAGGAAGAGTATGGTGGAAGCACTGGAGGAGCATGTTTCAATAATTCCTCTTGATCCCTGAAAGGGTAAATTGGCCGAGCGATGGATGTACGGTAAGGAGAAGCAGAAAGCCACTCGGAGGCTTGTTGATAGTCCTAGGTATGTATGTGATATGACTATCGTTGTAGCTACAGGATGCAATTCCCAGTGGAAAATAATACGGTAGGTAATTCGAGGATTATTACAAGATGATTAGAAGAAGAAGATTACAGGGAATTTGAGGACCATACCTTCGGTACCTTACCGAGCTTACCACAGTACTAGTACTGACGCGCGGTGCTGGATCCTTTGGGGCCCAGGGGCGGGCCCCTTAATTATCAAGGTAAGGAAGGTACGGTACTTAAGCGAACGGTGGCGGGCCAAAATCAAGGGAAGCGACAAAACTGCCATGCCACCAAATGCCAAGGAAGGTGTGCTTTGTTCCCCCCCACCCCATACCGAACACTTGCTGATTGATACATCAAAGACGACTTGCCAACCTCGTTTTTGGCTTGAGCTGCTGCTGCTTCCTTTTGGCACCATGTGAAATATTAATGATATGGACGATATGGATGATATGATTGGTGAACACATTATTACTTATATCTAGAATTTGGCTTGCGCCAAATGTCTTGCCCACGCCTTTGGGAATCTCCAAGCGCCAAACCTCATGCATCATGCCCCCCATGCACATACATGCACCTAGTCCCTCGACTGCAATACTGCATGCGTACTGCCGCTGCAACTCAACCCAATCCCCGCCTAGAACCCTGTAAAGGGATCCTCCAATTTCAGCCTTGCACTTCCCAATGCACTGCTAGCGGCCGACGCATCGAAGCCCCAAAAGCTCGGGTCTTTCTGGCGCCCTTGCCTCGTCCGGTACCTCTTGCCTTTGGGAGTGAGGACGTACTCCTTCTCATTTCTGTCCACGAATGCTTCCATTCGTACCGTTGCCACAGAATCAAAGAAATTGTCCGGAACCACGGGAGATGGCGCAATGCTGCTGTCAGTGGTACGACGGGTCAGGGTGCTGTGCGTAGTGTTGCGACTCGATTCCACTTGAGGGTGAGGTGTATATCTATCGTACTTCTCTCGTGAAGTAGGGCCTTGTAAACTGGAGCTGGACGTCGCTGCCATCGGAACGCTTGGGTAACTGTGGAAGGCGCTCAGTGGCACTGGACGGGGCCCGGTGCTGCTTCGTTTTCGAGCGTGGGCAGCGATTCGATGCACTTGCGGAGGCTCCGCTGCATCACCTGATTCGGCTTCCTCTTCTTCCCAAGGCAATGTCGCTCCTTCAATGATCTCTTGTTCGATCGAACCTATTGGTGACGAATATGAGTGAGCGCCTATCGACGGACGCCGTTTGATTTTGGCCACACCGATCGAGTCTCGAGTTGGCATCCGACGGAATCCAGTCATCGGCTCTAGCGACGGTAGATGTTGATATTCCTGCTTGGGTAGAGGCGGGGGACTGGCAAGATCGTCCATTCCTTGAGTAGAATGACTCAAGAATGCGAGGGCGGTCAACCAGATGTAGTGCCGCTCCTGTGAGGTTGCCGTAAACTTTAGGGCTCTCTGTGGAGTCAATATCAGTATAGAGCGGTCAAAGATGGCCTGAGAGTCGGCATTCTTGGGCGGTGGTGTATCGTCCTTGATGTCGAGGACCGACTGAATTGCAACTAGACATCGAGATCAGCGCATCCCCATAAATATTTCGAATGACAACATACACTTTCGGCCACCTTTACCCAGTAAAGCAGGTCCAGACGTAGGTTGCTTGCTGCTCCATATCACTGATCGTTCAAAAGGCGCCAGCCATACCCATCGCTTGTGTCTGACGCCACTGCCATTTCTATTGCCGCCATTCCGGCTCATTTCGAATTCCGCTTGGGCGCTCTCTGTGATACCAAAGGAAGTTCTCTTCCGTACATACTTCCACATCCACTCTCCTACCATGGTCTGAGCAATCGCATCAACGACACTGGTCTGCCCACTGGGCGTCTCGGCCAAGGTCTCTCCTGCATGACTTGGGGGAGGTGCGGGATGGCTTGGTAGCTCTACGACACTATCATACGGTAATATGAACTGATTACGCCGCGGAGCAGGTGACTTTGGACTTGGAGGTACAGTGGAAGATGCTGACAGTGACTGCGTTGGTTGAGGCCGCAAAGGTATTGGTGGGTGTGTTACCGCGGCCGCGGACTGGACTTTGCGAAGTATCTTACGTTTGGTGAGAGGCCTGGGGTAATTTGGACCCTGGCGAGCACTGAAGAAGGTCGCGGTGTGTGGACTAGGACTCGCAGCTCCATCACTGGCACTGAGAGGAATCTTCCGAGAACTCGACCTCGTAGGCACAGGAAAAGGTGGCGCGACTGTTGGCTCTTTTCCTAAGGCGTTCGATTTGCTAGGGTTCCTGCCCCGTTGTGCGTGTTCTACAATGCCATTCGAGACAAGAGCCTTTCGTCGTATATCTGGCTGTTTACCATTGCTCGACGCTTTTCGATAGCTCTCCGGCGGTCTGGTCTGAAACGTCTTTGATGTGGTTTGTGATGAAGCCTTCGCTATTGAAATCGCTGCTTTGGGTACGCTCACATGCTTCTCGTCTTCCACCTCCTCAGAGGCAGACTCCAACCTCTCCAAGACCGAGTCCTTGAGATGCGGTACCAACTTCCATGAATTTTGCACTTTTGATAGTGTCTTCCGTACGGGAGCTGCATTGAGGAATTCGTCATCGCTGAAGTGGTCTTGCACGTTCTTGGGGTCATCGTCGCTCGAATTATCAAACCCAGCGAATATGCTCTCGGATCTGATTGGCCGTCTGGGACCAGAGCGCTGCTTATGGTTCAAAGGCCCGTTATCATTATCTCCGGGATATGCATGCTTGATCCTAGCGGTCGTTGCACTTGGCTGTGTTCCTTCTGCTCTTATCTGAGGTGGACTCCGAAGGTTGCTTCTTGATGACTCTGAGCCTGATAGGCTTCCCGCCTGTCTCCTTCTTTCAGCCAACCGGAGAGGCGGCTGCATTGAAAGATCAGACGACGGCAACCTGTGAGATAACTTGACAGGTCGATTGTCAATCCTTGTCTCCCCGGTTTGCATCGACGTCGACTTCGTATTCCTCGGTAGCTCAATGGCCACTTGGCAAGCCGCGTTTTTGGTACGAGGCGGAAGCATAACACTGTTGCGGGACGATGAAGTTCTTGAAGCTGGTGGGTGAATTGCTATCACAGGTACATCCGTTGGCCAAGGGAAAAGGCGGGAATTTGCAGGTTTCGATAATGGCGCGGCATCCTCGATTGTTTGCGTAGATGCCGATTTCATCCCGTTTGCAATCGCAGGAACAGAGATAGAAGTATCGTTAGCTGCCTTCGCTGTCGAAGAAGGGTCTTCAAGCCGCCCAATGGTCTGGCTGCCCGTAGAGACCATAAACAAAGCCTTGAATTCCGCGGCCTTTGGTTCTGCGACCTTCGGAGTTGGTGTTTGCTCGACGAATATTTGAGGAATGGCTATGCGCTTTCGGCTTTGATTGGCCGCCCGCTCTGTTTGCTCAATGGGTTTTTCCGAAACACTCGGTTCTTGTGTTTGTAGCGTGGGAGATGGGGGAGGCGAAAACTGCGTCCCAGTATCCGTGTAATGAGTGGCAAACTGCTTTCCAGGGAAGTCGATATAGTCATTGATGATGCCTATGGAGTGCTGCCCCGAGGTTTCGTCTCCCAGTGGCTCTTCATTATTATCTGCGTGAAAGCCCATCACTTTCCTAGCCTTCTTGTCTTCTGAATATCGCCTTGTTGAAGTGTATGTCTCTTCAGGCAGCGCATCCTGATCGTTGTCTTCCTTTCCGGCTGCAACCTGGTCTTCGTCGAATTCGAGCTCTTCGGCCAAACTCAGACCACTCATTTGTGAACCCCCTAGACCATGCAAACCATTCATTCTCAAAGATCTTACGTCCGAAATCCCTTTACTATCATAGGGCTCATCGAGACTCCTATTGCTCAACCGGGACATGGCACGAATACTAGATGTATCGTTGCCTTTACCGAACCAAATATCCGGCACGCCTTCGTCCACGTCATTAGTTGTTCCAGGGTTTTTCTGGCCTGCGTCCTGCACAATCAACATCTCCGCCACCATAGTCTTTAGACGCTCTTCCACCATGTGGACCCTGCCTTCCATTTTCCGCTTCTTGTCATCCCAGTCTTCTCTATCTTGCCCCCAAAGTGCGTGTACATTGCTGGCATCTTCCTCTTGTGTGCGGATTTGCTTTTTCGAGTCTTCCAAGCGTTTCCGACTATCTGCGATAATTTCGACCGCATTATCCCTCTCCTTTGCAATATCCTCTAGTGCTTGGAGCATGTCATTTTCGAGCGATTGCATTTGTTTCTTGACAGACGTGACTTCAACTTTCTGGGTCTTCACGTCCTTGGTCAATTGCTCATTCTCTACTCTGCTCTTGTGCAAACTTTCTTCCAAGCTCTCCATCATGTTGTTCTTGCTTCCAAGCTCTTTTTTTAGCGAGTGTATTTGGGCGACTAGAGAGATGCCTAGATTGTTCGCGGAGAATCTTCGAGACTCGTGGGCGGAAGTCTTGTCGACATTGCCTCCATCGGTGGTCCTTTGCTGCTTCGGGAAATGCGAATCCTCGCTGGGCGGCAAAGGTACAGGAGAATAGTGGGAGGGTGGGGATGAAGATCCTCGGCGTAAGGACTGTCTTGACATAGAAGGGCTATCATACGGTGTGTCCGTAGGTGTAGGTAAGGCTTGCGCAGCAAAATGGTAGCCATTGTCGAGCGCCATATCTCAGGCACAGCTCAAGGGCGCCTCTGTTAGCCGGAGACGGGGATAAGAAGCCGGCGAACGGAGCAAGAGGTACAAGCAAGTCCGTCACAGTCGCAACAAAATCCAATGTCTGCCTCGATTTGAGCTGTGTCTGACCTGAGCTTGTAGACAGCCAGTGGAGAACAGAGACGAGGCCGCCAAGATGGCGGGCAAAACCAGGAGAGTCTTTCGTACAACAGACGACGTCCTCGATGGCTGTGAGCGTTCTTCCTGGCCTAGGCGGACTAGCTAGGAATAGTTCAAGTCTTTCGAATCCTGGAGATACGCCGGCTGGAAATTGAGTTGAGCGATTCTATGTGATGAGCGCTCTTCTTGCACGATGACTTGGTATTCCCCTCCGGCTTCCTTCATTACAATTCCTACCGAAATTCACTAAACGAATGTAAGGTGCGCGTAGCGCTCATGGTTCGCAGTTGCAGAACAGATTCTATTGGTACTGTCAGTTCTTTCAGCCCAATATGTATGTGATTTATGTATGTGATTGTCCTGAAGCCCATACAGCTTGTCCAGCGTTTTCCCCACATGTTTCGTGTAGCCAATGGCGCGGCGCTTTCGAAGTAACACAGAACTTGGGAAGAGAACGTACAAGGCAACAGACGCAAGCAAACCCTCGCACTTTGTATTGTCAACGACTAATCCATGCACTCCGAAGGCTCCATCGCTCGGCTGTGAGGTTGACGAAGCTGAGTTTCAGCAGCCTCAATGGTCAGAGCTGTCATTGACAGTGATGACTGGGCGCAATACGGGATATTTGCAGTGACATGGGCTGGATGGACCTTCCCTTTTTTTTCCCCTCCTCTCAGACTCTCAGTCCATGTTCCATGATAACCTCGGCCGCAAAGTGGAGGATGCCAGCGCCTTCCCGGCAGGAACGAAGTGCCGGGAGAGCCAGGCGAAAGTAAGAGCATGTTGCGCGAATAAGAATGCTCATCACAAATGATTGACGACCAGGGGTATGAGTGTCCAAGCTCAGTCTGTACAAGTGCTCTCTCAATTTTAGGAGCGATCAACCCAACGGCGCTAATGAGAGTACAGCCTTTCCGGGCAGTATCCCGCCCGTTTCATCTTTAGCGTATCCTTGGTTTTTGACCGTGGGGTGTGAGATATTTTGTAGGTAATTAATGTGGAATGGGAATGATGGGGGCAGTCTCGACTCGGTCTACTGTATGTCGCTACCTGAGACCTCGGGATCACTCTACTTATGCGCTATCATCATCATCAAATGATTTCAACAGCCCCGACAGTCACCATTTAAACAGTCTTTAATAAATACAGTTATCACAATCAATTGATCCTAGGCATCTTTATCGTGCTCGCTTTCTTTCCCGTAGTTTACTATGGCGAAAGATAGCAAATCGAAATAGTTAAAGGTCCTCGAGAATTATAAAATTCTCTCTATTAATTAATAGCTTCTACTTACTTAGAATATATCTAATATTATTCTTAAGCATCTAAAAAAATAAGCTTAACGACCTTAAATGCGATAATATATCCTATATCATCGCTAAAATCTTATTTTATATAATTTCTTTAATAATTATAAAAGTAATTAATTAACTAAATAATAAAGAATTACTCGTTATTATACTACGCTTTTAAAATAATCTATTAAATATATTAAAGGCGATATTATAATTATGAAAAACTCTATAAAAATAATAATTTCTAAGATATAAGATCTAATAGACGTATAAGCGAAAGGCCTTTTTAATCGTCTTTCTATTACTCTCTTAAAGTATATTATTATTATACTCGTTATAGCTAGCTTTACCCTTAGAACTCGATAAAAAAAAAGATTATTAAGTTATTATTAAGGTTAAAGATAAAGATATAATCTAGAGATTTTAAATTTAAACCTCTAAGTAGCTATAGAACTTTATCGAAATTTAATTTAAATACTATTTAATACTTAAATTTACTAAAATCGAAATCGCTAAATAACTTAAATTTAAAGACTTATAACTTCTAATAAAAACTTAAAAAAGCGTTAAAACTCTAAGAAATATTAAGGAAACTAAGAAATAAGTAGTATATTTTAATATTAATGCGTTTATTTTAATTTCCACTTTCAATATAATTATTTATAATATCTCTATCGAACTTTATTAATTTTCGAAAAATATCGAGAGTCTCGCTAAAATTATCCTCGAATTAAATATCTATAGAATTTCAAGAGTCGAAATTCGATATTTAAGCTGACTGAATAAAAATAAAAATAAAAATTTATTAATTAAAATCTTAGCGATAGTTATTGAATTTATAAATTTCTATTACGCGAATATTATCTAATTAGATAATTTAAGTTAGAGAATTTTAAAAGAAAATGTATATTATAATTATAAAAAGTATATTCGAGAAAGTAGAGTTATTAGATATTTCCGCTACTAAAAATCTAAATATATTATATTCTTATATAAAGTTAAAGAATTAATCTACGCGTATTACGCTTAGAAATATAATATTCATATATATGAAAAGCTTAAAAAATTAGGCTTTAAATTTATATATATTAATTATAAAGATTAATACGAAGCGTTTTAGTTAAGCTATTTACGCTATAAAAGTATTATCTTAAAAGTAATTAAGAGAAGATAAGAGTCTTAAGTTCTTTACTTTGAAAGTAGCTTTAGTTAGCTATAGATAGATATTAATTAATCTTAAAATCTAAGTAATAATATAGTTATATTTTAAAATATAAAGTTAAATATAATTAAGTTAAAAGAGAATTAAAAAATCTAAATAAGTCGCTATTACTTTTATCGCGGTAATAATAAAAAAAGTTATTACTTAATAGACTTATTTAGACATCAAAATAATAGAGCTATTATCGATTTTTATCGAGATTTTAAATACTTAAATTAAGATATCTATTAAGATTTCTTAATAGAAAATTATAACGTAATTAGATACTATAATAACTAAAGTTATAGCGATTATAGAAGTAAATATCTCCTTATCTTTATTTATATTTAATAGTATTCCTTTACTCTTAGAGAAGCTATAATAGATAATAAAGATAGAAAAAAAATAAGTATAATAAGAAGCTCGCTTATATTATTAAATAAAGATCGCTATAAAAAGTAGAAGAGAAATAATAGAACGGCGGTACGAACGCCGCTATCGACTTAAATTAAAATCTTTAATCTTATAAATCTCTAAAAATAAAATATTCTATTCGAGATTTTATTTATATTAACTTTTTAATAGTATAAAGATTTATTTAAATAGCTAAAAAGGGACGCGGAAGCTATAAAAGTCGTAGATAAAGAAAATTAAATACTCTTTGTAAATAAATCTAATAAGAAAACTTCGAGTTTACTCTTTTTATAATAAACTAGTAAATAAGAAAACTTCTATCTAAGAAGCGGCTAGAAAGAGTTATATAATATTATTAAGAGAATTCAATATAGAATTCTTCTAGACTAGATTAAATCGCCGGATCTCTATAGAATTATATTATTGAATTATACGAAGCTTTAAAATTATAGATAATAAAAATAGTAATATTAGTAGTAGCGGTATTAGCGAAAATATTATAAATATCTTATTTTACGATAATTCTTAATAAGGATATATCTAGAATAATAAATATTAAAGCTACTGAAATTGCGACTTAGAATATTATAATATAATATTAATAAATTATTAGATATTATAATTCTACTCTTTTAGAAATATATTCTATTTCGATATAATATCTTAGTTATTTAGAAACTCTAGAAGAACTTTAGAAAGAAATAAATATTTTATCTAGTCTTAATAGATTTTTATATCTACTATTTAAATTATGAAGAATTAATTAGAGTATATATCTATATTAGTATTAAGATTTCTAAAAATAAGTAATATTCTTAAATATATAGCGTAGATTTAATAATAATAACGCTTAAGCCTTAGAAGTTAAATTAGAAAATTCTTTATATATATAATATCTATAACGTATTACTCTCTTAAAAATAAAAGGCCTACTCTTATATAAATAGAAATAAAACTATCTAAGATTACTTAGAAATCATCTTTCTTAATACTCTTCGAATCGCGATTATAAGAAATATAATCGATAAGTATTTAATTATAGACGATTTTAATCTATACTATTCTCTATAAATAGATTTTAAAAAATATTAATATTAAGAGATCTTATAGTTAATAGATATTATTAGCGAGGCTAGACTTTACTTATTAACGCGAGAAAATATATTTATCTTTAAACTAAGAAAGCGAAGTAAAATAATTATTATAAATCTTACTCTAGCTATAATAAATATAGTTAATACTATAATTAAATATAATATTATAAAAAAACTAAATTTCGATTTAGATTATAAAGCGATTCTTATAGAATTAAATCGAAATATATATCTAGTATCTTTGAAAGAGGTTTATAATTAAAAGAAGATTAATAAAGTAATATTCTATAATAGTTTTTAATTTAAACTATTATTAACTAACGTCTCTATCGTAAATATCGAAGATCTAGATAAATAGATAAATTATTTTATTAAGATTCTAATTAAAGTAGTATAGAATACTATTCTAATTAATCTAATTATCGTAAAATTTAAATTTAATATAAATTCGAAGAGTAAGAAGATTATTCTAAAGGTTAGAAGACTAGAGTTATAATAATAATAAATTCGAGATAGAGAAGATAAAAAGAAAGTTTAATATAGCTCGAAATATAAAGTTAAGACTTATTAAGAGTAAGAGAATAAAAAGATTAAAGATAATATATAAAGAAATATAATAGCGATAAGAAGTTTTAAAGATTAGATAAGCAGATTAAGAGCGGATAAGCTAGAATTATATCTTTTATACTAGAACTCGCGAGATTTAATAATACTATCGCTATCGAAGTTAAGGAAAAAATAATACTCTTAAAAGATATCTTCTTTCTTAAAGCGAAATAAATAAATTTAGATAATTTATAAGAATATTAATACCTTAATTTAAAAGAATTCTTATCGATTATAATACGAAAAGTTTAATAAGTAATACTTATAAACTATTTTAATAAAGCCGCTGAAGTAGATAAATTAATCTTCTAAATTCTATAACTTACTTTTAGATATATAAAGAAATAAATAGATTATATCTATAACGTATACCTCGACCTCAGATACTATTTAAAGTATTTTCGCTATTTAAAAATAGTAATATTAAGAAAACTTAATAAGAATAATTATATTTAGTCTAAATTATATAGATTAATTACCCTTCTTAGTATACTAGAAAAAAAGACTTAAAAAAATCGTCGCTATAAGAATTAGCTACTTAATAAAAAAATATTAATTACTTTTTAAAGAGTATATAGATAAGAGGAAATTATTATTAATCGAGAATATAATCTATATAATACTCGAAGAAGTATATAAGACTTAAAAGTCTAAGGATAATTAGATAGCTTCGCTATTAATGCTAGATATTAAGAGCGCTTTTAATAATATCTCTTATTCTTAACTAATTTATAATTTAAAAAAAAAGATATTAGCGAAAAAAGCTATTAAATAAATTATAAGCTTTCTAGATAATAGATTAACGATTATTATTATACTTAAAAATAAGTTATCTAAATATAAAGTCGAGATTAAGATTTCTTAAGGCTCTCTAATTTCTCTTATTCTCTATCTATTCTATAATATAGATATTATAAATATTTATAGAGCGAAAAACTATTTAATACTTACTTATATCGATAATATTAGCGTATTTATAAGAGGTTTTATAGTCTAAGCTAATTATAAGACGCTAAAAATAATATATATTAAAATTTAGAAATAAATAATAATATATATATCGAAATTTAAGATAGATAAATATTAATTTATATACTTCTAGCTAATTATAATAAGAATAATAAAGAAGTAAGTAGATAATAATCTTAACGTATTATTAGATCTTAATACTTATATCGTAAAGTCTAAAGCGATAATAAAACTTTTTAGACTTATACTCAATCTAAGATTAGAATAAAAAAATTATATATAGTTATTCGAAGCTAAAATTATTATAAAACTTAATAGATTAATAAGCTACGCGAGATTAGTCTAGAGTATTTCTTATAAAGATCTATAAAAACTCTATTAAGAAATAATTTTATTTATATTACTATTTAAATACGTAATCTAATATATATTATTAACGTAGAATATAAAAGTAGAAAATAAAAGATATTTAAGATATTTCGAGTTATATAGAAGAGAGTAATATATATTATTATAAAAGAGTAAAAAGAATATCTTAGAAATCGTCTTAGATATCGAATATAATTAACTCTTAATTAATCTCATCTTAGAAAAAGCTATTATAGAGATTATTATTAGAATTTAAATCTATCTTAACTATAATACTATTAGATCTATATAAAATATAAATAAATAATAAAAGCTAATTAATAAAAGAACGAAGCTTAAAAGTTCTCTAGAATAAATTAAAGATATTATATATTAATAGTAAGCGTAAAAGTTAATAAAATAATATATTCTCTATATTATACCCCTATAATAGAAATTATTAAAAATAATAATTAGTAAGAATAGAGAGAAAGCTATTAAGTAGTATAATAAGGTTATTAGTATTAATTATATCTCGCTATATATATATATAAATAATAGCGAGATAAAAAATAAAATTGAAGCTTTCGTCTACGTCTCTTAAGTTATTAATATCTAAATACGATATCTTAATAATAGCGAGTATTATACTATATATATAGGCGAGCTAAAAGAAATTAATATAATATATAAAATAATTATTAGTATTATTCTTTTAAGTCTAATTATCTAAATAGATAATTAAGTAATAATATAATTAATAGCGAATCTTAGAGAATAAGTAGAATAGTATATTCTTAATAGAATAGTGAAGAAGCTAATAAGACTTAAAGAAATAAATATATCTATCACTCTATAATAAATTATAACTTATAAAAATATTCTAGAAAACGAAGTAGTAAACGAGCTCGCTAAATAAATATCGAAAAAAGATATTAAAGGAAACGAGTTTTATTTACTCTTAGCGATTAAATAGCGTATTAGAAAGCTAATTTATAATAATTAATAAGTACTCTAAGAGATATATACTTAAGATATCGAGCTTAAATAACTTATTTCTATACTTTATTATAGCGTTATAGCCTTTTATATAAGAGTAAAAAAGATTATAAGCTTAATAATAATATAGTTAAAAACTAAAAAGTTAGCTTTTAAAAATCTTCTTTATATATATTAAATAATCGATTTATCTAAATATAACTATAGAGAAGATAATTAGACTTAAAATTATATTTTTAAAGTATATTCTCTATATATAGAAGATAGATAGACTACTTAAAATAGTTAACTAATTAATATTAAAAATATTCTATCTAAATTAGATCTTATAACGAAGGCGATAAAATTTATAATAAGAATATAAATATTAAAAGTCTTTAGTAAAGTTATAATTTAATCTAATAAATATAGATATTATAATAAGAAATTTAATATTAAAGATAATCTATAATCTAGATATTAAGAAATATTATAGATAAAAAGTATACTTCTAAAAAGCTATAAAACTAGAGTTCGATCTATATATTTTAATACTCTTAAATAAATAATATTTAATTACTCTATCTATAGGTTATTTTATTAGTATTATTAATATTATTATTTTTCTTTTTATATTTATCTTCTACTCTTCGATATAATATTAATTAAAAGCACTAAACGCGATACTTTAAGAAGTCTAGAAATCTTATAAGCGTTAATTCTTACGAGAAATATCTTTATTTATTATCGTCCTCTAATAATAATAGAATATTATTATTAAAGGTTATTATCTCTACTACTAGAGATTAAATATAATATCTCTCATAACTCATCTAAAGATAATTATTATATTTTTTTAGCAAGCTAAGAATATATTAATTATATTAATTAATTTTCTTATATTCGAAAATCTAATACGCGTTATAGCGAGGAGTTCTCTTAATTTAATAGTTAAATATAATAATTTTATAATCTATAAAATAGTAAATATATAAGTCTAATAGAATAAGTATAATACTAGAAGTAATAGGCGATATAAGAGATAAGACTTTCGAGGATCTTAGAAAGAGAAGTGAATATCTTATAGTTTTATTATAATTTTAAATAGTAGAATAAAAAGTAATATCTCGATCTTAACTCTATAAAATAAGATATATATTATATAAACTCGAATATAGATTATAAGGCCTCTTTAATACTAATATCATTATCTCTTTAAGATATTTCCCTTCGCGGGAATAATAATAAGAGAGAGAGTTTCTAAATTTAAGAAGATCGACTAAGTCTTAAACTAATATAAAAAGAGTATAATAAACTTAATATTTATTTATAATAATATAATCTTATTTCCTTAATTTTACTCCCTCGAGTAGATAGTTTATAATATATCTACTTATAGAATTAATAGATAAGAGCATATATATAGAACTCTTACTATCGGCGGTTACTAGAAAAATAGTTATTCTATTAAATAAATAGTCGATAGCCATATTTTACAATAAGAGAGTATATATAGTCTCGAAGTTTTTATTCTCTTTTCAATATAGATTATATTTAATTTTTAATTTATAAATCTTTATTTATATTAATAGACTTTAGATATAATCTCTAATTAATTAAGTCGAGTCTTATTATTCTTAACCTCACCTATAATATCTCATAATATCTTTTTATTTTCAGCGATAATTACCGCGATTAAAATACTTAAAGAGATATAAAAACGCTATATTTTATATATAGTATAAAATATATTAATATTACTATATTTAAAGATAATCGCCTATAACTTTAAATATAGTCGAGAAGATAAAATTAAGATCGACTATAATATTATTAAAGATTTATAAAATACTCTTTTAAAGGAGTATAATAATAATTATATCGCTCTATTAGAGGAGCTAGACGATTCGCAATTAATAACTAAATTTAAATATCTTCGCTTCGAAATTATAGCCTTTATATAAGATAAGAATCTAAAGAAATAGTATATTCTTATAATAAATATAAGCGTAGATTCTCTTATAAAAGACTCTCTAGCGAAACTAGTTAATCTATCCTCAAGCGAATATATAATCTATTATTTTAAAGCGATATTATAGATAATAACTATTAATATATAAGAAAGAACGTATTTAATACTTATTATACGATACGATAGTAGTATACTTAAAAGAAGTTAATATAGAAGATATTCTTAAAATAAATTTTTAAGAATCTATTCGCGAGATAGAATTATTTAAGTATTAGATTAAATATTATAGATAAAGAAGTAATATAACGATTCTATTTAGATACGGAATTTAAGGATATAAAAAATATAGATAATTAATCTAGCGATTATAGTAGCTAAAGTATAATTATAATATAACGACGATTCTCTAGAAGAGAATATATTTTATAAATGTCGTTATTTAATATTATAATAGCTATAAAGTATAGAGATAATTACTTTAAGAAAGATATTTAAGATATCGCCTCCTAAGCGATTATATAAAAAGTTAATTAATTAATTAATACTTAATAAAAGGTAATAAGATAAATAACACGAATAAGGAACTTCGATAGAAGTAAGATAAGACAGAATTGGGGAGATATAGCTCGAAGATAACCCCTTTAATTAGCACTATTTCTTCTCTTCTCTTTTTCTCTATATCTTTATATATATTAGGCGTATGGGTCACTCTAGATAGCACATTATACGTAAAAACCGGACATAGCCGAAAGGCCGAGTGGGGAAAAACGGTCCCACTCTTGCCTATATGGCTAGAGGGGCGCCCCCTCCGATGTAGGAATCACACACACACACACACACCTGAGACCTCGTCCGACGTAAAAATAAGTCAATTGTGCTGGTTGAATGCTGTATCGAAGGGACCAAGGCTTCAAAAGATACCCCTTCACCACCTTGGTCGCAGGACTCTGCGAGACTTCCCACTAACACGTACCAGATGAACTTGGGGCTGAAGACCACCTACCTCCCACAGTAGCCCGAACATTGAGACTTATCGAGTCAGCGAGGCAGGAATCACTTGCCGCCTTTCTTTGACTGACTGCTTGTTAGGCAAAAGCTTCCTCCTTCGCAAGTGAACCCTTGAGTCGCACAGACTCATGTTCCTTGTACATCTCAGCTTCCGTGTTGCCGGTGTCAGAGTGAAGCACGGATCATTTGATCGGAACATCTGAGACCTTGTTGATATCGTGAAAATGGACCCATGCACTTCTTTCGTATCAGAAAGATTCGATTGCCTTGGATCCACATGCGCAATTGGAAGAAGTACTCTGTGTGATCACTACAGCTTTGTATGGGCCTGTTGGCTTGATGAATGTCTGATTTCCACTCGACCGAGGATGACGACGTCAGCCATGGAGTGTGGAAGCAAAATTCAATTGCTCTGGCGGGGTAGCTTCCTCAAAGCGTAGCTGGAAATGCGCGGTGCCACCCCGGATTTGTGATGGTGGGGAGGATACGCTTCCCAATAATATCGCCAAACAGCACTGAAGAGAAGATTTTCCCTTTGTCGACTAAAACATTCTGCGTGACCTGCAGTTTTACATGAACAGCTGATTCTTCCGGCTTGATCCCCATAAATGTGCGAGAACCACATATAGACCAGCGCTCAAGGACATCCCATTGATACTAGGCTGTCACCCTTGTTTGAATGAAGAGAGTAGAGCACGGAGATATGAGCACCAACAGCCAAAAGCCCCCGCCAAAAGCACTGTTCTTCGACGCAAGCCAAGACCTTCTTTTTCTAGTCCCCAATCTAACCCTACTCAGGTCTTCGGCACCGTCGTCGACTGGCGTAAAACTGTAACCAAATACCTCGAAAGGCGGTCTTTCGAAACCCTCAATTCTGGCTCCTCTTCGGTCGCTACCGCAGTCCGAACTAAGTGCGCAGAAGTCCATTGGCCCACCTTCGCTCAGGAATGGCGCAGCTCCTACTATGCCTTCACGCGCGACCAAGCCAAGCGCAAAGACAATGACCAAGCCTTAGCATTCAAGACGGTGGACGATCATCATCTTGACTCCTTACGCGCGCTGCTCGACCAACATGGCATCTCCGGACTATGGAGGGAGGACCAGGTGATCCAAGTATCACGGATATGGCACTATCTTGAAGCCTGGCCGGACTCGTCCCGTGGACTCATGGCTCTAAAAGATCAAGGTTTCATCATCTGCACGCTGTCGAATGGCAATATCGAGCTGCTCACGGATATGGCTGTCCATGCCGATCTGCCTTGGACGCACGTTTTCAGCGCTGAGAAGTTCGGTGCTTACAAACCCCATCCTTCCGTTTACACTTCTGCGTGCAGAGAATTGGGGCTGGAGCCGGGCCAGTGCGCGATGGTGGCGGCACATTTGGCAGATCTAGAGGCGGCCAGGGAGTGCGGCCTGCAGACTATCTACATCGAGAGAGCGCAAGAGGAATCGTGGCCTCCGGAGAAAATGGACGGCGCCAAAAGCAAAGGGTGGGCAGACATGTGGGTGAGCGTTGGTGATGATAGCAAGGGAGGTGGAATTCTGGAGGTTGCAAGAAACCTTGAGGGTGAGCAAAAGCTGTAAAATGCGATAAGTGCAATTTCTCTTCGTCTCCATGTAAAGAATGGAGTCTTGTTCACGGAATCTGACATCTGATGATCTACAACTTCGCTCTCTCCTCTGTCGCTTTATGCAGATCAGCCCCCTTGAGCTGAAAATACTCCTTCACTTTTGCTCTCGCCACCTCCACTACCCCTGCATCTTCCACCGTCGCCGGCACCTGCACCTCCTTTTCAAATTCACCATGCACAGCATTCTCCACCAGCTCCCTCAACACTCTCCTCAGTGTCTTCCCCGACCTCGTCTTTGGTATCATGCCTTTCCCTTGAATCATACCACCGAGTGCCGCTATAGCGCCAATCTGCTCACGGATTGATCTTTGGACTTCTTTGAATGGTTTGTCATCTGGAATCGCAGATTCGGGATGCTCCGCTGTAGAGAGCGTGACGAAAGCAAAGGGCAGATGTCCCTTCAACGCATCCGGAATACCCACCACGCCTACGCAGATCTCGGTATTAGCATTGCTTGTTCGCGGCAGTGCCTGGAATTGCAAGACAGGTTTAAAGAACAAAAAGGATTTATTTGCTCTTGAAACATGCAATCTCAGTACCAAACATGAAGGATTATCTCCGAAACGTACGTACAGCATTCGGCGATATCTGGGTGAGACGCTATGGCTTGTTCAATGGAGCCGGTGCTGAAACGATGAGCGGCCACGTTGATGATGTCGTCTGACCGCGACATTACGTGCACGTAGCCGTCTTCGTCAAGCATGCCAGAATCCCCCGTGTCGATCCATTTGCCTTCGAAACGTTTCATGTAGCCGTTGTAAAATCTTTCTTCGTCGTTGAAGAGCGTGGTGAAGCCTGTAGGAGCAAGTGGGACTGCCAGGACGATGTTTCCCATCTGTCCTTTTCCAACTTCTTTTCCTTCATCGTTGACTATCCTAACGTCAAACCCTGGCATGGGTTTCCCTGCTGATCCAGGCTTGATTGGCAACGCCCTGTGGACTTCTATACTAGTGAAGTCTTTTCCAGCAGCGACATTTAAAGCAAGCCCTGAAATTGGAGAGCCAGACTCTGAAGACCACCAATTATCGATGACTTGAGCCCCAGGCGCACAATATTTCTCGAGAAGCCCCTGGTACATGCGTACTATACTCGGTTCGCTCCTCTCACCGGCGAGGAACAGCCCTTTAAGCTGCTTCAAGCCTCCTCGCTGGCCCGCTTTCTCGAAAAACTTGTTCTCGGGATCGTCCCGCCTGATAGCTCTCAGAGCTGTAGGAGCTGTACTCAGCACATTAACTTTGTGCTCTTCGATTATCCTCCAGAATGTGCTGGCGTTTGGCGTGCCGATGGGTTTTCCCTCAAAGAGAATGCTAGTTGCTCCGGCAAGCAATGGTGCATACAGTATATATGAATGTCCCACCACCCACCCAATGTCTGAAGCGCAGAAAATCACATCCCCTGGACCATGGATTCCGAATAAGTACTTGATCGAAAGGTTCAAACCCACAGCATGTCCACCTGCTTCTCGGAGGACTCCTTTGGGTAAACCTGTTGTGCCACTTGTATAGATAATGTAGATTCCATCACTACTTTTGACGGGGACAGCCTCTGCTCTGATTCCTCTATCTCTTGCGCTTTTGACGAGAACCTGCCAGCTCCTTTCTCCTCTCTCTTTGATTACCGGATGCCATCTCAACTGCTCTCTTTGCCATACTATAATCTTCTCAGGTTTATACTTACTTTTATGCAAGGCTCCTTCGATGAATGGTTTATAATCCATGGGCCCTTTGGAACCCTCTATTCCACAAGAGGCGGTCATGATAGCTCGAGGTTTGGAAGCCTCGATCCTTTGTGCCAATGACGCAGGCGCAAAACCTCCAAATACGACAGTGTGAATAGCGCCCAGACGGGAGATTGCGAGTATGGCGAACAGTGCAGAAGGAATCATGGGCACTGTGAGGTATTAGCACGGATGGATGCCCACAGACAACTGGGATCCATACTGTACACAAGCACGACATCGCCCTTCCTCACGCCTTCTTCCCTCAACACGCCGGCAAGTGTTTCCACCTCCTGCAAAAGCTGGCTGTATGTATACTTCTCCTTGCTCCCAGTAACCGGCGAATCCCATATGATAGCCGTCGAACCCCCATTGCCATTCTTGACATGCCTATCTACGCAATTGTAGGATGTTGATATCTCTCCATCCGGAAACCAGGTGAAGCTGGAATGCGAGATGCCATTGGAGAGATTCTTTGTCGACCGCGCTAATGCCCTGGAAGGCTTCTTGTGCCAATGCAGCTGTTCAGCTTGATGTGCCCAGAAAGACTCCGGTTCTTGGATCGAATGGGCTTGGACTTCGTCTTGCGCGTGCGGGGTTTTTGGCGCCATTTGGATAAGGAGGCTCACTCGTTGGAAGCTTTGGGATGCCAATCCTCGAACATCAAATGGACTCCTGGGACTCCTGGGACACCTGTATGCCGCAGTATTCGAGCACCAAAAAAGAGCAGTCATGATAGCTGCTCGTTGAAATCTAAATGATGACTTGATCGGACCAAAGGCGCTGCGGGCATCTTGCATCTTGCCCCGCGTCTTTGGCCCAACTGGTGGTTGTAAAGATATTCAAAAAATTTCAATTTTTGGTTTCGAGGGGGTGCTGCGGGAATTTTGTTAATGATTAAGATATAGTATGTCCAAAGCGCTCATAATTGTTGACTAACTCGCAACCTTCACAGCAATTGATGGTAAGGAATCGGCAAGACAAGGAGTAGTAATCTCAATTAAGAAACTGTACAAGAAACCGGATCTCCGATGCCAACGGTGCGAAGAATGAGATATTTCTCTAGCGCCGCCGGCCTCATGGCCAGATTGACATTCTACACTTTGATCTCTCCGTAAAGCTGATTTGATATTGATTGAAGTAATCGGTTTCAAGTATCTATTAAGTACCAATCTGCGGTTTTTGCCATGAATGTTGCCAAATATCATCTACCATCTAGACATACGATGAAATGGTTTTGTACAAGATTGCTTTGCAGTCATTCTTTGCCAGTAGTATTGAGTATGGTACGCCCTTTCTTAGCCTTCACACTCTTGATGATACTCAGCACAACTTGCTTGGCTTTCGTATGGAGACCAACAGTACCTTATGTAGCATGCTCCCAGCCCACATCTGCTGGAGAACTTAGCGATTCATCCTCTAGCACAGTCATGTTGTGACATAAGAAGATAAATTCGAGCATAGCATTTCGTTTGTCGATGTCTCCTTTATTAGTATCTATGCTTCCCATATTTGATACCACCTCACTTAACCTTTCTTCAAGACGCTAAATACATGTCATACTAAGGATATGTCTTGATATTACGAAAAGCAAGAACTCAACCTTACTAGGCGCCCACTACGCACCGTAATTGGTAGCTGAACTCCATGCCTCGCCTCGAGAAATGGCTGAAATGATTGCTTGTCGACATTTCCCCGTTTCTCCGTTTCAAGCAAGCTTTCTCGTTGGGCACGTTTGCTCCACGCCCAGCGTTCTTTTGTCATGCCGTAGTTGGCAAGGAGCCTCTGGTGTGGAATTCTTCAGGTCGAGTACAGCCAACGACCCTGAACCCCAGTAAAGGATGGTGAAATGATGAACGATTTGGTAGACAGAAGCAACGCTGGCGATCCATTACGAGCATGCGGCATTGCGACATTCTGTCATTGGGAGGCGGTATCTGTGAGTCTGCCACGGGAGACGGCCGACTGCTATGGATGGTCACCACGACCATACACGAATGGGATCCTCATGCTTGACCGGGTGGGTGCTACACAAGGATTTTGTACCGCTTCAGAGTACGTTTGCACGGTACAACAAGGTCTTGCTTGTCAGGTTTCATGGGGCCCGAACGAGGCGATTGATCACGACATTCTATTGAACAGTTGCGGCTCAGAAGCAGATTGGTGGTGAATAGGTAAAGTCCTTATGCTTCTCCCATTCGTTGGTAGAGCCCGACGACTGATTGAGAGATTTATCGCGGTGGGACTAAGGAGCCGACAAGCAGTCCCTAGCTTGCCGGTCTGAAATTTGAGATGTCATCCCAGCTGTGCCTTGCCGCTGGCGTGGGCTATTAACCCCTAAAATGCACCTTGCGATCCGTCCCAGCGGGATGCCGTATCATCTTGGATGGTTGTTATCTCTGCACATGAAATGGCTCAAGCCGTGTTAGTGCCTGTCAACCTAGTCAAAAGCAGGAAGCTGATGGGGTGAGAAATTATCATGCCATGCTGTGTGCGCGGAAAGGGCCGTGTTCCTGGAGGAGCTGTTCTTGAGGTTGACTCAACTGCAATTCTTCCCCTTCAAGTGCGTATTACCCCAGGACTGCTGTCATGATTGCCTTTGCAGACGACTGGGTAGTCAATGTGAACGCGCACAATCCCGGCAAACACCCTTCTCCCTTAGTCGATCGCAAGACACGAGGATTGGAGCAAGCCTCTCCAACATCAGAACGATCTGCGTAGTATCAAGCCACACTGGCACAGCAAAGTCCACCTTAGATGTCATTACAGCCCGGTCGAACTGTGTATGGGATTTGCGTGAGGCCGGCCGCGGTCCTTGACGCATACATAGCGGTGACCTTGCTCGAAAGATTGTTGATACTCCCCTCCGTGTTTGAAGTGGCAGAGATTGATATTAAGCAACCTTGCAGAGATGCGGGTGTCAGAAACAGGTAGCTGAGTGGATGCTATGGCACGAACGTTTGGGTCCCTTGAAGGTGCACTAGTAGTTGGCTTGGGAGAGCACGATTCCAACAGTAGTTTGGTAAGAACGCGATGCTGCGTTAGGGGACGCCTCTTGAACTCCCCAATTCCGGTCCTCTATAACCGTATCAGTGATCTTTTCTTGAGAGCCCCGCTGATTGCAATTCTAGGATTGTCCAATCTATCAGACCAGGAGCATTAATAATTAATTCCGCATCCCGTATGCTGTTGATCGTTTGATTCGCAGAGAGCGGAAGGTTCAAAGTGGTGTCCACGCGCCGTTGAGACCGCTGGATAAGAACCAAAGATACAGAGACACAGAGAAAGGCTGAGCCAGATAATACTCTAATTGAAGATCCTTGAAGTGAAAATAAACATACACGTGCTGATCGCGTGGATGCGTCCAGGGATTGGGAATAGACGCTTTCAAGACAAGCCCTAGACTTGTCTAAAAAGCACAGGCCAGACCTTTAAAGCGACCTCTTAAAGCTAAAGCATTTTGCTCTCTATCACCATCGTCCAAATTTCTCCCTCTTTCCTTTTATACCAACAAACAATATCATTGCTACCTTCATCTCTGCTCCGTCCCTATTTGCTATCTACTGCATTTCCTTGTACATCTCATATAGCCGCCTTGCCCCCGAACGGACCCCCCTTTCCCCCCCATCTTACAGGCTTGCATTGTGACACAAGGCTCTGGACTGAACCGGGCCAGTCTGCTCCAAGCACACATTCGGAGCACGCAAGATTACTGGACCCACCGTTCAACTGCATACCCAATATTGAACGCCCATTGCTTCGATACTCCTCGTGAGTGCTCAGGATAAGTTCGCAAGAATTACTGCTTTGGGGCCTGCACCACCACATACCGCCGGCGCAATTGTTCAATGACAGGCCCTCTGCTCGGTATAAGAGTCTAACACATCGCCACGGTCTTTTCTGGTCATAGAGTACTGTGATCCAAGCCGCACTACAACGAAAATCAATTGCAATTCGAATTGATTACTCTTCCACACAGCTAGTGTGCCTCTCAGCCTTAAACCCCCAGAATATCTTTGAGTCATTTCCCACGTGATCAATTGGCTTCCAGTACGCAGGCCTCGCTACTGCACCGCAGCCAAGATGGCGGGGAAGATGACGTTGTACAAGTTGGTGGTACTTGGAGACGGTGGGGTCGGCAAGACTGCTTTGACCATACAAGTACAAGAGTACCCTCTCAACCGCGCGAATCACAGCTGACGGATTTGCAGCTGTGCCTCAATCACTTTGTTGAGACTTACGATCCCACAATCGAAGATTCGTACAGAAAGCAGGTCGTCATCGATTCACAGTCATGCATGCTAGAAGTGCTTGACACTGCTGGTCAAGAAGAGTACACAGCCTTACGTGATCAATGGATCAGGGACGGCGAAGGCTTCGTTCTGGTCTACAGCATCACGTCTCGATCATCCTTTACACGAATACGGAGATTTCATAGTCAAATACAAAGAGTGAAGGAGTCGTCGAACGCTGGCTCCCCTACAACTGCAGGCTATCTTTCATCACCAGTTTCTCATAGCATGATAATGGGCGGAGGCCAGGCACCTGTGATGCTGGTCGGCAACAAGAGCGACAGAGTGACAGAACGTGAAGTGTCTACGCAAGAGGGCAGTGCCTTAGCGAAAGAAATGGGCTGCGACTTCGTGGAAGCATCAGCAAAGAACTGCATCCATGTGGAGAAGGCATTCTATGAGGTTGTTCGAGCACTAAGGAAACAACGGCATGATACGCAGATCACGAGGACGGGAACAAATCCTGGCAGAAGCGGTGGCCCCATTGGTATGTCCGATTTACGGGATGGGAGGAAAAGGGGACCAAAGGAGTCGAAGAGCGGACACAAAACCCGATGCACGATATTATGATCACGACTCGCTTGCATTCCGGAGCATGCTCAACATGACACCGCAGATCCAGCCTCGGCTACAGTGTCATTGGCTGCCGCTTCATCAGCTGATTGGTTTGACGATCCCCCACTGGCATCAGTACGATTCCAGCACTATAGCATCATGGCATCATAAAGTAGCATTTTCTTACCTCTCGATGTACAGACACTTCACATGAAACTGCATCAGCACTTCGTGCCCCGGGCTTGAAGGACAATATAGATGCAGCATCACATCTTCATGACCACTACCCAAACACACATTGATACTGAAGCATTCGGACACCAGCGACTCTCAAAGGAGCCTCAAGAAAAAGGCTGCATTTAGACACCAAAGGCGCACTCGGAGTACTCCCTACAGGATAGATATGGGCAGCCAAACGGACAAATCTGGGGTGGCATTGTTTATTTCCAATCATGCGGCAAGAAAAGCTGAGGATATGGGGACAGGATACCGACGAGATACCCAGGGCCATCAAAGAGGCAATTTAGAAATTTCACAATTACTGATGTTCAATGCTTTGACGTGCAGACCATGCAAACTCTCTAATCTGTTCGTATCCAAATGAGCCGCTGCTCCTCGTTCTCTGCCATCGCATTTATATTGCTGTCACTGCTATCTAGAGTACCTAGACCCCGGTCTGTACCGCCTTATCCCCTGCTTGCATTTCTCATCTTAAACAGATGTCAGCATCAAGCCATGAGAGTTATCTTCAGCGAGCTTCCATACGTCCAGGCACAGGATTAGACCGAGAGCAGCAGATGGGTGAGGCTTTTCAGATCATCAGAACTCCATCTATAACCCACACGTCTTATAACTTATAGAGTATCTCTATCTCTATCTCTATCTCTTCTAGTAGATCCGTCACTACTCGACGCCGCAAGCCAGCTAATATTACAATTCTCCTGATCTTACAATTCGCTATGCTCCGTTGGAGGCGGCCGTCCACTGTCCTTTGCCAAATTCACTCCAATCTTCTTCCGCCACTTCTCCCACAGCGCCCAGAACTCCTTCTCCATCGGCTTCTCCACTTGATCGGGTAGTACGACCGTATACTCGACATGTAATTGGCCATACTCCTCTTCCCCAGCTCTTGACTGCTCCTGCTCCTGCAGCCAAACTGGCATGCCCTCGCCAGCTACCACCTCCACCTGATTCGGCTGTATCACCTCTCCTCTCTTCCTTCGTAAACGCACAACATGCCCATCCAGATGGGTGAGATTTCGCTCCCAATCACCCATCCATGCCTCTCTTAAACCCAACACCTCCTTCCAGAACATATCCCTCCCTTTCCTCCTGAAGAAAGCTCCATCGGTCCGTTGCCCCTCATCACCATACTCCGCCTCTTTTTCGCCCACATTCACCACGAGATCTCCAGCAACCCAATCTGGGCTCTCGTCCGCTTCATTCTCGTATACGATTCGGCTACCCTTTGGCATGCCCTTCTCGATGTGCAGCGTATGCGATGCCATCTTCTTAACCACTCTTGAGCCCCCACATACCTTACACGGGTGCTTTATAGTCTTTCCTTTACCACCGCACTTATCACACCCCATCTGCGCCTGCTGGAATATGCCCGGCGCAAGCATATGCTTCTGGATCACCATCCCCCTCCCACCACACTGCCCACACGTCTCCACAGTCCCATCTGCACTTCCACTCCCCTCGCACTCTTCACAGATTTGCTGTTTCTCAATGCTGAACTCATGCTGGTGTCCATTGTAAAAGTCACTCAGGGGTACCGAGATTCGCACTTCCATATCTGGCCCTCTCCGTTGCCCAGATCCGTGTCCGAAGTGTCCTGAGCCGCCGAAGAAGCGGGAGAAGAGGTCGAAGGGGTCATGAGAGCGGCCGCCTTGTCCACCTTGTTGGTGTTGTTTTAGGCCTTCGTAGCCGTATTGGTCGTAAATGCGGCGGGTTTCGGGTTCGGAGAGGGCATCGTAGGCTTCGGCGATTTGGACGAATTTTTGGGAGGCGGATTCGTTGCCACTGCAGAAACGAAGAGAGTCAGCTTTGGTTCTCTATTTAAATAAGATTTGTTTTACTACGATTGGGGATTGGGGAATTTGGGCACAGGATAGGGAGGAGCTCACGGATTCTTATCGGGGTGGTATTTCTTGCTGAGGAGGCGGTAGGCTTTCTTTATCTCTCGATCTGAGGCTGATTTTCCAATGTCCAAGAGTTTGTAGAAGTCTTCAACGCAGAGGACGAGTGGAAGGAGGAAGCCTAAGATGAGAGCTGGAAGGAACATCATCTTGAGGAGTAGGACGTGGGCGAAGCCTCATAGGCGAACGGAGAGCGGGATACAATCCCAGTCTAGGATCTCAATGAGATTTAGGACCTTGGGCTGGATAGTTGTGAACAAAAGAGCTCGTGGTACGTGGTATCAAAGAGTTGAGCAAGATGCTACCGTGGCTAGATTGGGCGCAAACATTTGTCTTGGCATATAAGATTAGATTGCGCTACAGGTGCGAATTCATGAGGCCACGCCAGCCGCAAATGAGCATCAGCCATCAGCACACGATGCTTTGAAGTAGATGCATTCCGAGAAGCCCATGTAGCTAAGTGAGGAAGACATCAAGGACACCCGCAGTCGAAGCCTATGACCTCCTCCCAATAAGTGGCCCCTGTTAACCCTCTAACCACCACTCCATTTTCCTCATCAAGCCAAGTGCAGACTTCTTGAAGTTTGCTACGACCAAATTCATTATTCCATGGCTGTTGCTCGCTGGTTCCAGAACTGATGCCGCACAGATCTTTCTTTTCTTTGTTTCTTAGCCTAAATGTTGCTTGACGTGCTTGAGTTCTTCTCCAATTCACCCGGACGACTTCTGTTAGCCTTCTCATCACCACACTGAATTCCCTCATGGCAGCCAACAACATGGACACGATCTTGCAAACCGTTCAGGACATCATCGGGTACCGATTTAGAGAGCAGCTGATCTTATGGGAGGCAATGCAAGCCGCTGGGTCCAACGTACGCTCCGCAGGTGATCGGGTATTTGTGGATGGCAACAAGAGACTTGCCGTAATCGGGGACACAGTGCTCCAACTTGTCCTTGCTGAGAGATGGTACAGTGGCGGGAGTGTCAGAGGTGTTGTTGTCGGCGTGTGCACAAGCTTGTAGATAGCGTGCTAATGCAGGCAGCAGAACGATTCAATCAGACCCTATCTCAAGTTGCTTCCAATACCAGTCTGGATAGGGTTGGACGGCAACATGAACTTCATAAGTGCGTCAACACTAACCCATCCCAACGTCAATCGTGTCGCCAACCACGATGGCTGCGACCATTGAGGCCATTCTTGGGGCGGTATATTTGGATAGCAACTTGGAGAAGGTCGGAGAGGTGATGCAGACTTTAGGTCTAGTACCCCTGGCTTCACATGATGCAGGGGAGAGTCAATAGATGATCAGGCACATGGCGCTTAGCAAAGCGAGACAACATTATAGATACGTCACAAGTTCAAGCGGTCCTCTCCCTCTTTGCGCTATCCCAATACTACATTCGTGAAATCACGGTACGGAGCCGATGATTGCAGACTTTCGCATCTGGACATAAATAGGTAGCACGTGTATGAGAATGGCAACGTGATTAGACGCCTCTTCGTACAGTAAAGCTTGCGAGCTCGATTGGTAAGTAAAGAAGGCGCCAAATTCCGGCGTCAGATATAGTAAGATACCAATCAAGTCCACCGCAAAACTTCAGGAAGCATGCACATCCCTGCATTCTGCATGCTTAATAAGTAATCAATTAGAGCTCGCGGTAGGGCAGACGTCTGGTATCAGGTACGCGTGAAAGGAGAGTGCTCTTATTGGACAGCCTTATAGGAACCGTTTGATGGACTATTTCGCTCCGCTCCGCTGCACTGGTTTGGATTGGACATCTGTACCAAAGCTTGGTGGCAACAACAGCCTGTAGGCTGACGAGTGTCACTATGTATGCAGGAAGGCCTCACGAGGTCTTCGAAAAGCTGCAGTCTCGGACGGTCGCGATCACTGACGGCCAATCATTCATGAAGTCCTCCTATGGTTCGTTGCTGATGGTCGGAAAGCGCTCGAGCCGTCGGGTGACTTCGGCCGCCTCATGACGCAGTAAGGCCCGAGCGACGGTTCGAGCAAACGGTTGTCTGTCATTCGCTCTCGATCTGTTGCGATGGCAGATAACCAGGCCTCGAGATACCTATCGGAAAACTTAGCTTGTGACCGATCTCTGTCCGTTTAGTGCTTCATTGCTGCGCACATCTGTGCGACAGACCTTCGTTTGAAGATGTTATGCAGCATACGTTCCGCGTGTTCTGCTAAAGAATACCAAAAGAGGGTATCCGTATACTCGGTATTGTCAAACGGACGCTCTATGGCTGCCCTTCTATTCGGGTTTCGCATGTGCGCTCGAGATCTCTCCGCGGTACGACGTATGGCCCAAACTTTTAGGTGCAGCTGGCTTATGCACGCCATCCTTTGCGCAGCATGACATGGCATCTTCATAAGGCTGGCGCTTGGCGTATCCAGGCGATCTCATGTCGCTCGGATCCGACGACCTAGGTTCTTTTCGCTCTCTCATACCACTTTCTACCCTTTCTCTCTCCTCACGTCCACGACGCCTTTTTTGACCAAGAGCTCGTCAAACCTGAACGACTGAGGCGGTGTGAGAAATGAGATACTGCAAGACTACCCGGAGCAGCCAGAAAAGGTGATATCCCCAGAATACGGCAGAAAACGGCTTCGAGAAGAAAAATTTCGGTGCTTTATTCGGTTAAATGCCAGGATACTTGTACAAAGAAACAGGGCGGCGGTCTCAATTACCGCATTGTCTGAAGACCGTCAGACATCTTGCCAGGAAGTTGGCATGTAGAAAGGCGTTTCTCCCAAAGAACCCTACCAGAGCCACGCCCAAGAGCTGACTTGCTGTCTTTGAGCAGCTCAGCTTCAGTTCATCACTCTTATTGGCATCGCAATTTTCGCGCTTGGTATCTATTTGCTTCAAGGGACACGATGTGAGCGCCCATGATAGCCACATTCCTCGACCTTTTGCGTGCGCACAGGCGGCGTGTGGATCAAGGTCGGTCTGTGAGTACTCCATGCTCCCTCTGAGCAGCCACCGAATTGATTGCCGATACTTGTACCGCTTGGGGCTAGGAGTGCGTTGAAGCCTGAAGCTTGGGGCTTGGCAGCCGCGAAGTCAACTTGATACTTAGTCGATCGCCTTTAAGCTCGATGTTGAAAGCCAGTCCTTCCTTAAGAGGCCCTCCGTTCCTTGGGCAAAAGCATAGAAGATCTGTGGTTCTCCCAATTACCGAATACCTACTTTATCTGGCAACTCATAAAGATGCAGATCATCAAGCTCGCCTACGCGCCTCTTCGCCGATCGGGTCCCGGCCAGCGAAGCCGGAAGCGATGCTCGCAATGGCTTGAGCACTTTAACAATCGAACTTAATGAAGCCACAGTGTGCTCGTGATGATTTCCTGTCAAAAAGCTTACCCCCACGCGTCTGCCCAAGATCCGCCACTCGGGCACAATTGCAGATATTGACAATCGTGATTAGTGGGATCTGACAGAACAAGTCCCGAAGCGTTGTGGGTATCGAAATTCGTGGCACCTCCTCTTCTCCCAGTCATCGGAAGTTAGAGAAAACACCGAAGATACCGCATACGGCGTGTCAGCTCTTGCTCTTGTTTGTCCCCCAGAGATGATCGTACCGAAGGTGTTCGCTTGCACGCCTACTTTCTCAGCCAACCCACTGACCGGGATGCAAAACATACAAGCAGAAATGCAAATGCCGCGGGATGCCTCGAATAATATTAACACGATAGTGCCGTAGTACGTATATCTGAGTGCGCAAGATCAGAGCAACGGAAGACTGGGTAATTAAGGATTAGCAGAGCTAGACAAGGGGCTATGAGTTCCTGGGACTTTTAGTGCGCTCATCTCTTGTTGGAACTGTTGAACATTTCCCAGTTGCTTAGCCAAGAAGGGCGACAGAGAATGCTCCACAACCTTCACTGAAACGAAGATGCTCAGTGCGGACTGTCAGCTGACGACAAGGGTCTGTCCCTCAACCAAAGGCCAGCCCCATATACTCATGCTTAGGCATTGACATGGGAAGAGCAGTTTCTGTTGTCCTGTCACTGTGAGGCTGTGAGCAATAATTTTTTTGGTGTCAAAAGAAGCGTCAAGGTCTTAGGTTGGTTCCTAGTTGCTGCCCAATTGGGGCCAATTGGAGGAGAAGGAGATAAAATCCTAAAGTAGTTTACTTTAGATTGACGGAAGAAAGATCGAAGGGGGAAGAGGAGGTCAAGGAAGCGAAAGGGTTTGATCGACGTGGAAACGGAAGCAATCAGCCAATCAGCCAATCCAGCCATCAGCCAATCATCTAATAGTAATCCTGGCATTAGTCGTAGCGAAGAAAAAGTAAGGAAGTAAAGAGTAAAGTAAAAAAAAGGTAAAGTAAAGTAAGGTAAGGTAATCCCTAGATTTTGGGGGCTGATATCGATTTGTAGCGCAGAATACTGCATTGATGGCTTGTCTCCCAACCTTGTAAAAGTAGGTAGGTACGAGTACCCCTGCAACTTCGTTACCATCGTTCCCAGCGTTCCCAGCGTTCCCCCAGTTCCCAGTTCCCTGGATTTCTTTAGTGCCTGGTGGTTGCCTCCCAAGGGCTCCAAGTACCGAACCCACGCCCAAATGTTAACGCGCGCCGTTGACAACGATGGCACCAGATGGCAATAGCTTCATGAAGATCTGCATGCAGTAAAACATTCGAGGGTTTCTTCTTCGTACCTGACCCATCGAAAGAGAAGCTACCATACTCCTTCCTCCGCGATTGTGACGGTGTACAACAATTACATCGGCCATGCTATAAGGCCAAGGCGGCCCCCCCCCCCCCCAAGTGACGGCAGTGATTTCAGGATCAATAAACGTTCTTTCCCCGCGCTCTGCCTCTGGTCCCACCTACGAAAACAATCCTTACCAACCTTACCATTATTGTACATATCGTCGGCTTCTCATCTTTGCCTTTCTGACCACCTCAGTAGCCGCCTGTCAGCCTACTTGGCCTTCGGCATTTCATCCCCCCTTCCGGATCGACTCGTCGCCACCCGCACATCCAAAGAGAGAAAGAGAAGCGAAAGTATTATCAGAGTAGTGGGGAACTCCACACAGCCTTCAGCTCACCGCTGCACCCATTTTCGCCATTTTTCCACATCAAAAAGGCGCGAAATCCACCATACCTTGTTGCATCAATGTTCCGATGAGTCCAAAGCTCCACTGCCGAAGCAATAACATCGGCCCATAGTCTTGACGAGGAATACCGAAAACTTTGGGGCACTGCGCGTGGTGGCATGTTGGATAGAGCTGATGGATTTGGTCGCTCATGAGGGTCGCAATCAAAGAGATGGATGGATCGGGTCCGGAACCCAAAAGACAGCGTCTAGATTACCATAAACCGCAATCCCACGGTCATGCCACTACTCTACCACCACCTCCTCACACGTATCAACCGCCACAGCAACCGCCTCCCCCTCCGTCACCTTACGATGTTGGCCCGCACGATAATAGAAATCTACCAGACCCCGGCGGTCCCAATCCCCATGCCTACGTGCAAGAACATTCCGGCACGAGCACTCCACGAGACCAGCGATTTCCGCCTGACCCAGGCTACTCTCACCGAGGTAGCGCTTCGGTCGTCCCTCGGTCCCCAGATGGCCACCATCAATATCCACCGGGACGAACTTTGAGTATCGTTGAGGGCCCGCACTATCCATCTCAGTATCCTGTTGAACCTAGCGGGTATCCGCCACACGAACCACCGCCGAACGGTAATGTCCACCACGGCGGTCTGCCAATGCACCCTTATGAGCAAGCCCATGGGTATCCTCCACCACACCACATTGAATTTTCCCAGTCGCCGGTCACTGCTGGTCCTCCATATGGAGCCGGAAACTATGTAGGTCACTTCGGTCAAGCAGGCGCAAGGCCTCTGAAGAAAGGAAATAGGGCAACGCAGGTACATCTACGACTTTCGCTCTTCAGAGTTTACCAGCTGACTTGTTAGGCATGTGATGTCTGTCGAACGAGGAAAGCAAAATGCGATGAAGGTAGACCCGAATGCGGCTTTTGCGTGGAGAATAACATGCGATGCAATTACCAGAGTGTGGCGCCGGCGAAGTCCGTTACCTTCCCTTTCTTTTCAATGCAACTGATGTACTAATGCTTTACAGGGCTGATCGTGCGAATCAGCAAATAATCGACCAGTTGTCGTCTCACAAAGAGGAGATGAAAGCCCTCAAAGAAGACTGGGGTGGAAGATTTGACAAACTCGAGCAGATGATCCTGGATATGGGCGGTGGACGAAATTTGACCATTGAAAGACGTGACACGAAGCCACCACAGCTCAAGTTGGAGAGCCCTCCGGGACCGGCGACTGGCCAATTACCTGGAGGCGTTGACAATCTATCTTCAGAACCCACCGCTAAGGATACGGCAATTGTTGACACAAGTCCTGGTGGCTCTTTAACAGAGTCGACAGGCAGTGATCCTGTTGCAGCACGGACCAACGAAATCTACATCGCACACAATACCGCAGCTCAGAAGTTGTTTCGTTGGCGGTCTATCAAACAATTACTGCGACAATGCAGTAAGATTGAATTTTCCGATCGTGCGGAAGCCTATGTTATGGAGTTTGAGATCAACAAGGGCGTAATGAGGATCTATGGCAAAGGCCGTCAGTTGCGAGACTCTCCATATGCGTCTCCTACAAGCGTAGCTGCAGCCAGCCCCACTCCCAGCAATGTCAGCGGTCCAGGGGACGAGACTTCGACGGCTAGTAGTCCGGCCTCTTCACCACCCGAGAGCTTCTGGGGTACCGCTTTCATGCCCACTCCCGTGGAGATTAGACCCACCAGCGATGTGGGGGGTCTCGGTCCAGATAACACTTTGAAGCTTGAGACGAGAACGATATCCCGGCTTCATCAAAGTTACCTTGACAATATCCATATCCTACATCCTATCCTGGATCAGCGTGAGTTGACCCGGATGGTTGAGCATTTCAAGCGTCGCCACAACCCACACCCACACGATACGAATTCATCCAAAGTTGGATTTGTAATCCCAGTCAACGCCAATCTCGATGCTGTACGAGACCCGCATGCGATTCTCAACAGAGCGCAGAAGCGAAAGCACTCTGACGGACAGTATTACGGCGCGTTGGGCGAGTCGAGCCTGGCGCCAAGTCCGATGAGCCCAAAAATTGTCTTGGAAAAGTCTCCAGAAACGGCTCTTACACTCCTCGTGATGGCCTTGGGAAAGATCTGTGAGTGTAGATCACCACTTCCAGGACCGGTTCCGGACAACATGAGAGACCCTATGAATCACACAGCGCATCCTTATTCGCCTTCCAGAGGTCAAACAGACTCGCCGCCGCCCCCGTATTCTCAACCGATGCGACATTCTCCATCTGCTTCATCCCACTCGACTGCCAGTACATCTGCACCTTCTCCAATGAGCGCTGGTCGAGTGGCTGGGTCAAGTCCAAGGTCTTCGGTCGGCGAGCTATCTTCCGGCGCCAGGAACGTCGATGTGATACCTGGGCTGGCTTATTATGCACAAGCCACGGACATCTTGGGCAACCTTACTGGCTTCCAGGAATTGATCTACGCGCAGTGCTGTCTACTTGCCGGTCTATACGCAGGTCAACTGGCGAACACCTTGGAGAGTTTGACTTGGATACAGACGGCTAGTAGAGTATGTCGTTTTCTTGTCTCAGAGTAAGTTTTGACGTGTGTAGCAATTGGTCCTGAAACTCACACTGGCACATTAGGCCATCCTTCACGAAAATGAGAGAAGCAAAAAAGAAGTAATCAAAATTGCGTTCTGGTCAAGCTTGCAATTGGAGAGGTAGATCCATCATTTATGGCACCCTGCAATCTGATCTGACCAATGACAGTGACATATTGGCCGAGCTTGATGTTCCTCCGAGCGGAATACAAAGCGTACTGACCCCTCCTGAATATCCAAAATCAATGGCCGATCACCCAATTGCTGTCTACGACGACCCGGGTAAAGCAAAGGTCATGACATATTATTGTTTCCAGCTCATGATGCGGAAGTCGCTCAACGACATTCAAACAGAGCTTTACAGTAAGTCTCGAAGAAACAACCTTGTTCTTTTGCCCGTTGATAAGACATTAACGACTGCTCAGAGGCCCCAAATTTTGAAAGGGTGACTCGTTCTGCCAGCCTGATCAACGCTTTCAATACCAACATATGGGAGTGGAGAAAGATGCTCCCTCAAGATCTGCAATGGGAAGACACCGAACCCCCAGCCCGGTACATCAATGACGCTCGTTTACGTGGAAAGTTCTATGGCGCCCAGTATATCATCCATCGACCTTTCCTACACGCTGCACTTGACTTTGACTTTACTGCTTCCGACGTTCAGTCCCCAAACCACGAAAATGTTGAAGTTTCTCAAAACGCACTCCATCAGCCCGTCCTGAGTCCTGACACCCAAGCGGGCACCATGGGACCACCAAAGCCCGTCTCTGATCCGGGATACCACCGTCGCACCGAAACCATCAGTTTCGCGGTCAAATGTATACGAGCCGCCGAAGAAAGTACTGTAGCTTTCGACGGGATCCTCGACCATAGGAGATTGGTAGTCACGAACATAATGGGTACTGCCCACGCCCAATTTGGAAATTTGCTCGTACTCTCAGCAGCATACAAATCCAAGACATTGGGTCAGTACGTGGAGCGTGGAAAGCTAAGCCATCTCTTTGATCGGACGATCAAGATGCTGAGTGACCTCGCCCCTATATCACAAACGCTGGCGAGAGACTCTTTTATACTACATTGGTTGCGGAAAGTGGTGTTTGAAGGCGCTGATACCTTGTCGACCTCCTTTTCATCCGAATGAAAGCTTCCAACCGCTTCAAACGACGGCATTGGCCATGCCGCTCATACCATTCGCAAATTTGGTCGGAAACCAGACGAAATCATCGAGACATCTCTTCGCGTGTCTACGATTACCAATCCTCAACATACCTCCATCGTCCATCGCAATTTATCATACCGGGCAGACCTTTTCATCAAATGCATTATTCACGCGGCGGCCTCTACATATCGAATCCAGCATATATCGCCATCGTTCTCGCAATAGATACCACTAACGCCGAACAGGCTTTGCAATCACGTTCACACACGCGTGCTACCTCCGCGCTGAAGCGGTCAAGCTGTCCCGCTCAGCCGACACATACATTCGTTTCATATGAATCCATGTCTGATCTACTATCATCTGTCTAATATCTCTGCTGCTTTCGATCCGGCGTTTCTGGGCGGCATCAGTGAGCGAAGCATACCATATACTCTCGGGGTCGGCTATCTGTCTGTCTGATCTAGACACCATCGTACTTATTGCGCGAGCATGCCATGGGACACAAAGCACACCATCTGCTGGGCGGGTTGGGCGGTTGCATTGCTAGCATTGGGCGAAGGAGGGGGCGTGGGGGCCGTGGATTACATGCATGCCTGTATGTATTCATGTACGTACGACGACTTAGTACAGTGGCTATGAAGCCACTTGAATGGTATGCATATGGTTCTCCATCCAAGACTGTGCAGTAATAGTCAGCATGAAGCCAAGTGTCCTTGCGGTTCCTACCACTTCGAGTGGCGTTGCGTTGGCCCAGTGGACCTACTCGTAGCCCCAATGACTCCATCGTCCACAGCTGTGCTTTGGGGGAAGCGTCGGATGTGGACTGGAGCGCAGCCACAGGGAAGAGTTCTACAAATGTACCGCTGACTTTTGATGGGCATTGTGAGGCCAGAGAGTCGCTCTCGGATGCCCCCCTATACCGGATGGAAAGCTGTAGCATGTGAGGTTTTCGATCTGCTCGGATGACGCCGGGCTGGACCGAAAGCCTCACTGCGGTAAGCGTTGATGGCTCTGGCTTGCGGGGGAAGTTTTGGTAATGAGGCTTGGATGCCTTGTCTTTTCTTGACTTTACGGAGAACTTGCTGTAAGGAGTTGACACCGCGTGCCGCTATGCAATACCAAGGCGTGTTGTACAAAGGGTATCTACCAACGCTACAAACGACCGCTACTCCATGGCTCGTGGCACTGTATGTAAACTGGCAGTGTACAATTTGTATCATCTCTGCAGGGCTACAGCGCCCACATTGCCGCTCCCATCGCCGCTGCAAACACCCATGTAGTCGATGCCGCAAGCAAGCTTCCAGAGCCTTTCTTATTGGCACTGCCAAGGTTGATCCCATCAGGTAAGCCCTGGTAGCCAAAGGTGAGGTTCTGCTTGATGGTAGTGTTGACGCACTGCCCGTTGGCGATGTCTAGGTTTGTGAGATCATCCTAGGATGGTTAGCTTTCGCAAAGACAGTAAAGAAGGAGGGCTAATCCTACAGGTACGACGAAGAACATGTACATGCTTGCTGGGACATTCTTGAATCCGCTCGTATCGTAGGGGAATCTATCACCGGGATCCGTATTCGTGGTGTTCCGGAGAAAGATGCATTGTACTTGGCCTGGGTAATCTGTTACCATGGCTGGGTAATCCCTCATAACATCGCTATTGCTCGTGTCCGCAATTAGAACGAACTTTCGTTGTGGGAAGGTCTGGAAGACCTTATCGAGTAAGAACTTGCGGATGCTCAATGTAGCGCTGACGTCGCTGAAGTTCAAAGGACGATCGTCGAAGGAGCCGCCAGGGTAATTCTTGTAGATGAAATCCATGTAATTGCGAGTCACTTGCTCAGGGGTGGTGGTCAGGTAATGGAACCAAAAATTCGGAAGGGTGCGCGACCAGTTGGCATAGATGTCAGGCATATTCATCCAGGGAGTGAAAGGCTTGGCAAAAGTGTTCAGGAGGCCCAAGGATGGTTCGTAGATCTGGGTAACGCGTAGGATGTCGTCAATGTCGGAAATGATCCCCAGACCTGTTGGAGGAACAAGGTAGGCAGTTGCATTTCCATTCACATCTCCCTCCGTGTAGACATTCAGGCGCTGGATCTCGCTTGTAGAGTTGCCAGCATCGAGCCCAGCGTCATTGATTTGGACAAAGCCGTCAAAGTCTCCCTCCGCATCTGTTGGAATTGGATACTTAATCTGTTGACTTCCGCCTTGTGGAGTCACGGCTCCGCCTCCGCCTTGTTCTCCAGAGGCCCCTGCAGTAGGTGCGGGCTGGAGATTGAAGGTCACATTCTGGTTGCTCTGCTGGATTATGAATATTTCAGCAGTCAGGTTTCGAGCCTGCGAAGCCTGGGATGGTGGAAGATCTTCAACGGAAGTGCCGACCAAGAATACGTTCGCAAGATCATCTAGTCTCTGTTCGGTGATATTAGGTTGCTTGAAGACGTTGCCGTGGAAGCGAAGATTCCAGCCTTGACCTGTCCAATTGGCATAGCCACTGGCCTTATCAGTATCTGACATGTGAGGGAGATATGCAGCATGGCTCACGGTATGTTCAGCACCTGTGTCGGCAGCGCTTTGACTTGAGTATCGTTGAGCCCCAAGCTACTCTGCACATCGGCCCCAGTAGGAAAACCCTGGAAGAAATTGGGCACGCCTGACGCGACGTATGAGGGTATGTCTGAACCCAAGCCGCTGAGTATGGAATTGACATCCCCGGCAAGATCACTGACCACGCCTCTCTTTTTGTATGTCTTGGTTGGATCCCAGCTGGCCGGCGATGGGGTGATCAACGGCCGCTCTTGGCCTACTTGGCCGGGCCGTGGGATGCTTCGACGGACCGCTGTTGCGGTAATGAGGGGGAGGAGGACGAGGAGTACGGTTGGAAGGGAAGTAATGATCATGGCCGCGGATCCTAGGTCCAGGTCTTAGGTATAGGGAAGTCCTTCTCCAGAGTAAACAACCCGCGTCTGTGGCTTCTCCTCAAGACAGAAAGGAAGGTGAGGAGGATAAAAGCTATGCTATGAATAATGCTTCATGCCCTGTACTCTATGGTCGCGAGATGGGAGAACTCTCCTCCAAACTAGACTTGGACGAGTCCTCCCTGTTCGCGCAAACAAAATGAAGCAATCGAAAACAAGGAATCCGTGCTTGGCAGCTTGGCTTGGCAGATTTCAGGGTCCCGATTAGAATGGAGAGCTACGCAGGCACGAAGCCAAGCGCAGTCTTCCCACCATTCCTCATAAGAAAGGAGAAACAATGGAACGCGTGCAACCAGGCAAACATCGTGCGACAATCGCGATCTTCTGGCAATGCGTCACCAATTGGGCACATTTGAGGCTGACAATCATTGATTAACGTCGCTACCGTCGTTCCCATATCCACAGTCGTAGAGACCCCCAGAGGATCTTTGCCCCTTCCACCACCCCATGCTTGGCCTACACCTCCTCCGAAAGTCCGCCATATCAAGTCGACGCCTCGCCGGCGCCCCAATCTCACCGTCGATACCCCTCTCGTAGTATTCCGAGGTGATACCCTCATAGAGCCAAAGCCCGAGTCCTCCCACAGAACGCCCAGCGGTCAAAATCCTCCCCAGCGTCCCAAAGACTGATACTGAGCCCAAATATCGCGACACGGTAGTTGGTATTTGCGAAAGAACTCGCAATCGCAGTAGATCTCGTCATCCAGCTCTTCAACTCGTTCGAGGCCATAATGAGATCACCTGCCGCGGTGATCTCATCCGCAAGGAGGGCTTAAACGGGCGTCGGAAATGTCCGATATTTGGGGGTTGTTAAGGAGGCGCGACATGATCCCGGCTATGTGCTAGGCAATTTGGGCTGTGGAGGGGAAGAGGGAGTCGACAATGATAGAAGGTGGTAGAAAGCGACGATGACAGAAAGAAACATGGGACGAAAGCATGGGAGCGAGGCATGAGCGCGTCTCCATTGTTTACCTCCTATTCTATATGGGGGTTAGTGGAGATAACTGCGCAAGTGGCTTGCAGTAGTCCCGCAGTAGCGTCTGCCATTCTAATCGACACCGATTTCAGACCCTAAAGTCGGCGTTTACACGCATCAGCATATCCTATGGACTCGACTCCCTCAGAGCCCAGGGCATATCCCGCCCGTTCTACCGAGGCCAGAATGGAACGTCTCACAGACGTCCAACTGACAGGCTGATTGGAAAGCTTGCTTTCTCTTACTCAAGATTGAAATCACAAAATGTTCGACAACCATAAACTACAGTTGACCAATTAGATCCTCAGAGTTCGTGATTTTGACGCTAAAACTCATCTTATCTCTTCAATCTCGAGCTAAACGCGCGTATATCTCAAAGAGAAAGCATTGTAAAATATTATCATTCCTTAATCGCTACATATTACAGATACAATAGAATTATACTTGTAGCCGTAGTTATACGCTTTTAAACAACGCTTTTAAATAACGCTTTTAGAAACTATATTCGATAGAGTAATTCTGAAGATATATGAAGAATAAGAAATTTACTTCTAGTCTTCGTAGATTATCGAGCTTGCGAGAAGAGCCACTTCGGTAGAAACCCTCGAAGGGCCCTCGAAGGATCAGAGGGATTTTAGAGAATCTCCCCCCCTGAGAATTAATAAGAATCATTCTAATTATTCGAGGACTGTCAGAGAGCTCTCCGAAGTATCAGACTGATTTAGTAATGAATTGTTGTGAGTAGTCTTCCAACGGTATCGACAAGCTTTCCACTACTATTGGGTAGCCCGTGCCCCAGCACATATTTGAGCTTCCTTGCCGGAGGAATTCACTAAAGTGCGCTAGGAAGAGTCATCTGGGCCTAAGGAGTGGCAGTGACAGGCCTCCGAAGACTTCGCTCTTCTCGAAAAGAGTTCCAGGACATGATCCCCTTCGTATAGCTCTCTGACGGGCGTGCCGCTGCCTCCCGCTCATTCACTTGCCCATCCATCTAAGTCTTCTTTATCTAGCTCCAGTCGTCTGCCACTACTTGTAAGGATCAAAGCCAGAGGAAAACCTGGAGGATTTCTTGGTATGCTGTATGATCGTTTTCGATTGACAAGAAAATAACAATTATGTTCTAGCCATGAGCCGTTTTCCCAAGAGACGGTATTCTTGGAATTGTGATGTGAAGCGATGATCTTGATATGGCCTTTGGCCACAGATATCTGATACACGGACAATTCGAACGAAGTTTACACATTTGCCTTTCCTTTGCCACGATCTCAATGCATCCTCGAGTCTCTATACTGCAAGCTTAGCAACACATTCAAGGCCTAGGATATGTCAATCATCTTTAGAATTTACGTTGCACGGTGGCGTTGCCATCGTGGGGAGTGGTGAAATTGTTCATCCTTGGGGCACAAGTCCACAGCCCAACGGACGGCCCATTGTCGCAACACTCAATATAGACTGCTCTTGCGTTAGGATAGTACGGAGCAAGCACGGCGGGAACTTCTGTCGACGGAGTAAGCCCCTATACCGCAAGCGCTCGGTAAATTGCAGGAGCCTTCAATTTCCGAGGCTTCAATTTTTCGTGGTCTTGTTCCTCAAGCGTTGAGTATCAGCACTAGAGCAGCTCAACCCCAGCGTCAGAACTGTAGACAGATACCAACACGACTGCTACGTTGCCTCAAGCTCGACCATGAAACCCCCGACGGTTTCCGAGCTTGGGATCGCGATCTACGACTCTAAATCCTTCGGCGGGCTTCTGGACGCGTTCTGAGTTCGAGGCCAAATGAGGTCTGGTCGAAAATGGCAGTGAGGGTATGCCTGGAATGTTACTGAGCGGCCTGAGCGGCATCGGAGGTGTCTGGGAAAGGGAAGAGCGAGTCAGCGCGCAGGTTGTCATGAGAGGAGACAGGATTTTGCTGAATAGCATCATTGACTCAGTCAAAAGGATTTTGTGACCGCTTGGGCCACTGGAAATATCTTGGGCCGTGTTCTAGATGGTAACCCTATCAGAGATTCTCTTATCAGTTTCAGTCAATGTTTGTGCCAGGGATCCACTTGCACGAAAACATGGCGTGCTTAATGGCTGGATTGGAACGAAGCTATTTAGCGGGGCAAGACTTGACTCTGACTATGAGGCCACAGTGTGTTGTAGGCTTGTAGCGTATGCCACCACGATTGAGAAGAGGATGTGACTTCTCGCTATGAGGCAACCGATTATTTTTGGGGTATGCCACCACCACCCTTATTTATTAGGGTGTAGATTCATGCTATGTAGTAAGACTGATTGGATCATATTTGTCCCAATTTCGGCAGAGCGCGTGAAGCTAGGCGAGGATCAACCCGTCGAGCCTGTGAGGCTGTGCCTGATTTTAAAAGCCTCAAACCACACCTCTAAGGTAGCCCTGTAGTCCTCTAGCCCTCTAGCCCCTAACCCTCTACTCCCAGCCAGTTCATCCAGAAGTTCATTGTTGTGCCTTCCCTTGCAAATCATGACCGACGCTGTTTCCAGGAACCCGCGCCTTCCTCGGCAATGGCGTGATCACAAGCGTCATCATAAGTAAGCATGAGCACCACCGAATATCTCCATCCAGCCAGCATTTAAAGAAAGGCGTCGCCACAAAGAGCCACGCACGTTAACACTCTTTGCCACGCTTAGAGCGAGAAAGGTGTTCTCACTTTAGGCGTGAGAAGACTCGCCATGGGCAATTGATCATCCTCCAATTGTCGAGTTGCAGCTGAGCTGCAGCTGCCAATGATCCTCAAGCCGGCAACGTTTCGAAGCAGCCCCCAACCGTCATGTCGGTAGCCGAACTTGAATTTCAAGATGACTACATGAATTCATAAATACGCGTAATTCATCCTCGTACAGCGAGAGGCAGCGCACACTCGATGGGTCTGGTCTCCTACTGCCGACCATCTCGGAACCGAGGGCACTGTCGAGAAAGATGTTGCGTGTGGCTGGACGTTCCTGAGCAACGAGGAAGAGTCAATCAAGGACGAATAGCTACAACCTACAGGAGCCAGTCCCTGGCCTCTAAGCGCTAGACCTGCCAATTTACTAGAAGCAGGTACAAAGCTGAATGTAAGGCGTGTCATTTAGAGTTCGGTCGCCGTGATTAGATTACTGGCAGCTGCGGATACGGCTCCTTTTCTCACCAATGACTATCAACACTATCCTTTGCGCCTACGCTTTTACACGCACTATGCCGCATGGTCAAGTCTTCCCGAGCTCTCAGGATTGTGAGAGTGAAAGGGATACGGGAGTACACTGTTTCACTTTGATTGCTCTCGCTTTCATTTGACTCCACTCAGGAAGGCAGGGAACTGTTTCTGGCCAATTTGATATGTCATAACTTTCTCCGACCACTGCTCCTCGGCATCTGAGCCTTGTGAGCATTCACATATGCACAATGTCATTAGCCCCGCTGTTTCGTCTCCATTCTCCTGAACAAGATTTCCTCTGCAGGTTTGAGTTGTGGATTCCCATTTTAGATGCTCACGGGTATGCACTGCAATCTGGTAGTGCCGGTATATATGCAAAGCTAATGCACGGGGTGCGTGCACGCTGGACCCACATCTATCAAGAATCGAATTGATACTGGCGGTCTTTGCAACGGATTCCTTCGGTATGCACTTATGTGGCATCTCCCTACGCCAATCAGCGGGATGGCCGCTCACCGCTGTCCATTACTCAGACCCCACGCACTCGAGAGATCCTCCCAATGCGACGATGCTCGCCAGGAATGAGATGTATCTGGGATCTCAGCAGATCCAATTTTCCGCTGATCCTTGCTCTACGGCATCACGGCTGCGTCAGGTGCAGGTGAGGGGAAAGAGTTGCGTGACAATCTTTCAGACCCTGTTCGGCCGACAGGAGCTGTGGGAGTTCCACTGGAGCTTATATAAGGGAAGCTTCAGGTAGCTCAGGATCACCCACATCTTGCTTGACCTTTTCTGCTGGCTCACATTCATCTCGACCGTTGTTACTAACAGAGCAGGAGAATCGTTAATCAAGATGCAACTAACAAGACTGGCATGGCTGGGAGGTTTCCTTAACTTGGCCTTTGGAGAGCCACAAGGTGAGTGGAAAAGTGATTCTCTGTCTTACCCTCAACGTGGAAGAATCGGATTTCAAAGAGATGTTCTGCTTTGAGCGGAACTCATCGATCGGAGCCAAATACTCTGTGTTCTTTGTGTCGATTTGTTTTCTTGGACGAGACTTAAGGCTAACATACTTGAAAGGTTACGGCTATGGTTATGGCGGCTTCTCATTCCCCAGTTTGAAAACTACGGGTACTGGGACCAGTCCGCCCACTCTCTCCACTGGTGTGAGTGGCACCGCTCCCGGTACCACTGTCCCATCAACATCTGCTCCTTACGGGAACTATTCATCGAGCTCCTACTTCCCTTCAGGCACCGCGCCGTTTTCCACTGGAAGTTCAAGCACCAGTGCCGACCCCAACACCACTACCATCAGTGGCAGTCCTACTCCATCCGCCAATGCCACATATGGTACAGTCAGCGGGGCTCCATACAAGACATCCAATTCTAGCATCTCAGGATACCCAACCTACTATCCTTCTCACGGGCCATATCCTCTCCCATCGTCTTTGTCGCGTTCTACTTCTTACCCATCGGGCACCATAGGCAGTGCTGTCTCTACCAAGGTCTCGGGTAACACAACAACCATCGCATCGACCGGAGACCCTTCAGCAAAGAAAACCATCGCATCCACCGGAGACCCATCTGCGAAGACCATATCAGCCAGTGGCACCGCCGGATCAACAGGCCTCGCCTCAGCGCCATCGTCCTTCGTCACGTACACCGCTCCTACGGGAATCCCTTCCGAGTACTACTTTCACCACAAGAAGCCCAAGCGTAGTGTAAGTCGCTTGTCGTTCTTCCATGAGCCGAAAGTGATGAGAGGTATACTGATGGAATTTACACAGGCTCACTACGGCGGCGGCTATGCCTACTACGCTTAAGGCCTACCCTGCAGTCCTCGATGATGCTTAGGCCTGACTTCGCAATAGTGATATTGAAGGGAATGCTTGTGGGTATGCAAATAGAGGTAGCGTCAACAACAGAAGCAACGAGTGATGGATATCAGTACACAGACATCATTGCATTGCGCTTTCTTTTCTCGTTCATGAGCATTGCAGGAGCAGAGCATACATGGCCACAGCACATCTGTTTTCTCTCATTGCAGACACCACTCTTTCATTATGCTGCTTTTTACACATCCAATTAATGTACCTTCGATTCTTCACGCAAAGCAACAATTTGATCAAGGACTAGACTTAGTTGAGGTAGTGCGCAATACACGGACTGTTTACGTTGATGGGTGCTTGATCATGCTTGGCAATGTGGAATCAAAATGTGACGTGTAGATGATTCCGCGTTTGAAAAGAAATACACCAAGTAGTGGAGTGGCTAATGGGAAGGTGATACGGCGAGGAAGCAAGGGCAAAGTGGTGGCTTACTGGCCAGCTGACAACGGTTACTTATGCGTCACAAGCAAAATGGAGTGACTTGTAGGATTCTATTGATCAGTCTAGGAGCAAATGCAAGCTTTTGTAAATGTACACGTTCCATCGAAAAGTCTGCCGAGAAGTGAAAGATGCTGTCGGAAAAGGCTGCCTGCTCGTGCATGCACACGGAGCGAAGGATGCAGAAGGGTTGTACATTGTGCATCCCTCTGCTAAGCCATTGGGAAAAAGGATTAGTCTGTGCCGTGAACGAGTCCGTTCCGTGAAGATGAAGAATGCTCTGGCAGCCATGATCGCTTCTCCGGTGGATGCAGACAGTGTAGGATGCTTCTCGTAACATAAAGACTAGCTAGTATTAAACATCGTCAAGGACCTGGTCCAGAAGTGAAATTGATGTGATCGTCGAGACTCGCTTCCTCTGGTCGAAGCATAAGCTTAGAGCAAGGGGTCATGATTGAACAGGCCGAAGTATTCGTGCAGAATTAGGAGTGGTGTAATCTTTCATGTATGCTTCCTTGGTCCAGACATTAGTACGGAGTACCCTGTGGTGGGTCTGTGGAACATGTAGAGGATTCTGTTGATGTTGATTGGATCTGAGCACAGAGAAGGCTTTCGTGGTTTACTGCAGCAGGTTAGCCCATGCGGGAAATTCATAAAGGCTATAGAATTACCTCCAAAGCAGCGGTGAAGCTCTTCGCTTGACTTCAAAACTCCAGGCGTGGATCAAGGTCCTTCAGCGGTAGAGGACGGACCATCACATCTCTGAGCGATTCCTCAACCAACTCATCGAGTCTGTCATGGGTATGTCTCTGTCAAAAATTCAGAGTTAGGATTGATTGTGCAAGGCTTTCCAGAATGAAAGAAAAAAAACTGGATTGACAGAGGAAACATGGACTGCGAGAAACGTACGTCAAACTTGCCCTCCCCATCGCAAGTAGGATTTCCAATTTCGAGCTTGTCCGTCTTGACACCCTTCAAAGCAATCAGGAAGTCCTTATCTCTAGTGCTCATTCTAACTTTGCGGCGTCCGCAGAAACCCAACTTGAGCTTTAGAATTTTGCCGTGTTGGCTCAGATGATCGAGGATCCATAGGAGGTCCTTGTCGTAAGTATAGCGACGCTGGTTCGTAGTCGTGCCTAAAACTCTGGAGTCAGCATGCCCAATGAAAGAGGCACTCCTCATAGCACAAAATTGAGTCGTGAAACAGCTCTGAGGAAAATGACTGGGGCAAACAACCTTCCCGTTTCAACTCAATAGGAAGGTATCTCTCTACTGAAATGGTATCATACCTGGGTTGCCCGACTGACTAGCGTCGTAGAAGAATACACCGACAGTTTGGATTAGGCTGATGTTCTTAGGTCCAATATCCGTCAAGAAGCGACGAACGTGGGTCCAACCGAGCTCATTCCATACAGGTCTACGCGAATTTGGGAGTCAGCATTGCTTATTTGAGGTAGGACATGGAGTTGCAAGACAGGTCTCGGGAGTAGAAAGGTCCTCTTGCCTCCGGAACTTGTCTTGCAACTCAATTCCAATACTAGATAGGAAGGGCCAGCTCTGAAATGAACGTACTCAAAGTAGGCTCCAGATTTGGTATGATTGTAACCAAAGACAAAGCGGTTTCCGCCATAGATGAACGCGCGAGCTTCGTTGTAGACGACTTTATTGACGCGAAGGAAAGCAGCTGAGTGGGCAAAGCCGCCGCGGTTCGTGAAGTCGATGGGCGCCTCTTTCTCGAAAACAAGGGCGTAGATCTTATCTAGATTAATACCTCGGGGTTAGCATTTCTTCTTCTAGACGAAAATTTGGGCACCGAAATCAGCCTTGGGAGTCGAGTGAGCTCTTCGATGCGAGGCTCGACCATTGTAGCTGCGAACGCGCTGCGTGTGGCAGTACTTGTAGTGTTACGCGATGGGGAAAGAAGCTCAAGAGGGAAGGACATACTGCGGATCTCTCCTGGAAGCTTCTCAAAACCAGCCTTTGTCTCATCATAAGATGAGTTCTTCTTGATGGCATTAGAGGGTACTAGTCTGAAACCAGGGGGCACGGCATCGAGGGCCCCGAAACCATAGGTCGCCACAGTTTTCGCAACCTGTGCCTCAGGCGAATCGACCTCACGCTCTGGCATCTTGTTGGTGGACGCTTCACTCATCGGGTGAGGAGGTGGTAAGCCGAGCATCTTGTTCCATTTCTGAACGGCTGCATAGATCCCTGGGTAGTAAGCCAGACACGATGAGTCTGGCGGCGGTGGGGAAACCTTCTTCTTAGCTTGAGCCTTGGGCTTTCCTCCAAGACGAGGCTTCTTGACGATGTGGCGATCTTCATCATCATCCTCACTCTTGCCTTCGTCCTCGCTGTCATGGTCATATTTACTCTTGGCATCATCGATGCCTTCATCGTCGCTGTCGAAGAGCAAGGTGCTTGAATCGACATACCCGGTTTTCAGACGGACTTGCTTTGCTGAACGCTTGGGCCTATCGCCGCGCGAACTGGGCATTGCAGTGGTGACGGCAGGGTTCTGTATTGAGAGTTAAAATTTTGACACGTAACCTGAAGGTCGGAGTAATCTACCTGTGGGACTTGCTTCTCCTTATTTACCTGAGGGCGAGGTTTCACAATAGGTGGGCGAGCGTTAGTATAACTGGAGCTTGCCATTGGCATGAAAGACGGAAGAGGTGGGTAAGTGGGGGGACCATTGGTGGCCATCTGCGATTTGTATGAGTATTCGTGTGATGAGCTCAAAATGTTGTGATTGGTCAACACAAGGATGATGGCTACCTCGTGCTACTACCGTACGGTGACGAGCGCGTTTGGTTCACAGTCAGCTCGAGGACAGTGGCTGCACCGAGGGACAGCTTGTGAGTCAGTCGCGAGGATGGATTCGATAAGGTTGGTGATAGACAGAGGTTGTGACTGGTAGAAGTGGATTGTGAAATTTCAAGGGTAGATGTTCCTAGTAGGAACGGGAAGTCGCACAACGCGGGTGCCGTTGGCGGCGGGGCCGAGGATGCTTAAACTGCCTTAAGGTATAAGGTACCTTACCTTCCTCTCCATCCTAAGCTTGGCATGCCACACCTAAAGTGATGAAGGCACCACTTTCTCCTACTTGGCTCTCGCGAAACGTGATGCATAGGCATCCATAACTTTTACATAGCCAATGACCAATAACCAAGAGAAAGGATGCGGCCATCGTCCACACTATCCTCAGATTCTTTTTCCATTTCATCATTATTTAACCATGACCATGGGGTAAAGGCTTCATGTGCAATTAGAACAAAGAAAAAAGATTGGCTTTGATTGAGTAGCAGTCGGATTTGACGACGCTACTCATCGTTCTTCTTTGTCAATTGAAAAGAGACATGAATTGCAAACGGCAGAGACAGAGACGACAAGCATGATAGACAAAAGCAGACAGATTCAACATTTGACGGTTTGAGAGACTTAACATGAATCGTATTCTTCCAGAGCTAGCCTCATTACATGGTAGGAGGAGACTTCATCTTTGTCGGGCTTTCTGATTCCCCCAAGGAGAGCGTGATGCACAACGAAACGGTGTGGGAGCATTCGGGCCCTTCAAGTGGCAATCCTGGGCAACCTTCAACGCAAGGTAACATAGGTCAGAACCGAACAAAGAGCTGGATAGGGGTCATTTCAATTGTATACCATGGTGGAGGAAGAATAAGACAGTATGCTCGTCTTGACAGGGTTGGCGATTCTATAGCTGTATGGCGGTATCGTGACTGGGCTTGCAATAGAGGCATGCATAGGGTGAAGGGGATATAGAGAGCCGGTAGGTCTGCAGCTCTAAGAAAGTAGTAACAACAACACGTCCAATCAGAAAATCTCATAATGTCCCTTGTAAGGTGGTGAGTTGGACCCAGGACATCTCAGCATAGCCCACATCAGAGAGCTTGCACTGTCCAAGTGAGTGCTGCAGCAGCCATAGAAGTCATCTCATCATCTTGGATTGTAGTTGTTTGTTGGACGAAAGCTTTGTGGGCACAGGATTTTAAGACAGGCACGATCACAAAATCGTCTTAGATCCCGCGAGATCCCGCCGCTAAGCATGAGGCCTACCTTCCAGTCCCCACTCATATACTTCAGGTTGATCATGAGGTGAAGCTTTGCATGCTCTGAAGCATCAGCTTGCACCATCAATGTTCAATATGAACATGTCTGTATGTACCAGATGTTGGTCTCGTACATTTTATGCTGCTGCCCGGAGGTCTCCATCTATCCAGTCCCTGGGCTCCCAGCAGTGGCAATGGCTGTCGAGGCGAGGCACGGCCTCTATGAGTTTGGAAGGTCAGCACAAGGTACCGTTTTTGTGGGAACTCCATGTATAATGATTCTGATGATGTCTAAGCTATTGGCTGCAAATCTGGAAGAAGCAGACCCTGCTGTTTATGAAATACTTCAAAGGGTACGCTATCATCCAAACGACAACCGCTTCCCACAATGGGCTCCAGAGGGATCCTCACTGACGCATGATATATAGGAGAAAAGACGGCAGAAACACTTCATCAACCTCATACCCTCCGAAAACTTCACTTCACAAGCAGTTCTCGATGCCTTGGGCAGTATCATGCAAAGTACGCCTCTTTAAAGTTATGCATAGGAGAAATGAGAGCTGAAAGGGATTCAACAAATAGACAAGTACTCGGAAGGGTACCCAGGGGCCCGATACTATGGCGGTAATGAGCACATAGACGAGTCAGAGAGACTTTGCCAACAAAGAGCTTTGGAGACGTTTGGCCTAAGCGAGGAAGAATGGGGAGTCAATGTGCAACGTACGCTCTTGAGCGGACTTGACGTGCGTGCCTTGCTAACGTGCGAATCAATAGCCCTCTCTGGATCACCCGCAAATCTTTATGCCTACTCTGCTCTTCTTAATTCGCATGATCGAATCATGGGTCTTGATCTCCCTCACGGCGGACATCTGTCTCACGGATACCAGACTCCCACCAAGAAGATATCCGCGATCTCAAAGTATTTCGAGACCCTACCTTATAGACTTGACGAGTCGACGGGTCTTATCGACTACCAGAAGCTCGAAGAGCTGGCGATGCTGTACCGCCCAAGAATCATCATCGCCGGTACTTCAGCGTATAGCAGACTTATCGAATATGCACAGATGAGAGAGATTGCAGAAAAGGTGGGGGCATATCTGCTTAGCGACATGGCTCATATATCAGGCCTTGTGGCCGGAGGTGTCATTCCTTCTCCATTCCCCCACTCAGACGTCGTCACTACTACTACCCACAAGTCGCTGAGAGGTCCGAGAGGGGCCATGATATTCTTCCGCAAGGGCGTCCGTAGACAGGATAAGAAAGGCCACCCAGAGATGTACGACCTCGAAGGTCCAATCAATGCTTCGGTCTTTCCAGGTCACCAGGGCGGGCCTCATAACCACACCATCACAGCTCTTTCAGTTGCTCTACATCAGGCGCAGAGCCGCGAGTTTAAGGACTATCAGAAAACCGTGTTGTTGAACGCAAAGGCTCTGGCCGAGCGCTTGGGCAATTCTAAGGAGAAGGGCGGCCTAGGATATAGTGTTGTCTCGGGAGGCACTGATAATCACTTGGTGCTCGTCGACCTCAAGAACAAAGGCGTAGATGGAGCCCGTGTAGAACGTGTGCTTGAGCTCGTGGGCGTTGCCAGCAACAAGAACACTGTACCGGGCGACAAGTCAGCTATGAAACCAGGCGGACTGCGAATGGGCTCACCTGCTATGACCACCCGAGGATTGTTGCCGGACGATTTTACAAGAGTTGCTGAAATTGTTGATCGTGCTGTAACAATAACGCAGCATCTGGACAAAAAGGCCAAGGACGAGTCTGAGGCGAAGGGACGGAAGAATCCTGGAAGCGTGAAAGCCTTCGTGGAATTCCTTGGTGATGGCAATGAAGTGCGGGAGGTTGTTGAGCTGAGGAGGGAAGTTGAAGAGTGGGTTGGCACTTTCTCACTGCCTTGGATTAAATGAGGATCTTAGAATTAGGCAAGCCCCCACTGCTTCTCGTGCTTTTGTCGCACTGCATTTAAGAACGTCTCCTGGGTTTTACCTCAACGGAACACCATTTCAGGAATACACAGCCTGACTTTTCCACATCTATCATTAAGTCTCCAAGCACTCGAGTCGTCTTGACGGTTCTGAAAAGTGTCTGTAACACCTAACGATAGCACCGAAGTAGTTGAGTCCCTTCAGTTCGATATCTAGCTACTCCACTCTCTGCTGAAAGGCGACCACACAGTGGTTTGATGTTCATTGGGCAGCATCAAAACATCAACTTCATACCCACCAAAAAGTTCTTCAATCGCCAGTATGCATTCCGCTCTACCTCTTCATGTGGTAGTAGTCCTCGTCTTCGTGGTGTTCGGCCTCGTTGCCACAACTCAGGCCCTTCCAATTCGGAATATGGGGCTCGCGTCATCCAACAGTATCGTTGAAGTCACCCGAGTACAAGCCAGGCACTGGTGGGATGGGCCTGGAATTCAGACCGCGACAATTCTCCTCTTAGTATTCGGTTTTTTCAGCGGTGCAGCGCTGATAGTACACTTATACCGACTCTACTCGTTTGTAGGTCTTACCCTTCCGTTCATCTATTCATAGTGGAGTCGTCCTGATAGCTGGCAGCGACGTACAAAGACAGAAGCGGCGGAGGAATTTGAGATGGCTTGAGGCTACGAACTTGCAGTCAGCTAAGGAACCAAGTGGCCTGTCTGAACACGGGCATACTGTCGACTCGCATTGACACAACGTCCACCTACTGCGCCTTCGTCCACAACATGTTACATTTCTACCAGTGAAGGCTACACCATCCATTCAACAACTGAATCAACCCGGAAGCTAAGCTCTTTTAGTACGTTAGACTTTGGTCAAGCTACAGAAGGTCAGCGGAGCTTGTCAGAAGATTGTTGTGCTATTGTTTGAGAAGAGGTTCTCAGAAATGCCCGCGTCTGTACTCTAAACCGACTTTCCCTATGAGGAGCTTCCAGGTCTTCACATTCCCCGAAAAAACGGATCATCGCTGACTTTGCTGACCTCGAGAACCTTCATGCCGCCATTCCATTTCTGTCCCGAAATCTTCCCCTTTCAATCGGCACATGTCCCATGTATACCAGCATCGGAGAGAAGGATTCGGTCAACAAAGAAACCATTCTCTCCCCCTCCATATTTGCGCTCCTTTCTACGCATTGTCCTCTTGTTGGAATACACAATCGCCATGTTCCGGCACAAAGGACTTTCTTTTTCAACCGAGGCCGACAAAGCATTGTGAGCCAGCATTGTCTTTCCTCTCCTTAAGAATCCCCCACGTCCCCGTCGTTGCATCCAACAACCCCCAGCTCTAAACTCTCCAGACTCCAACTTACCTCCCTCTCTCCCTCAATCCAGTTGCATACCAAGTCTCAGCAGACAAGCATCCAACCAAGAGAGACCTCCCCTGTGACAATGTCTGACTTCATCAACTCCGTCATCCTCACCACCAACACCCACCCCTATACTTTCGGCCTTGTCATTTTCATCCTAGCTCTTTTCGCCGCCTTTGCCCTCGTCGTCGTCAGCATGACAGGTCTCCACTATGAGTGCGACTGCGAAGAAAACAGCCCAATCTTCATCGACCAGGAGACCCGTCCGCTGCTCGACAGCCAAGACCCATTGAAGGACTATCCCTACGGGCGGTACGTAACGCGCACTGTCTCGGCTAAGCGAGCGAAAAAACAGTCGGTCAACCGGGCAATTTTGAGGCAGATGCTCGAGGTTGATTGGGCAGAATCCTCGTATGGAACGATTACTGCTGCGCCGAGGGTGGGGGAGAAGAGAAAGATGAGGGACGACGGGATGGGGAGGGGCAAGCGGATTAGGATGGAGGAGAGTTCCGAGGAGGATAGTGAATGGTAGGTAACTTGCTGGTGAGTCGAGCTGATGGTGGGAGTTGGAGTTGGTGGAGTGATGATGATGTGGAAGAGTTTTGCTGCTCAATTACACATCGAATTTTGGGAGATAGGAATCAATCTCAACTTGCTCTCTTTTGTGAACAAACCGATTTGCATTCCAACACTGACCGCTTCTCCTGCATTGCACTCATGAAACCCTAACAAAATGAACGTTTGTTCATCCTCGAAAATGTTGAAGACTTACGATCTGATATTTCGTCCCATTCTACATCATTGCATCAAGTATTTTCAAACCTTAGCACAAACTACCGCCATCTCCTGCCCCCTCTCGCCCATCTAACCCCCCACCAAACGCTCACGCTCCCGGCAGAAACCCAAGAACAGTCTCCCGATCGCCCCTATCAATCATCGCGAGCATCTCCTCGTCCACAAGCTCAGCACGCACCCGCGCCGGGCAAACGAACCAATAAAGGCCGGCGATGGCGTCCGCGTCGACGCCCGACATCAGGGACACCCAGTGCGCCGTCTTCGGCGCGCCCGCGAGGTGTGACGCCACGAAGACGGCGACCGCCGCGACGGACGGCGGAGCGTGGCCCGCGAGCGCGCACGCGACGTGGATCTTCTCGGCGAAGCGCTGGGAGACGGCGATCGTCTTCGAGCTGGAGGTGAAGTTGAGCCGGTAGCTGTAGGTTTCGCACATGGCTTTTACGGTCTGCAGGTCGGTGCTGGGGCGGTATTCGACCTCGCTCGTCACCCTCGCTCCCTCGTGGATATCCTCTTCAGGCACCTCTTCGTCGTCGTCGTCGTCGTCGTCCTCCGCCATAGTGTTTCCTTGGTGTTCGAGATTCGAGCTGACGGGGGATCTCGGAGCGCTGTCAGAGGATCGGGGGCTGTAGCCTGGCGATCCTGGAATATTGCCTCCGCCAATGTCTGGCCCCCAACCTTGATCGTCGTCATCCTCCGCTCCATGATAATACAGGCGGCCGAAATCCCGATTGACAGGGTTGAAAGTCCAAGCGTTGTCAGCGTTGTAGTTTGGCGATCCAGGACCGTCGTACTCACCACCATCTGACATGTCAAAGTGATCTTCTTCTATAATCCCATGCTCGAGGTACGGCCGAGGCTGTGCGGGAAAGAAGACATACCGACATACGGGGCACGAATTGTTGGCGGCGCCTGTGGGATCAAGCCAGGTGGCAATGCATCGGGAGCCTACCTTGTGGTCGCACGGGAGGCGCATTTCCCACTCGACGATGCCGCTCTCGTCACAAAGCGTGCCGCATTCTGTTAGACAGACGATGCATCGGTCGCTGCTGTTGGGCTCCACGCTGTTCTCGACTCTAAGCAGCTGGCTGAGGAACGCCGCTGCCATTGTGGGAAGTTGCAAGGTTCGTTGATGGCGAGGTCGAGTATTCAGTGTATGCTGGTCCCGAACCGTCAATTTGGAGAGGTGGGTTAGCGAAGGCTGGTCAGGGGTATGAGAAAGTGAAGGAAGATCAGTATGGGATGGGTGTGGATGGGTGTGGGTGCAAAGTGTTAATATATAAAGATTGGGTGTGGTCCTCGACAAAGAGCGCTTGAACATGGCATTGTGTCGATGAACCTGAAGCGTGGCTCTAGTTCTCTTTGTCGAGTACTGTGCTCTTAGCTCTTTGTGCGAGGCAGTCACGGTACAGCATTCCATGGAATAGTCCAGGGCCAACGAGTAGGGAATGTAGATGAGAGAGGTTTTTCACCTGTTATTTGGGATACTAACCAAAAATGCAGCCATTATTCAGCTTTCAGATTCCGCACAACCTTCTCCAACCATTTTCCAATTCGTGATATCTCATCCGCTCCTTTTTCTCCAGCTTGGTTCTCACCTGTATCACGCCTTACTTTCCGGCCAGGACGTCTGGCCAGCTTTACGTGAGCGTCAGTGATCTCAACGTTCTGATGTGCCTTCGACGCCTTTTCGCTCTGCTCATATGCTTCGCCGGCAACATCGACGGTGCATGTTGTGGCTAGGACGATGTAAAGAGCAAGGAATGTGCCGATGTCGTAGCATGTATACCTTCCAGGCGGCCCGTTCTCAGAATCGCATACATGAGTAGATGTGACCGAAGTATTGGATGCGGAACCCTGGGTGGTCGAGTTATCCATCTAGGAGACGAGATTAGCGTGAGTCTGGTGTTGCTTTGGTTCGATGGTTGAGACGCGATTGGTGAGTTTTAGAGATTGCACCCCTGTGGAAGAGTATGTGAAGAGGTTGCTGCTGAGGAAGAGAGGAATTATCGGCAAGTTTAAAATGTCGAAGAAGGATATGAAGACAAAACAAAAGCAACAAAGACGTGGTGCTCTTTCACTTGTAATATTTTTTTTATAAAGAACGTCTGAGTCACAAAACTTTCAGGCAACAATAGAACACACTGGTATTGTCAACACCTCTTTGTCAACACGAGTCGATACAAAACACGCTTCGGAAGCTTCAATCCAGACTTGACAGCTTCAGGCCTGCTTAGCTTTTATGAATTGTTCTCTGCGCCTCATCCGAATCCTTTGTAGGCCATTGACCATCCATATATCTCTAGTTTGCTTACATACCATACCCAGACTTCTTCAAACCCCGGACGATATGAGTTGTGTCTACAACGTAAACAACCCTGACCCCCGCAGAGCGCCAGACTTGGCCCCACGACCCACATTTGGCCTATGGGACGCAATATTCTTCCTTGACCAGCATGGTACGTCTTTGAGCCAAGCTGATGAGGTTATCTTTGGTCACTGGGATGACTATGCCGATCAGACCGTCAATATCTTACACCAGATGATCAAACAGACAGAGGGACTGGTATTCTCGGATGATGAGTACACAGATCTCGTGCGGACTTTTCAAGCTTTCCCACACCGACCCAATCTATCGAATGTGCTCAGAGACAACATGTATGACGAGCACGAGTGTATCGTAAAAATGCTGGCCGACCTGGCTCAGACACCCGTTCAGAAGGTCTGGCACATGTGGGCTACCAGAGTCGAGGAAGTTCATCAAGGTCTGGCCGAGAAAATGAACCGCTGCAAGCTACAGCTTGCTCAGCAGGGTGAGGGCGACTTTGGCCTGGCGAATCTGTCCCTGTCCTCCAATCTGCCAAAAGCAGAGAGTTTGACTGGTCTGTTGCATAAGATGCTGGACTCGGCCAGCGAACCCGATAACGCGCAGGATAACCCCGCAACTGGTTTGGAAGCTCACATGCAGCAAATGGGCTTCTAACAATAATGCTTCTCGTCTGGGATCAGTATTTGGACTGGCTATCAGGTGCTACATCTGCGCTGTGCCTTTGGAGCTGGACATCTGTACAAAGCGGAGAGGACGTTGGTAGTCATGGAAGCATCTCCTTCAAATCAATTGCTGAGAGAATCATCGAAGACCTGACGATTTCCACTGTTTGCATCAGGATGTCCAATCTTTGAATCAACACTGAGGAATCCCACTTTGTTGAATAAAATGTAGTCATGCAGGAGCACTTGGCCAGGAGGTAGGTAGAGTACCTCGGCAAGCGAGCTGTGAGCCTGTGATTCTGATTTTCCATGGATGTCTGGATTGCTTCCACTTTGATAGGAATGTACTTGGGGAGAATGTAGAAAGCGGGTTGAAATTGCAAAAGTTATTTTCTTGCCGATTGTAGTAGAGGAGAGAGCCGTTGAGTTGGGAGTCTTAGAGAACGCCGCAAAGCGTACCATCTTTTGCTGAAAGACTCAGGGATTGGTCTCGACCACTGGCACAGAGATTGGTCGCACTGGGGACCCAGGATTGGGAATTTGACACACAAGCCAGGGAAGGCGGAACACGGCCGGTCTCCTAACTCTTTTCCAGAAACATGCTTAAGCTCAAGCTTTACGGTTTGCATGGCTGATGGCGGACAACAGCGGTGGCATATGAATCGTCTCTTTCGTCACCAACAAGTTTTCCATCTCAGAGTTGACAAAGTATTGCGTCGGTGGTTGCGAGTCCTAGAACAATGGTAAAAGGCGTTTGTTGAAGATGAGTTGACAACGGCTTTGTCAACACTCCGTACAAAGGCTCTGTCAACACATCTTTGTGTACCTGTACAATAACACTTCTTGATTGCAAACCTGTGTGGGTCATCATTGATGACTTTATCAGCGTGCCAACTTTGTTTGCACACTGACCACCACCAAAATTCCAGCAGCTCACAGTTCAATGATGGGGTTCGAAATCACCAACGCAATGGACTGCCTCAGCATTTCAGACCCACGTAAAGTTCCCGCCTTGCCTGTGCGCCCTTCGTGGCTGGCGGAAGAATCAATGGACCGCGAAGCAGATATATCCAAGGCCGTCCAAGGAATCATGACCACCTGGAACGCGTGGACCGACTGCGTCGAAAAAGTTTTTCAGCACATGGGCAATCAAACAGCAGACCTTCAGGTAAGGAAGGCACTTTTCAGTCCTTTTTCGAGACTGCTCTTCGAGTCGCGAGACATGCTGGGGGAATAAGATCCCCATTTAACAGTCTTTCTACTCCTCAAACATGTCTTATTACTAAGTCCTTGTCTACGAATGGCAATGCTGACTCCTAATTGTGCTAGATCTCAGAAGATGAATACATTAACTTCGTCCGCATGTTTGCCTCTCACCCAGCGAGGCCTATCCGACGGCCGCTCGAGGATATAACGGAACACGAATATTGGTTTATAAGAACCATGCCGCATAGGTATCTCACCTACCTCCACGGTCTCTGGAACGCATATGCCGACAGGCTCGAGAAGACCTATATTGGCATGGCCGCTGAGCTTGGACGCTGCAATTTGCTGGCTTCTCCTTTTGAAACAGCGTCACCGAGAGGGCAGTTGCATGGCATTTTGCGCTCTATGTTGGGTCCGGGGAGACTGTTCCACGGGCTGGCAGATACGCGGACTCATGAGGTGGCAGCTGTTGGAGAGATGAGCCTACAAGGACGCTCGTTCACTCATTCAGACCAGCTGGTGTCTGGCCTAGAGACCACGGGTCTTCATGGAGCACCGGTCACCTACATGAAAGGTGCGGAGGAGCTGGTCGTAGGGTTAAAGAATATGAATATCGAGGCAGACATCTCTTGAATAGACTGTGACTTGCCATGAGAGGGTAATCATCGGAGCAAGCCCACTAGCGAATTCCATACTTCCGTAAGAACGGAATGGGAAAGGGTTAGCTGACACGCTTAACTGCGCAAGCCGCAACATAGATATTACGGAGATTGCTTAAGAAATTTCATATTAAAATTGGTAACTCGAGGAATAGCGTAGCAAGCGCCTAGTGATCAGCGTAAATGGAGTCTGAGGAAATCATCCGAAACATCGTGTTTCGCCTACGTACAACTCATGTGGTTTCGTATCCCAGTGTTCACGCAGACCTTGGGATTCTGAGTGCCAGACTAGTCAACCTCCTAATCTCACAGCCCGTTGAAGACATAGAAGGCAGGAAGCTGGTCTTCCGAGTACAGATGCGTCATTGGACCCATTGATTTTCGGAAGATTTGGGTAGCAGACTGATGCCAGTCGAGGGAGCGCTCTGCTCGCAGCCTTAGGGGGTGTCCCTTTTTGGCTCCAAAGGCTGTTGCGGAATTGTCAAAACTTGAGCATCAGCCCCGGAGTATGTGCATCAAGGCTACTGGAACAGGCTGTACAATCTTGAATCCCATTTTTAGAAGTCCGAGTTAAGTGGGGAAATGGTGGTTCGGCCGTAAGCTTCACGGTCTCAGCGCCTTCACTTCTGAATGCTCTTGATGCTGTGTAGTTCATTGGGTTTCAGCTTTCACGACGGTCCGGAAGGATCCGTCTTTTACACCCTCCCAATAAGGATCTGTGGCAGGATTTCCCCAAATTCAGTGTCTCACTCATAGCAAGATTTGCCACGGTGGTCTGTCAAGCCATGCTTTCGAATGGGCGCCATCAATCTCGTACAAGAGATGGAGTTTTGATCCCACCGAGCTCCAAGAGATGTGGTCGGCTGATGGAGTGTTTCAAGTTGTGTGTATGTAGGTAGTATGTATGATCCTGCATACGTTGGCGGTAGGTACCGTTCCTGCGGCTCCGCTACAGCATGCACAACATGATACATGGTACATGATACATGGGGACTTGGCTTTAGCTGCCTTTAGGGAAAAGGATGCGCAGCCAGTCAGACGGAGTAATCCAAGGCAAGGATAAGCGGAATTGAGGGGTAGCTTGCATAAGGAAGGGCATAAGCCGTTTTCCCCTTGTTCGGCAGGTAGTAGTACTAGCGATAAGGTCCTACACTAGTATTAAGCTAATGAATGTACTTTATGCACGGCCGTAAAGTACAAAGTGGAAAAAAAAAAGGTTAAAAACCAAAAAACCAATTGACTGGCCCGTGACTGGTGATCCGATAGCGAGGAAAGAATCCTTCCTTCCTTTCGATATTGATAAATGCTAATCTTCCCTCTTTTCGTGTGTGGCGTGTGGTGGGGAGAACATGTGAACAGAAGCCTGGCCTCCTGCGCTGCTGGGTATTGGGCCATGAAAGAAAAAGTGGGAAGAGGTGGACGGCGGGTCCAGACGTGTTTCTCTCTTATTCGCTCGCCTCAACCCAGACTCCACAAGACCCTCCCTCCCCATTCAGCGACTGACCCTACCCTCCCCCCGCCCCCTTTACCGGGCAACACCTTGCCATCCACTCACAGCCTTGATGGAATTTCACGCTTTCTGATAGTTGACATGCTCAGATCAAGCTGTCAAGAGGCTGATGGTTAAGATGAAACCTGGAGAGCAGAGAGAGCTAAAGATTATCTGCGCCTGCTTCCGGAATCTCCCATTTCCCCGTGAGGCAGAGCGCAACGGTTAGGCCAGGAATACACTCGCATACCCATGGGAACCAGAGCGGGATCTAAGGGTAACCACTATCGCAAAAAAATGAAATCAGGCCAATCAATCCACGGTACGTTGCTCCACTCCAAGACCCTATCAACATGCTGCAATCGCCGAAGCTGACATCACCGCACCGGACGCGGAGATCTAAGCATCAGGGCACAGATGTTTCAAATGCTATTTTTCCAAGAAGATACGCTTCGAGACGAGACATATGCACAGCATTGTGCGGCGGGATGCGGTGTGAGCTTAATTGCGCGGCGTCGGCGCCCCTCCTTGCCTATGCAGATCGCCGTTGTACTTTGAAAAGGTTGTCTACTACTCTACCCTACTTTATTTCTCAATACAGGAATATCTAAGGGGCTGGGAAGGAGAGGAGTCAGCAAAGGTCATGCATAATAACTCCGATGGTCGGAAGAATCTGCCTATGCCATGAAAATCTTTGGTTCCCTCTTCCAAGGCAAGATCAGCAGGCTCGTTATCGGGGCAATTATTGGTTTGAAATCTGGGAATACTCAGGTAATAAGGATTCTGTTTTGGTGAAGGATGTGTGACATGTGGTTTGCTACTGCTACCGTAAGTGTGTAAATTATGCCACGTTTGGGTTCACCGCCAAAAGATAGAAGCGCCGCACCTCGAAATTCCTGTGAGTGGGCTGATGCGTTGTCAAAAGCCACGAAGAGCTGACGGCCTATCAAATCGCTCATCCCGGTTCTCTTCTCCACACACCACCCGCGGATCGAAACGTCAAAGTCTAGTCCTCTTCCAGCTCTAGTTCGCCGTTCCCCCAGACATTCTTCTGGCATGTCCTATCACGTCTTCTCTCCTAGCCTCGAACCTCCCATCTTTCAGCAAACTGGGACATCCGAGGGCACCACACCCTCCTTTTTTTTCCCTTTCATCTTTCCTCGTCTCACAGGCGCTGTGCCTCATTCATTCATTCATTCAGTCAGTCAGTCGTTTGCCTGAATCCCCTTGATTAGTCGGACAGCTAATCACGTGGGGGATTTACGTGTCTCGGCTCGCTTGGTTGAATGGGAACTGGGTGTCCTGATAGTCATAGTCATCATTGCCACGGGGCTTATGAAAACCGAAAACCCAGGATCGCTGAGAATTTGCATCGTATAACTAAAGGGAAGTCGCCGTAGATGCACGATAATTGCAATGGCTCGGAAAGGAAGGCCCATCAAAATGGGTGGATCCGCCAGTTAGATTATAGCTCAACTGCTCTCCCGAGTCCCGAGCGTCTACACTGACCCTTTCTAATTTCCAAATTGCACAATGCGTGCATGCAAATAACACTCTCAACCTGGGACGAATTGAAGTTGCCTTATCGTCGCGATCGCGAATGCATGAACTGTTTTCTTCTTACAGGCATCTCAAGTCCAAGGGGGGTTTTTTCTCTTTTTTTTTCCCTTTTTTCTTTTTCGGGTTGGGAGATTTTTTCAATTCGAGCCGAGCGGACGATCGTAGGTAGGTGAATATGCTCCCACAAACCTTGTGATCTTCACGGTTCCAGTACAGTAGTGGACCAAGCGTGTTCCGGGCCGACCAATTGGGCTGACTCAAGCCCGCGTATCAAGAGTCACCCTTGGGATGTCGATCCAAATTCGCAGACAAGGGTAAGAAGGGGGTTTTGTGGGAAAGGATAGGACAGTTGAAAAAGAGAGTTTCGCTTGCCTGCATGTGCAGGCCCCTAAAAGCGGAAGAGACAGCTTTCTCTCTCGATATTGAACACGGACCGACCATTAGAGTCCTCAGACTGTTAGACCCATACTACACTAATCCCTGGCTTTTTTTTCTTCTCTTACTCCCGCCGGCCATTCTTCTTCCCTCGATCAATGGTGTAAATTAGTACAGTAGATCAGTTATGATTATTATGATTATTATGATTTTTATTACTATTGATATTGCAATTGTTGGCAGGACTTGATTACTGTTAATAACAATGCAATTTGCCCCAACTCCCACAAACTATTATACCCATTCAAACTATCATTTTGATTGAGACCTGGCACTGACTTGATAAGACCAGCCTTTTCCCTGTAGTTCGCCCCGAGCCGTTGAGTTGCATCAAAAAGAGCCCGTCTCCCGCTCTCTTGCATGACTACTGCTTTTTCAACGGTCACCACCTTCGTCTGTCTATCAGTCTTCCTACCACAGCCCAATTCACAATTCTGCCTCTGAATTGCAACCGCGTGTCCTTGTTCTCATTAACATTATTCGCTCCCGGCCAATTGGCTGCCCAACAAGACACGTATCGCACAGAGCGCAACATAAGTCCCAAGATTGCCCTCGCGCATATCCAGAGCGCATTTCTCCCAGATCTGATCTACTTCATTGGACCTGGACGCCTCCAACGCATTATAAACCGAGATCCCCATCATTCGCTTTTGCTCTCATCCGGGATATATTAGCAGCAGACATCATCCGAGATTTGGTTGCTGGTCACGGGTGTAAGGTATCCTATCATCACGGCGGACTTCCCAGACGCCGAAGCAACTAGCTTACACGCTAACAGCGCACTCCCAGCCTCCGCCGTCTTGTGCCTCTCACAGAATCCCCCTCCCTTCCCTGAGCCTGGGAAGTGGGCAGAGCTTTGTTCAGCGCTGCACTTCTTGCATGCACCTTTCACGAGCCAGGAGGTACGTATGTACGACGGAAGTCATGCAAACATCATTCCTTTCATCCTCATGCCCTACGTTTTGCGCGATCTTGTAGCGCTAACCTGAGCTTCTACAGCTGCGGAGACGTCAACTTTTCCAAACCCCCCCCCCAAGACAACTTTACTAGTCAACGAAACTCTACGAGCATAACGGCCATCTACACGATCTTTGTTCCTCAAAACACCAGTACCTCATAGACGCGTGTTCGAAGCGCTTTTGCACTGAAACCTTCCTCTTTCCGCCTTATCCAGCACGCTACAGCGCACAGCGATCCACTTGCATTTACCTGCATCAAAGCAAGCAAACAACCTCAAAGCCCCCCCCTTAACGACCTGAAACGAGTGACACGCCTTTGATGTCTTGATACAGCGCTGCAGTACTTCTTCAGGCACATCCGCACCTTAGTCGAAGCGCAGAATCATCTGCCACAATCCTCTGTACATCAGCCTGACCCGCCTTGCATACCCATATCCCACCTGGATTCTTACCACACCCATTGGCAGTGCTCTACATACCCAATCACACATTTGATAGATCTCCTATTCGAGACACCCTCGCCTTAGACGCCGTTCATATAGGTCACCTGCCAAGCAATTGGATTGCTTCAACTACCGAGACGACGACAACGCGTGTACTATTATCGGAGCCTCTTGATCCTCTCGAGTCTCGGAGGGAAAAGCCATATACAAACTCTACCGTGACGAGCTGCGCTTTTCCCCTTACGAAGCCAGCAGTCGCAAGCGAAGACTACTGTCTGGAATTGCCGTACCCATCTCCGTCGCAGTCTTGAGCAATAGAATCTCCAAAAGGTCAATCAGGCCATTGATGATCAATACCGAAAAACTGGAGCTCCCATCGATATCCCAGGTTCAAAACCGTGGCCCTGTTGACAGTCCGTGGCACAGTTCAAATTATTCCCGTCCAAAGCTCCCCAGTGATCGCCTGCCAGATCTGCACCTACCTCAGTCCTACACGTCAACAACCGCCCGGGTCGGAGGTTCAGAGCCTTTGTCAAGCGCTCACGGCATCCAATACTCTACCACCCACGCAGGCTCGTACTCTGACAACAACAGTGGGATCGGCCTAAAGACGCCGTCGCCTTCACCAACTTCTCTGTGCTCAGCGGCTCCGATCCACGGACTGCCAGAGGATTCTGAAGGGCGCTCGGATTATACGCAGTCAAGTCATTATAACCAGCCTACCGGTCACTATCAGCCCGTAATGAACCAGCAGCACCAATACCTCGAGTCGCAACAGCCTCAGATGTCGGGAGGACAACCGTACGCACCTCACTCCACCACTGCAAGCGGTATGACCCCATATTCCAGCTATGCACAACAGCCGCCACCGTTGCAACCAGGACCTGGCAGTTATGCGCAATCTCCAGGCTACGGCCAGTATGGCTACCCCAACAGCATAACCTCTCCATCAGGCCCTGGCCACCCAGTGTCCTCTTCTATGGCTGGGCAGATGAATTCGGGACTGCTACCCTTACCAGGTATTCCCAACAGTTCTTGACCAAACTGGCGATTCTTTGGCTAACCAAAACAGCGATGGGAGCTGGCGGACCTGCACAGCATACGTACGTGGGAGCGCCCACTGGCCCTCCTCCAAACTACCCTCCACAAAATCCGGATACAACTGGCCAAGTGGCTCCCTCAGGTATGAAGCCCAGGGTAACTGCAACTCTGTGGGAGGACGAGGGATGCATGTGCTTTCAAGTCGAAGCTAAGGGTGTGTGCGTTGCTCGGAGAGATGGTAAGGCCCATTGCATGCAGCTTGCATCATGCACTTTGACTAGATGCATCACAGCTCAAGCACACTGGACTAATGCGACTGACAGATAATCATATGATCAATGGCACAAAGCTCCTCAATGTGGCGGGAATGACTCGAGGTCGACGAGATGGAATACTCAAAAGCGAAAAGACCCGACATGTGGTTAAGATCGGTCCAATGCATCTCAAGGGTGTCTGGTATGAAACTGGAGCTTTTTGGATGTGTTCTTGACGCTAATTCAGATACAGGATTCCTTTCGACCGGGCCCTAGACTTTGCCAACAAGGAAAAGATCACAGAGTCGTTGTATCCTTTGTTTGTGCATAACATTGGGGCTCTTCTATACCATCCCACAAATCAAAGCAGGACGAATGCAGTGATGGCTGCAGCTGATCGTCGAAGACTGGAAACATCGAAGGCACAAGGTGGGGGAGTGGGTCATCCAGGCTCGCAAGCTCCATCTTTGCACCACCACCATTCAATGGGCAGCTCTATGAACTCCCAACAACCTCACTCGATTGCTCCTCATCCAGGCGCAGGGAGACCGGGCTTGGATAGAGCTCACACCTTTCCTACTCCTCCAACTAGCGCATCAAGCACCAGCATGGGACTAAGCAACCAGGGTTCCTATGGTTGGGAAGGACAGAGCATCCCCGGGAATGCTCAACCCTTAATGCTCGACAGTCACCCACACTCAACGCCGGCTACGCCAGCAACAACCCCCCCAGGTGCTTCGATGCCGACTTTGCAACCGTATCAAAGTCATCAATCATACGATAATAACCGACCAATGTACTCCTCAGCTGCCCCGCAGCAAGGTCAATATGCAACGCAACATCAACAGCAGGGCATGTCACATGGTGCGCCCTTGTCATCAAGTTCTTACGGGAAACAAGATATGGGACCCCCTGCAACACGCGCGCCAGGATCAAAGGCAGAGAGCGAACACGGTGACTCAAAGAACGACATTTACGGCCACAGCCAGGGAACTGATCGGGTGGGCCACGAGGAAGCAGAGCATGAGCCGGAGGGCGAGTACTCGCACGATAATAGCGCTTACGCTCCCCACCGCGGTCAATACAATCATTACAATTCAGCCTCGCATATGGGCTCCTTGCATGGAGAACATGCCCAAGCTCCTTCTGACATTAATGGGTCTCAATCCCATCAGAACGGTTCCGGTCGATCAACACCCCGTACATCCAATGGCAGCCAACAACAGTGGTCTGCCGCCGGATATCATACCCCGCCTCGCGCTGCGCCATCGGGCAACCTCTACAATCCAATGAGTGATACTCGCGGTACAGTGACGAACGGCAATAACGGTGCAGAACACTACTCGACGGCACCGCTTCATCCATACGCTCCCACACAGGCCAATGGTGTCAACTCATCTAATAAGCGAATGCGCGAGGATGAAGAGTATACTTCTCGACCTGAAAGTCGCAATGATGACATGGAATCCATGAAACGTCGGAAGATGGGCCGAGAGGGCAGTGGGGCTGGCAAAATCGCCAGCACCTCGTACGAAAGCGATGTAAAGCCCGTCAGCGCCAATCGACCTCGAAGCATTGCAACTCCACGCGCTCATCGGTGAGCCAAGGAATCACGACTCTGGACACTCATATTAGCGCAGGACGAAGTGCGAGGTCAGATCGATAAAGACTTGGCCAATCCGACTAATCTTGACGCTCAATGATCAGCTGTATTCTGGACCATCTACGAACCACTCTTGCATACAAATCTCTCTAATGTCTTTTCTGTGGCATGACCAATCGCCACGCCAAAGACACATCCGTCATCTCATGTTCCTCTATGACCTCTACTCAAGCTTCCCAGAAGCCCCGTTACGACTCCATTTCTACCATATCTTACTCCACCAATTATTTACGACATAACGACACGAGCTTCACTTCTTCATGAACCCATTTGTCAATACCCCGCGCAAGAGAGGTGGGCTTTACGATTACGATTTTCTTTACGATGGATATGTGTGAAAGCAGCGGTATTATGACGGCAATACAGTGTTTAATTCAACCAAAAAAGCCTGTGATGGACCTAGGCCGGGGAGATGAGCAGCTGGATAGTGTTAGCATTTTTGGCTTGCGAGAGTATTCCGATCTGATATTGGCAAACTCTAGGGTAGCATGACAATGGAAGACGGTTGGCTCGCATATTTGAATCGCCCTTTCGCATGTCACCAGTTTCCCCGAAAAGGGCAATCGAGTGTGGGATCGAGTAAGTCCGATTGTACATCTGTACCCATGCTCGCATGACATTGTCCAGATGGCCCTAGGAGCTCGCAATGATAAACTGGAGATCTTTGGTGAAACAGCCAGGTTGGGGTTGGGGCGTAGAGGCTACTCTACCACTACTACTGCTGTCAGACCTGTAGATTACGGATCCTTAGCCGGCGAAGCAGGACTAATGCACAGTGCCATAGTCATCTGCAGCGCATATGTACTGCACAATTGAGGCACGTTCATGATTCAGTCTAACCAGCCGCGGGTCTGTCCCTCTATCCTCTATCCTCCGAACATATCCGAATGAAGTAGTTTGCGAGTTAGCCGCTCCAATGTTTTTACCTCTCCTGACTCCTCCACGCACCTGCATGTTTCTGCGCTTCGCATGTAAACTGTATTCAACAACCCGAAGATCCGAAGAAGATTATCTGATGACTTGATGACAGATGCTGTAGCGTGTAGCACTAGCAACGAAGAATAATAGGAAGCCAGCATCTACGGGGACTGATCTTCGACGCATGTAAAGACCCAGTGACGGGGATCCACAAGATTGACAACACGAGAACCGAAGCTGGATCTGGCAGTCATTGTCTCTGCTCTTCTATCCGCACCAGCCAATTTTCAGTCTGCAAACTGCAGGAACGCCCACCACGCCACGCCCAAACTATCGCGTCTGAAACAGGATTCTGCACTGACCACCAGTATCATCTTGTCATGCAATATCGGACATCGGACTCTGACTGAAGCTGCGAGCTTCCAGCTCGCCACTCGCCACCCGCCACTCGTCATTTTGACAGGGTCTGTCTCTGTTTGCCAAGGCACCGCCAACACCTGCCTCGCCTCGCCCACGCGCGCCCTCCCCAGACAGACCACCCCACTCCCGAATCTCCTACGCTCAACAATGCCCAGCCCCCACCCCCCACATACCCCCTGCCCCGGAACCTCTCCGCAAGACCTTCGACCCTTGGAACTCCTCCTCCACCGGCCATCAGCGGGCAGACAACCGTCTCGCAGGCAGCACGTCATGGCGCGCCTCTCGCACTTTGAAATTAGGACACCAGTTCCGCGCCGGCGAAGGGGGAGGGCAGAGGGTCTTTGATACCGTGGGGGCCGGGTCGAAGGATTTTGGCCGGGATGGCAGGACCGAGAATGGGGGGGTGGGAGAAGGGCGCGCCGGGATTGAGACCGAAGGGGTGGAGAGATGTGGGCTTGATGGTCAGTCAGGGGAGCCAGGCGGAGTTGGGGACGCAGGAGAGGGAGAAGCGGAAGAGGAAGAGGGAGGACCCGGAGTCTTTGCTCGACGAACCGGAAGAACCCACGACGCCGGAGAAAGAGAAGGAGAGAGGTATCTTCACCGGCCTCTGCATCTACATCAACGGCTCCACCGCCCCTGCGATCGGCGACCACAAACTCAAGCACCTCCTCGCCGAACACGGGGCCCATATCTCAATCGCCCTCGGCCGGCGTAGCGTCACGCACGTTATAGTGGGCAAGCCGAACGACGGCAGAGGGGGAGGTGCAGGAGGTGGATTGTCTGGGAGTAAGATCCAAAAGGAGATACAGAGGGTAAGAGGGAAGGGGGTGAAGTTTGTAGGCGTGGAGTGGGTGACGGAGAGTGTGAAGGCTGGGAAGAGGCTGGCGGAGGCGAGGTTTCAGGGGGTAAGTATCGCGCCGCGGGGGGTGGGGAGTGTTTATGGGCTGTTCAAGAAGAAGGAGGAGGAAGATGCTGAGAATGCAGATACTGAGAACGAGGGAACGAAGACAGAGGTCGGTGATGAGGGTAAGGAAAAGGGCGGATGATAGGCCATTGGATTTACGGCTCATGGGAGATGATGGTATGAAGGGTAAGGGGACTACGGTATGCATATTAAGGCAACGGTGCATCGAGCCATGGCGTTGGGCTTAAAAGGTGTCTGTTTGATTGTTACTTCTGAGATACCATGCTTGCTATGTATGCTACACCGAAGACACCGTGCAAAACTCCCATCCGGAACCTTTCCCGTCACGATCTTGGCCAAACAGCCACCTGCAACAAATAATGAAGAGGCCCACAGCGACAACGAGGAGGCCGGCGCAGTCCATCCGCAACGAAACCGAGACACCCATTCCCTCTGTCCTTCGTTCCCCGATCCATCGACCTCGCCTTCCCCCACCCTTTCTTTCCCAGCCTTGGATTTTGTCTTCTTCCACCCTTTCCCAGCCTCGGACCTCTCCCCCAGCCTTCCGCTGATTTTGTCTTCTTCCAAATAGTGTTCGCGGGCCTATTTACCGCTTTCTCTGGCGTACGCGGGCCCACCTACCGCTTTCTCTGGCGTACGCGGGCCCACCTACCGCTTTCTCTGGCGTACGCGGGCCCACCTACCGCTTTCTCTGGCATCAAGCTCGGCCTATCCGTCGCGCTTGCTGTCTGTTCCATCGCCGATCAAATCTCCTCTGGAGGCGCATCGTTCAATCGTCGATTAGAGCGACGGCGTTGGGGATGATGGCGCGGGGATACCGCATTCGGGAATGCCCCCTATGGGCCCCGTCGTCGACTTTCTTGTCCTCCAACCCTGCCTACTGAAGCATCAAGCATATCATCTATCCACGATCATCCGTCCTGTTTTGTGCTGAGTGAAAAACATGGAACCATACTCGATCGTCTCCGTACTTCGAACCTCCGACCCACGAGCGTCGGGGCCGTCGGGTTCGAGCGTCGTGCCCGCTTGCGTATTCACCGCCTTTCGTATCCCCCTCCACATCCTCTCCCTGCCCTTTCTCGCTCTTCGAAATTGGCCTGCTGCTGCAACACCTCACGTCGGCGGCGAAGTCCGGCCGACTCCTCCTGCGCGGCCCTGCTTGGCTCTACTACCGTCGAGGACCCCCCCCCCACCCAGGGCCAATTGTGCTTCCCCTTGTCCTATCGATCGGACCAGTGGTTTGGGAATGCTTGCTGTTTTGTTCTCTTCGCGCGGATGGATCCTTTCCGGCTCCGTTGCGTTGAGCTGTGCTGTCTTCGCGACTGGCTTCTTTTCTGGGAACATAACATGGCTTTTACTTACTCATGAGTCTGCAGGACATGAGATGTAGGCTTCCTGTTTTCGTCGAGCCAGTCGGTGTGACCTGCAGGCTGCAGGCTTCCGTCTGTTGCCCTCGTGTTTTTTTTTTGGTGGCGAAAGCCGGGAACTCTCTTCTCGGCATGGTCAGGAAAAGGTGTCGGCTTCGTCACCATCGGTAAGGCGATGAGCCGTCCGCAGGCGACCGACGAGCTACGCCAGGACGGCGGTGTTTTCGTCTTATCGCTGCGGCGAACGAGCATCATCGGTTTTCCTTTTCTGCCTCGGCAAGCTTGGACTCTTGTGAGCGGGTTGCGCTCTCCCTTCTAGCCTCCATACTCTTTGGCGTCGCAATCGCTCGATCGAGACTTCGCCGTGTGTCTGTGGCTGTTCAACGGGTGAGAGTCATATACGCGTCCGCGAGCACTTGGTCAATTTGAGCTCAGTCATGGAAATGTAAGAGCGTTCGTTGCGCCGTTGGCCCTTCCGTGGACCAAGGCTTTCGCGCTGGAGTCCATGCCAGTGGTGTCATCCTCCATACTGGCTTCGGATTCGGCGGAAGGGCATCGAGCGGATGATGACGTTGGTGTGGTGGTGACTTGCTTGTTACTTGCGGACCGAGTAGGCTTCATTGATGGCTACCAAATGCAGTGCGGAATCTATGGACTTCTGTGGCAAGACTTCCATTGCATTGTTCGGCGGCTCTCGACTTCTCTTCCGATTGGTGGACGAGCTGTAACCAGTTGTCATTGTCTTGCTTTGTGTGGTGGATGTCGGCCTCGAAAGGATAAGATACTTGGATGATTGGCCACCCTGTGACGACGACGAGCCTGGGTATAACAACACGAGACCATCCACATGACTTCCAATAACGGTAGATTGGCCAGCGCGATCCATATCAGAAGGTCAAATGCGCGGGATGAGTCGCCGAAGGTCCTCGTATATTACATTCTTCTGCCACCATACTCGATCCACAACCGGCGATATGATCTCTTCGAATTTGCTGCTGACAGTAATCGAGCCTGACGATGCACCTTCAGCTTTCGAAGACGCCGTTGTACACACTGCAGCCCCTCCGTTCTTTGCCGAGTTGCGTAGCAAACGAAGAGTATCCGCGTCGAAGCGGCCGTCCAAGGATCTGAACTCGTGTGCTGGTCGAAGATTTTCTGATGAATAGACTCTCAAGATAACCAACCTATAGTTGCTTGGCTGCGCAGTGTCAATGGTGGTAGTATAGTAGCTTTGCCAGCTTCTGATAAGGACCAGGACCACAAGTGGTCCACAGGATTCCGAATGCGATTCCAACCAGAAGGGAATTAGGAGCTCTGAAAAGCTTTTAGATGAGCAGTACTTCCATGTTTGCTAAGAATGGAAGTCATTAATAAGCTTCGGAAAAGCCTGCCCATACCTCTCCATTCGGAGTGTGGTGCATCATACGCCGGAGATTGAACCCAATCTAATGCTGGGGCAGGCTTTGCAACCGCAGAAGGGTCAAGTCTTACGGCGGTGTCGCGAGATAATCCTCTGACCACGTATATGAAAGTGTGAATAGACAGGGCAGGGTGGTCTGGTTTTGGGATCCAGGGCGTTGTGCCCACCACACCCTATTGTACTTCTCTGTGTAGGTAGTATATGTTATGTGGCCAAAAATCAAGTAAGAATCTCACATTACATGAGGCAAAATGAGTGAACGGTTCAGTTTGCAGAATCTTGAACTGGGATGATGTGTGAAAGCGAGAAACCATCATTGGGGATCTAATTTTTTATGTGTAAAACGGACCACCACAAGTGAGTGTGACCTGGGATGGGTGAATGGCCATGGGGAATGAACGTGAAATGCTAGCAGACACGAAGAAAGCGAAAGAGAATATGGCATCAGGAAGGGGTTGTCTCTGTAGTCGCTGCGAAACTCAAATCGAGCAGGCTCTCGAAGCGAAATGAAAGAAGATGTTGAAGATGATGGCATGTCTTAGGAACGGGGTTCAGTCCTTCGGAGTTGTTGGCAGCGGGAACGGATTTCCTGTCAGAGACATATATCATCATCAGTGATAAGGCATTCCCTCCAAACCGAATAGTCTTGGCTAGCTTTCATCATAGGTCACGTTGGAATATCCAACCGAACCCCGACTTGCGTCACTCCTGGTCTTAACGCTGTGAGCTTCACATTCTCCGTGTGTCAAGGACTGCTTTACCTCCAAATCGTCATACATTTAGGCAGTCCCCCCAACATCGTCTTTGTCTGTATCTTCCGTCATGTCTCTCATCTGCCAGCCCAGGATGGCCCAGATGCCTCTCATTGCTTCCACTCTGTCGTCCGCGATAAGAAGGTCGAACCATTTTGATCGCTTCATCTCAAGTGCATACCATGTCTGCTGCGGTGCGTTGGAGACCTTGGATTGATCTGGGGTTTTGAGAAGATAGTCGATATATTTCTGGTGGATGCGAAGGTGGAGGATGGAAATGTGGTGGTTGATGGCTGAGACCAGATAGATCTAGAGTGGTGATTAGTAAATCACATGCAACAAGGACACACACGGGTACCGGGATGAGTCTGAGCCCTTCCGTTGGCCTCACTTACGTCGTCATACTCGCTATTCTTATCTTTCCCAAGTTGTTGATACCTCACGCCTCTCTCCCAGATGCTGGAAGGCGGTTGCAAACTCATCCAAGCGTCCATGCGGCTCGACTTCTTCAGTCTTTTGCGTGAGAATTCGAATGATGTGGGGTCTCCAGTGGTTTCTTCGTCGGCGACTCCTAGCTCACCGCCAGCGCCACCACCCCACCGAGGTGCGTTTGCCCACCATTTGCCCTTACCTGGCACCTCTTCCTCCTTTCCTTCTCTCGCTCGTTTCTGAGCCAGCATCAACATCAAGCCAGTCTCTCGAAGCAAATCCAAGATCTCCTGCTTTCCTTCACCTTCAACTTCGTCAAGGCCACGAAATGAGGTTTGCTCTCTGCAGAAAACACCTAACATCGGCCCCTCTGCCACCCCTCTCCTCGCTTCTCGGACATCTTCTGGCACGCGATGGACTGATGCTGCGTGTAGAATGGGGATGATGGTGCCTTGTAAGTTGAGTCTCTGTTGTGAATGGGGTTGCTCTAGCCTGCAACAAAAAGCCCAGGTGAGTGTCTCGACAAAGGCGAAGGCTGTGTCCTCGCGGTATTTGCCTGGCATGTCTCGGCCCGTCCCCGTGCGATGTCCTGTATACGTCTTCTTTAGTTCTCCACCCTTGTCTGTCTCCATTTTCGGCCCAGCCTCGGTTGCTTCTGAACGTAGCTCATCTACATCCATAGCAGACTTGCTCTCTGTATGTTTGCTGTCCGAGTACTTGTCAAGACTGGTATCCCAATGCTCAGCCACCAGAAGCAAGCCTTCCCAGAACTTGCGAAAGTGAACGATGCGGGCAGGCTGACGATTTGGAAGAGGAGGCTTGCGTTGAATGGCACAAAAGGCATCCTCATTGCTATGTAAAAGTTCCTTTACTCGGACGAAGAATTCGTCTTTTCCCGGGATTGGTGCTCCGTTACTCAATGATTTTGACCTTGACAATGCGGCTTGGGATGACTCCGAAGGTTCACTTGCTGCAGGATATTTTGACCAGGAGGAATGTGGAATGAAGTCTGTAGGGACGACTTGCTCTAAGGAGAGCTCGTTTGCTAGACTGACATTCAAAGCTTGGAGGTGCTTTGCCGTTGGGCCGGTTCTGAGAGTACTGCTGAATAGCTTGACAAGGTCATTTGACACACCGGACTCAGTGACTGGAAGCTTCGAAGGCTCACAGCGGGGAAATTCGAGAGGGGTTGCCGGAGGTGGTGGCTCTCGTGGATCGTTCTTGTCATCTCGGCGGGCAGCTGGAGTGGAACTCGTTAGCGACTCCCACATCTCCTGCATGTCATCCATGTGGATATCTTCCAATATAGCTGCAAATTTCAAGTCATGAGCAGTACAGCTCTGTAGCAACATTGGATTGTAAGATGAGTAGGAAAAGGCAGAAAAGGGCGAGACGAGAGTGTAAGCCAAATGTTAGGAGTACACATCTGTGGCATGAAACTCAGACCACCATTAACACTAGCTCGGCCCCGAGCCTGTTTCCTTGTCGACACTGCAATGATACGCTGAACCCTACAGCAAATTCACGCCTATCAAAAAAGAAATGAAGCCTTGGCTCGGATTTGTTCCAAGAGCCTGTAATATGAGACAGACAATCCGCGCATGCTGTAAAATATAATATGCAAGATAGCGGGTCACATCGCAGACCGATTGGACTTCCTTTACTTCGAAGCTGCAGCTGAAATGAAGGGGCGAAATGAGAAGTACACCAACTGAGAGCAGCCAAATTTCCAAACATCGTGACCCCTCTCGATCAGTACTTTGGGCCTCTTGAGCCCCCAGTCATCTTGCAGAAGATGCCAGACCAATTCGTGAGCAACACGGCAGCATTTGAAGGTTTGAGATCATAACCTGAAGCACAACGTCGAACGAAGAGCATGGGGAGGAAGAACCAGAGTTCCCAAGCTTCTTCTTGCAGACAGCGGTCTGTCCCGAAGCTAACGCCTTACGGTCTAGTTTTCGTCCAATCATAGAGTACCTTACGATGGCCGCGGGAAAGGCGCCGGCTCCCTCAAGCCTCTAGAGTTTCATCTCGACTTGAAACCCGGGATATTGTTGTAGACATCATTGCACTTGAATACACATATTCCGCCCTTTAATCACCGGTAACACTCCCTTGTAAACGGGTCAATCATTTGAGAATTACCAGAGTTTTTCCTATCAGCAACCACGGAAAATCATAAGTATAGTTGAATACAAGAACGCCTCCCGATGCAAATACCCAAATTTCACTGCAATGCTCCCCCTTACTAGATTTGCTAGCAATTCAACCCACCTCAATGTGCTAGTGATAAAATTGTATGTTGTTGTTCTAGAGACCAAAGAGCACGTAATAAACCCCAAATTACCTGAGAGGTTGGGTCATGGAACTTTGCTGACTACATACAAATTTAGGTGGGGAAAGCAATTAAGCGAAGATGCCAAGCAATACGAAATGTACCCCGGAATCTGCCCCTATTAGCTCTAGGGTGACCGCCGCTCGAGCCTCTAACGTTAGACTAAAGATCTAAAGATCATCCCATACAGCGATACCTAGTCGGAACTCCGAATCCATCATCACTAGCATAGCAGGAGGAGATCCTGGTGATGCGCTCGAAGGATATCAAATGGGCGCTGCTCAGTCATGCTTGATACTTTACTTTAGCTGTGGAGAACTTGCTGCGCTTGGCAGCAGCCGATAGCTCGCTTGCGCACTAGGCGAGCGCCTATCAGATTCAATACTTCAGTTTACATGTTTTTGAGGACCCTACCACGTATGTGCCTGGCCGCAGATGAAATTACTCCAGTAGTAAGTAAGCCATGGACCTGTGACATAAGAGAGTAAGAGTGAGATGAGCTAATAGAGGCGGAAGCTACCTCTTTCGAAGCCTAGAGTGGTGTCGGTATCCGAGGTCTGAGGTGTTTGGGTCTCTGACGTTGCAGAGCGTTTCTCACAACTCTAGACTTAAAACATCGCGATTGAAACGCTTGGCTGTGGTGCTTGACATGCCAAGAATTTAGAAAAAGGGCATAAGTGCCTGAAACAAATTGCCACCAGAGACGACACTTGCTGAATTCAGACGCGGCGCATTTCCCGTCAAACAAGCGAGCAACCATCAGAAACATTCATCGGTAAAACAATTAGGCAGCTGGAACGGTTTTGCCTTGGTCGACCACCTTCGATGAAGACACATCCCTCCTACAGACCTCAAAGGCTCAAACAAAGATGGAAACATCCAAGATGTCATCATTCTCTTTGTCACCAATGATGTTGGTGCTTTGCTGCCGTCCGTATGCTGAGAAATGCTCTTGCAACGTCAGAGGCTCAAACATGCCTCAGATCTCCGACAGTGCTGTCTTTGTGAGCATCATAGCCAACCATTTGGACGCCCTTGGCTTCGGACATGGTGGCCTCTGTGGCTGCGCAAGATGAAACCCAAAATATTCAACATCCTCTTTGTCACCAATGATGTTGGTGCTTTGCTGTCGTCCGTAGCTGAGAAACGCTCTTGCAACGTCAGAGGCTCAAACATGCCTCAGATCTCGGACAGTGCGGTCTCTGTAAGAACCATAGCCAACCATTTGGACGCCCTTGGCTTCGGACATGGTGGCCTCTGTGGCTGCGCAAGATGAAACCTCCAAGATATTCAACATCCTCTTTGTCACCAATGATGTTGGTGCTTTGCTGTCGTCCGTATGCTGAGAAACGCTCTTGCAACGTCAGAGGCTCAAACATGCCTCAGATCTCGGACAGTGCGGTCTCTGTAAGAACCATAGCCAACCATTTGGACGCCCTTGGCTTCGGTCATGGTGGCCTCGGGGTCTGCGCTCTGTCTCAGGATCCCGATGGTATATTCGGAACATCGAGCAAGCGCCAGGGGAAGGATGAAAGGGATCCATCTTGTTCTATAAAAGCTGACCTTCTCCCCATATGCCATCTTTCTTTTGATACTCCGCATCACACACCTTCTGCGCATACCTTCAACACACCATTTCATTACGTTCTTCCATCGACCACACACACCTCATAAGACACCTTTAGGACGTTCTTTCACCTACCCATACGATACTCTCGACCCTCTCATCGTCAAAGACCTGCACATCATCATCCTTTACCAGGCTCTCATCAAAGCCCGACAGCTCATTCCTTGCTCAAGATATAACTCAGCTCAAAATGTCAGACCGACTAGCCCCTAAGCCCACGGCAGTAGTTGGGCCTTCAAGTGGAACATCAGTATTACACGTCATGCAGTCTCTGAGCAGTGGCGATATGCCAGTGTTTGGTGGATCGAAAATGTCCATCCCCATATTCATTATCGCCTTCGCCAGCTACAATTTTTTCGAGTTTCGTGGGAGATCGTTAAATCGAGAAGAAGTCCTAGGCATAGTATGCGTCTGTTACGGCAGACGCGAACCCCCGGACAACAATTACTCGCTGTACAAGAGAATAGAGAACCCGGATCAGAGCTTGAACAAAAAACTCGACGAGTTGACGGACTCGAATAAAGACTACTTGAGGAAGCAGGTTTCTGATCTGTTTCAAACTTATCTAGAGAGGAATCCGGTAGCCAGATTTGGAGCTGACGAACTGGATGGATTGTAAGTGCGAATGTGATTCTGTGTGGACGAGACTCTTGCTGACTGGTGGGTTTGCTGCCATACAGCCAAGGGAGGATGACATCTTTGCCATGGGGTCACAAGGATTGGGCCCAAGGCAAACCGGGGTTGAATTTTCAAACCTTACGGGATGAACAGCTCTACCTTATTCACGCCATCATGCATTGCTGTGTAGACGCTGGAGATAACCGAATTACCGAATTCGACACTGCGCAAATAGTCTGTCGACATTACGATTATGATGCTTCGCCGGCCATCATAGCCAAAAGCTCCGTCTTCAAGAATTTGGCAAACCCGGAACACAAGCTCTGCCAGATGGTGGCTCATTTCATAAATGAGCGTAGGCATAAAACGTTTTTCGAAGCCAAAGCTCATTTTCTGTATGACAAGTGTTCCAGAATAGGAGTCTTGCGATTTCCAACCATCATAGAGGGCGAGTTAGTTGGCCTATCTTCTATTGATGGAGAGGAGGATATGCTTACAATGGCAATAGAATTCCTTCAAACGCTGTTCCAGCAGCAACCCGAGAATTGGCAAAATTATCAGTGGGAGTCACCGCAGGTCCAAGCCAGGCCAGAGCGCCAGATACACCCCAGCGCACCCAGGATCTATTTAGTCAATATACTCACCTAAACTCGCCTGAAATTCAATCCCCAGAAGCTTCGTCACCTCCCGATGAAAGCACCAGCCACGAAGCAACCGGGAAAGGCAAGGGGAGGTCGCTAGAGTCTAGTTCTAGCCCATCAGGGGAAGAAGTGTCTGGGAAAGGGAAAGGGAAGGGAAAGGTTGCGAAAAAACCTAAGAAGTGAGGGGAGGGAAATGCGGGTGGGAGGCATTATGAGAAAACGGATGCACGGACGTTGGGGAGTTTAATTTCCGGGAAAGACACTCAGACACTCCTTTAGTATCAGCATGCGTTCCTTCTTGTTCTTTCAAGCCCCAACTAATAGTACTCCTTGTTGGGCGCAGCGACAGCGGATAGATAGAGCTTGCATTCATTCGGATCCATGGTTTTTCACATCAGAGATAGAGCATGATCTCAATCCTGATAATTTGACTCCATTCAGCAAAAGCTGCGTCCTGTACTCTGCCCATTTGATACTCCTCGTCATCTCTCTCATCTTCCCACGGCCTCTGTGGCATTTTCAAACTGATTTGCGTCTGCTCTCCTACGGGCCCGGTTCGCCAATATACTCGTACGACGCGGATTGGCCTATCGGTGCCAGTCTTCTTGCCGTGCGGCGAAGCGGGATCCTTGTGTTCTTTTGACCTACTTATGTGGATGGGCCTGAGGTGAGGCATCTGATCAGCTTGTGGGGATAGTATTGGAGAAGGAAGGGGGAGGTCACTTTTGGAATTTTTCATCTCATCGGCATATTGCTTGGTGGGGCATTCGGTGAGAAACCATAACGGCGGTATGCTAACGGCTTCGTGCGCCACTGCTATGGAAAGGATTGAAGCTGATGGGCCTGACCATGGCATCTCGCCTGTCCCATGAGTCGGATATTACTTCCAACTTTGGTAGGTAGATATTCCTTCACTCTTCAATTATTGAAGTCTATAGTCAAAGCCGTGCGTCTGTAGATAAGATATCTTCTAATAAATTGCAGCTTTAACCAATATCGGAAGAGATTTTCCACATCTTCCAAGTGTTAATAGGCGATTCCAATTGACCTACGGCGTTATACACGGTAACATGAAGAGAAAATTATTTAAACGTCCCCCTCGTAACATTTCGCAATTTTAGAATATTATCTTCCCACAATCACCAGGACCTAAACCCCGTCCATTTCCCCTCAGTCACAAGGAGGGTCCCATCCTTATTCTTTGTTGTTCGTGGCATCAACTTCCAACATATCGTCAACGGAAATTCCCTCCGACGCAAAGCCGGTTCTAGCTGCCTTGCGTGGCCAAAATCTCGCCATAGCCGACTTCAAAGGGAATCTTCTGTGGCTGGCCTAGCAAGATCAATCCCAACATCGAAGAGCTACGCCAGGATGTGAACACTTGGCTCGAGAGGTACGCTGCAACTCCTTCCTAGAAGTTAACATTCACAAGACAGGAACAAAGGGAAATGGAAAAGATCCTCTGCAAACCTGCACACAAAGATTTCTGCAGTACGCCGAGCAGCTGCGGTCAATCCTGCAATACGTTCGAGGCGTTAGGAATTTACCTCGCGTTGTTCTAGTGACTATGGCCAAGAAGATGTGGTTACCCGCTGCCCCTGGGTCTCCTAGGTCAGAGCCACACTCCACAGCAAAGGATTCCTCCGACAGCCCCACGCACAGATACTGAGGCCCTAGCGATCCCTCAAACACCCTTGTTCTACTCCATCACCAACCCTAGGCACTACGCGCTCTCCTCTTCTCCCCGGCCTTTCTCTTCCCAACCTTTTCTAGCGTGAACATCTCGCGAACCCAGCCTTGAAACTCAGATTCCGCACTCAATCCCAAGCTCGGGGTAGAATTGCCCGATCTGCTCTGCCTCCCTCCATGATCCAGTCTCTTTCCCATGTACCCGCGTAGCGCCTTCTGAAAACTTGAGTCTTGACTCAGGCTCCGGGTGTCTGACAGAGCGCCGCCATCGTTACATCTCCACACCATGATCTCAGGTATTTCCTCATCGATGTCCACGTCATTGGCATCGACTCCCTTCAGCGTGCCACAGCAGGCTTTGACTGTGTGAGTGTTAGCCAAGTTGGTCTGGCTTATCCATTTTTCGATCTTCTTAGACTCGCGAGCGGTGATGACGTTGTCGGCGGCTTTGGTTTGGCCAGCTGCCTCGGTGTGGTTAACAGCTCTTGCCTTGAGCGCGTTCTCATTCTGCTCACCTGCATCGCTCATCTCCTCTGGTGAAGCTAATATTTCCTCACAGAAGCGAGGGACCCCGTCCACGGTCTTCGCGATAGCGATTTGCCCCTTCTCATGATCGTCTTCCAAGGCCGTTTGCCGCGAAGTACTAGCTGCAGACGTGAAAGGAGGAGCCCCATCGTCGCGAGCAGCGGGGTTGGCGACGCACGTATCAGCGTCAGTCAGACGGTGTATTGCCGTCGCTTGCGCCTCAATGAAAGGAGGTCGAAGGGCACGTCTCAGCCGTTCACACTCGGCTTGGTGCGCAAGTAGAGCTGCACAGTCAGAAAGGCGGGGCGTAGGCTGAACCGAGACCTCACGGTATGCTTTCTGAGTCAGCGTGGTTTCGAGGACCCCCTGTGGTGCTGAGCCTTCGCGGTGTGCCTCTTGGATGGGTGTGGCATCGACGGTCTGCTGTGGTGCAGACACCTCGTGATGTGCCTCTTGAATGGGCGCGGCATCGGAAACATCCTGTGAGGCTGGTACCTCTTCCGGAACCAGCGTCTCACCGACGATTTCCTGGATGCTCCGTGACTCTGGCGAGGCTTCGTTGTCGAAGCAGACCCCAGTCAGAGCGACGAACAGAAGAGTCAACAAGATGCTCAAGCCAAGGGCATAGAAGAGATAATTGGTGATGGTGCGGATGGTACCGACGGGGTTGAAGATGACGCAGATGCAAGTCGAGAAGCTTGATAGGCATAGGCTGACGCTGAGGATGTAGAAGAGGAACATGACGGCGACGTTGAATGTCAGTGGGTTGCCATATCTGGAGCTCGGGTTTCGGTCCATGGTCGGATTGGAGGGGTGGAAGCTGGTTGGTGGCTGTTTGCTTCTGTTCTGTTGCGTTTGCATGGTGGCTGCTAAGAACTTTGAGGATGGAATTTTGAAAGCTGGAGGTTTCTTCGACGTTTGGTAGGATAGGAGTAGGCACCTTGTTGAGTGTTGAATGAAGTAATGTGTTATCGTGTACGTAAAACGAAGACACTGTGTAGAAGTAATGTCTTTGTTCGATAGGATACAGGGCGATGGGAACGCAGATCTCGGCGATGGGACCGCAGATCTCATTGCGGTTGCATGCCTTCAACACTCCAGCAACAACACCTTTGTTCCTGCTTCCTCCCAAGTTCGCAAGTCTTCCACACTCCAGCAACGACACCTTTATTCACGCCCTGTCCCAACACAAATCACCACCGTCCAGTCTTGCTCCCTCCAAATTATCAAGCGTCCTCCAACCACACCCCACAGCATCCACCCACAACGAAATGAGTCAAACCCAGAACTCGCACAGTTCAGCCACTTCCCCATCTCCAAATCTGCCGAGAAGGCAGAGGTGGAACACAGACGACATCCTCTGCATGGGCGACGACTATACCTACGCCGATGCCGCAAAAGAGATCATGTGGTTATGGAACGAGTGGGCAGACAGTGCCGAGAACGTCCTTGGCGGGATAATCGATCAGATGGAAGAAGTGGACGTGTCATACGACGACTACCTCGACTTCGTCAGACAACTTGCGTCATATCCCGCACGACCGGCCCTTCCCGCCGCCGCCGCAGATGCCCAAAACACGTCAGACCGAGCGCTGAGCGGTGTCTGGAACGAGTGGGCGGACGTGGTTGAGAGGATCGTAGACGAGATGAAGAGGGCCGTCGATCGGAGCGTTCCGCTGCCGAGGGAGCAGCGGACGCTATGCGCCGGCAGAGCTTTCGACTTCAGCCTGGATCTCTCGAACCAGGACCCACCGCCGATGCATATGGCTGCTCATTTGCGGGAGATGTTGCGGGATGGCACCGTCTCCCGCGATGAGCTGGCCGAGTTCATGGAGGATCTGAGCCTTTAGCAAAGGCATGTCACGATGGATTGATGGCTGGGGTAGGAACTTGTTTGTTTGTTTGCTCCAATGTTACTGGGTGGAAGGACTCCAGTCAGACATGGCATCGAATCGTTCAGACGGCGCAAAATAATGATCAAGATCTGACAATCTGCTCAATCTAGTGATGTGTGGTCCAAGTAATTACCTCTTAATGAAGCGTATGGCATGGCTATCTACTTGCCAGTAGCTTTCCAAAGTGATGATGGTTTACATTGCAAGAACATACCGCTCGATCCTGTAATTTCTGAAATGCGAATCAATCCAGTGAAATTTGTAAAATCGTCGAGACAGAGAAATGAGTGTGCGAAAAAATACGGAATCACCGATGATGCGAAAGCAGAATGTGATGAGTCTTTGTCTGACTGTATTGCTAGCTTCACTGAGCCCTATTATTCAATCCACTTGGTATCCGCAAAATTATGGTGGCGCGAGAGGTAAGCATGGACGTAAGCACTGATCCACTTGACAAATCGGTCAATGCAGTGAGTACCTTTAAACAGAAAGCCTGTAGGTTTAGCATTCGCAATATGAGACATGGTGATCCGATTTAGAGCCCATTGGCTTCTGCAGAAATGTTATAAAGGAGCGCCAGGTCTGTGGGATAGCATTCATAAGTCTGTTGGAACCACAGAGCCGGCGCGATGTCAGCCTCCTTCAGAGCAGCAATTGCTTACACCAACAGCACAAGGGAGTCGACGCACCTCGACACAGATCCACTCTCGCCTGGTCTGCATAACTTCTCTACTGGCTACAACAACCTCACATACACGATCTTCGGGACCGGTCCTTCACTCGTAATATGTCAAGTCCCTGGCTGGGGGATTGGCCCATCCTACCTTTCGAATGGCCTAGCTCCTCTCCACGACTCATTCAAGATCCTCTATTTCACTCCACGCGGCACACCGCCGTCCAGCCGTCCCCTTGATACCTTAGAGATGAGCTCGAAGCACATGGTCGATGATCTTGAGATTCTGCGTCAATACCTCAAGCTGGGCAGTATGCTCCTGCTGGGACATTCCAATGGTGGCAGCATTGCATTAGGGTATGCTCAGCAGTATCCTTCTCACGTAGATAAGTTGGTGCTGCTTGACCACGAGCTGCAAGGGTTCGACGATTCGGCTACATATATCGAGTTTGCGATGAAGAGAAAAGACGATCCGGTGTACAGCGCTGCTCTGGAACGGCTACAAACATTCAAAGCGGACACGGATGAGAAGATGCAAGATGAATTGAATGGCATTTTGCCGTTCTACTTCGCCAATCCAACGAAATTTGGGGCGAAGATGCTAGAGACGATGCAAAACATGCCTTCTCCTTGGGGTCTGAAACATCAACGTGCGGCCGACAGGAAGAGGCCTACTTACCTAGTTGACGATCTGGACAACGTGACAGCCAAGACTTTGATCGTGGTTGGCCGGGAAGATCCCTTCTGCAGTGTGAAAGCTGCCGAGAAAGCGCACGCCGGCATGGCCACATCATCGCGAGGCTGCCAGATAGTCGAATGAAGTAAGTCTGAGGAGACCAAGCTCCACTCAAGAACCAGTTCGTAGGCTATTGCCCGTAATTTCTTCATTTTCCGAAAGCCATGCCTTCTATTCGAACAATGGTTGGTTGTGTGGTGAGGGATTTTCTCTCCGCCGCGAATAGCCGAAGCTGCGGAATTAACTTCCTATCTTTAGTGCCGAGGTTGAAAGAGGGCATGGTGATTTAAATCCAACAACTTCAGGTGCAATTCCTTCAAACATTGCCATCTCAAAATCATGTCCCATGTGAAGGTACTATTTGGTACGGCGTCGTTTGGCTCATTGCCCACGGAGGCCAGTCAAGAGTTCCTCGATCTCCTCAAAAAGTACAATGTCAAGGACCTTGATACGGCCAACCGATATGTAAGGGTGCATCTTCAAATTTCGAGGACAGGAGCTGACTACATGAGCCCACAGGAAGGAAGTGAGAGAGCGCTGAAAGAGCTAGGCGCAACCTCAAGCTTCACCATTCATACGAAATCCCCAGGATTTGCCAAAGGTTCTGGGACCAAAGCATCAATATTGGCAGCTGCGAAGCAGAGTTTCGAAGATCTGGGTGTCAACAGCGTATTTCTGACCTCCTGGACCAGTTTCGAAGGCCGCTGACGTCTTCTGTAAAGGTCGAAACCTATTTCGTGCATTCTCCGGACCCCTACACTCCGATTGAACAGACAGTCGATGGTATGCAATTGGTCTATGCGTCGGGCAAATATAAGCACGTAGGTCTATTTGCCTGGTACAATGTAAGACAGAGTCCAGCTCTGAAGCTTACGTGTTCCAAAGTTCGGTCTCTCGAATTTCAAGCCGGAAGATGTGAGGAAGGTATACGACTATGCCAAGTCGAAAGGATACGTTCTGCCGACGGTCTTCCAGGGGAATTACAACCCCGTCGCTCGCCACTATGACACGACGCTTTTCCCACTCCTTCGAGAACTCAACATCGCTTTCTATGCGTATTCTCCTCTGGCTGGTGGATTCCTCGTGAAAGACGCTCAGACACTCAATACAGGCGGCGGTCAAGGCCGATGGGATCCGACTTCCTTTCTGGGAAAGCTGTATAATGAGAAATACACCAAACCGTCGCTGCTCGAGGCATTATCTGAGTGGGACGCGATTGCCAATGAGGCTCGTGTGTCCAAGGCTGCGTTGGCCTATCGATGGGTGATGTACAACTCGAAGCTGAGCGCTGAGCATGGCGATGGTATCATCGTATGTATCTTCGCAGCCCATATCCCCTCTTCTGAAGCACATCTGGCGGCATGAAACATGTCTGCAGAGTAGACACTGTTTCGAGGCTCAAGCATTCCTCTTGCAATGTATGCTGACCCCGAAATCCCTACGCAGATCGGAGCGACTCGAGGGTCGCAGCTCGCAGAAACGCTTAGGGCGATCGAGGATGGGCCATTAGACGAGAGTATCGCGAAGAGGGTTGACAAGGTGTGGGAACTTGTGAAAGATGAGGCGCCTGTTGATAATTTCAATCCGTGATAGTTTGGCTTTGCGATGTCATGATTGAATACATATAGGTATAGACGATTAATTAAGCTTGCTGATGGCCTTGGCGTGTCTCTCAAGGGTTGTAAGTAAGCACACGGCAATGTTGAGCAAGTAAACAGGAACAGGAGAAGAGCACGGACAGCGCTCGCACCAAATGCAAGCGTGCCTCCATGCGAAGATCGACGCTCAGACTTGGCAGGGGTGGGGCTTCCCAGGGGGGAATTAAGCGTGCGGACCCAACTCAACGTAGAGCGACAGCGAGGAAAACCACAAAACCATATCCCCTCGACCCTTCCCTCTCATCCTCAGTCTGTATAGAATACATCCGCGTGTTTCTCTTCTTGCCAATTTATCACCCTATTTCTCCGGCGCTTCCCCCTACAAAGATCCGCCTTCTACCGACAGAGCACCACCCCTTGGCCGAAGTGCCTCTCCCCTGGCGCTGCGGTCTCGTGAAAGGTCGAAATGGTCATGCAGCCAACCGCTCGACCAATATAATCCTTCCCGATCCATCACTTGTGGACAATCGACGTACAGCCTATTGATACCTCCCGCAATTCAAGTGGCAACACGCCTCTCCTGCGCCGCCTCCCCCTCCACCGACAATACCACTCGACTTCGGCAATTGTGTATAGGTACATCTCGCGGCACGGAGAGCTTACTGTACCAATATTCTCCTGGAGCCTTCCCTCGAACTACAACACGACTCAACCGTTTATTGAGATATCACAACGATATAAACAATATACAAACTGTTTATATCGGTATAATGGAAGGGAAATGATCGGATCAAAGTGAGAAAATGGTTTGAGGCGGAGGAAGTCAAAAGCTGGCAGGCCAATCAGAGTTACGTATCGCTATAATCGGAAGATCGATCAGAAGAAACCGGCATCTCCGTTGTTATACTACAGGAGCCATTTGCATGCCAGCTTACGCGCTGTCTTCGCTGTGGGACCTCCCCTCGATATTCTTGTCCGGCGTCTAAAGTATTGTGAAATACTACATTCCATTTGAGGTCAGACACTACTCGTGATTGGTATGGCATCGTTGGCCAAACCATCTACACACCAGCGACAGGGTTCCAGGCCCAACTCAGCATCATCTTCCTCCGTCATCACTGTACAGCGTGCCTCCTCAGTCACCGCACGGAACGGTGCACACCCACCCGTCACAGGTCTGAGATCGCAGAGCCCTAACGAAGCGAATACGATAACCGCAAATCTTACACGTCGTACTCTGTCTCCAGAAAATACCAAGCGAAGGTCTAGCGCTTTATATACTCGGCCAGATAGTGGGAATGGCTTTCGAGAAGGCGTGGGTAATCTGAATAGATGGTCTCAATCCACGGCCTCAAGCAAAAACTCTGCGCACAATAGACGGAGCAGCTTTTCAAAGAGACTTTCCGAATCATTTGGTTCCTTTGGTGGCTTTGCGGGCGGCCAGACGCCATCTCCCAATGCAACATTTTCTACCAGAGGACGACCATCCCCGCAGAAAAGCCCTCCAGCGTTAGCAAAGATGTCACCACCTTCGAACCCACCGCCAATACTACCTCCTATCGTCACACTATCATCCCTGTCTCAGGCTGTTGACGCAGCGGATTCGCCGTCAACAGTCGCCACAGTTACTCCTGCGACAGCTGACATACTTTCACCGTTAAACCACACCTCGGCCCAGCGCGACTATTTCGGGAACGGGTGGAGCTCTCGCTCTCCTACGAAATCGATGGTGGGAATGAAGCGGCCGGCGCCCTCGCATTCTCCTAGAGCCAACAAACCCTCGCCGATAATCATCGACAATTCCACAAGCCCTGGATCGCCTGGCCCTCCCGAATCCGTCTACTCTCCACGCACTGCATCTCGGCTCAAGCATGCGTCTCGTCGAATCTCGCAAAATGGGCATTATCGGCATAGAGACGACAGTAACAAGGGTAGTGGCACCACCGAGGGGGAGAGTTCAGCCTCTGACAACCGTGCTCGCGCTGATAGAGTGCAAAAGCGCAAGGCGCCTTCGCAGAAGGCCATGTTGTCTAAAGCTTTGCAAAAGGCACACCATGCAGTCACCCTTGATCAGCACTCAAATTTCGAAGGAGCCATGAATGCGTACCAAGATGCTTGTGCTTTGCTACAAAAGGTGATGATCAGAAGCTCGGGCCTTGAAGATCGGCAGAAGCTGGATGCTGTTGTAAGTTGATGGCCATCCATAAATCAAAGCGGAAAGCCACGCTAATATTCGTTGAAGCGCAATACGTATGAAGCGCGTATCGCTGAGCTACGGGGCACTGACGCAGCGTATCGCACTGCAGATGGCAAAACTCTGCCACAGCGTCCTCCGGAAAGAGACTCGAAAGACTCCGAGCGGTTGTCAGTAGTCACGGACACTGACGATGGAGAGACAACCTTGGGAACATCAACGGTAGCACCTCTCGGCAACGAAGAGAAACGCAGGGAAAAGTTACCGCATCTTGGCCAATTGGCCAACATACCCCCAAGACGACAGTCATTACAGACAACCGCCTACATGGTAGAGGGCAGAGATATTCAGACTTCGAGTCGAATGCAGGACCAGCGACCGCTACGAGCAAGATATGTAGGCCAGGAGACCATCGACGAGACTCACTTAGATTCTGGTACAGCAGTTTACCAAGAGTATATGCCGCCTCCCCTGTCGCCGCGACGTCCTCTATCGCCAGCTCCTGTAAAAGGGAATACTACGCAGTCATCTACAGATGTATCAGCGCAATCTGCACCAGACGAGGATTCTAATCCGTCAGACTCTATTCGCCAGGACAATGGAGAACATACGTCTTGGCTTAACACCATCAACGAATCGAGCGGCTCTTCAGCTTCATCTGTGCATTCGCGGAGGTCATCCGTAGGTCTCAGGAGAAAGCACATACGACCCGCAAGCGGTCAAACGGAGGCAGAATTTGATGCAGCCCTCGATGCAGCAGTGGAGGCAGCCTACGATGATGGATTTGAGCCCGATGATGAGGGAGACTATGACGAGCAGCTGATGAACGATCCTGAGTACCCTTTTGAAGAGTCCGGAGCCCTGTCTCATGCGACTAGAAACGTTGAGCTAGCCAAAGAGGATGTCCGTGAAGCTGAACGAGAGGCTGCGATCTCCCGAGCCAAAGAGAGAGAAAAAGAACGACTTCAGACCGCGAGAGACAGCATTGAGTTGGAATACAACGACGAAGAAGATGATGAGGAAGAGCGAATGCTGGAAGAAATGACCAGGGACTATTTCATGGATGATGAATATGACCTTCAGACTAAGTCCGCTCTTCCACGTCAATCAGACTCCAGCGGGTTTTCTGGGAGGACATGGGTTAGTTCGTTTGGCTCGAACCCTACGTCAGCGGGAACCTCACTGTCAACCGTTGCTGAAGCTTCTATACTGCCATCGATGGCGGCGCAGCTAAAAGAGAATCCATTGCCGCCGCCACTGCACCCTCCACCCTCGAGTGCTCTTCCGCCTCCTCCATTGTCGGCATCCCCCAAAATCTCTCAGCAACAGAACGGTACTACGATAAGACCTCCAAGTTTAGTCTCCAGGAACACAAGTCCAGGCGTCCGAGAGCGCAGGCTGTCGGGCATGAAACGGAAGCCGCTGAAGATTGAGACGCACGCGAAACACTCAGACACGTCTGAATCTGAAGCCCCCAGGACGCAGCCGGCCCCCTCTGCACCTCGAATGATTCCCACTCCAGCAGTAGCCGAGCCACCAAGATCCGCGCTTCTTGTGCCAGAATCCCAGCAGCTTTTGCCAAGCCTTGCTTTCAACCCAGTGCCATCTCCAGCAACACTACCAAGCAGCCGCAAAGGCTCATCGCCGTTTCCTGGATCCGATACCACTGATCAGACTACATCTACTGCTTCTGCTCTAACCAGAGTGACCTCAGCAGATAGCGATAACAGTGTAACATCTATGCCGGCATCACCTGCCCGTTTCGCTAGCAAAGCTGCAATAGGGCTGAGAAAGAACTTCTCCTCGTCCAGTCTACGAAACAAAAACTTGAGTGTCGTTGTTCCAGAGACACATGACGCATCATCGAACGCTTCTCTTAGTAGTATGTCGTCGACGCCAAAGCAACAAAGAGTCCCTTCACCAGCCGTGCCTGTTTTACCAACACCCATGGAGGCGAGTTTTATCATCAAAGGGCAACCGATGAGTGGCCCATACCTTTTCGACAATGATATCCACTCTCCCGACACACCCGGCTCTCCGAATCCTTCCGCCAATCATGCTCCTCTACCACTTGAGCCTTGTCCTGAGTCAGCGTTACTCCGACCATTCTGGTTTCTCCGCTCCATCTACCAGACGATTGCTCACCCGAGAGGCGGTTACATTTCTACCAAGCTTTTCGTCCCTCGAGACATATGGAGGGTCAAGAACATCAAGCTGAAGAATGTGGAGGAGAAGGTTTCAAACTGCGATTTTTTGACTGCTGCATTACTCAAGCTTGGGAAGGTCGACAATTTGGATGCGAATGCTGTGAAGGATGAGATGGAGATCTTCGAGACTGTTATGGAACAAGTCCATGCCAATCTATCCAAGAAGCTTGGTAGCGATGTTGGAGTGCAAGGCGCGGCTCAGCTATTCAAATTCTTTGGGGCTGGAGATGAGACAGCCTATCCAGAGGCATTGGCATCTAAGACTACAAACGCCAGCAGCAAAAATTACCTGTCATGGCGAAAATTGCGAAACAAAAATTCTTTGGGTCCAGGTCTGCCATCGGTGAGCTCGAACAACGTGACTAGGGACGGTAATAAGGAAGCCCCAACGTTAAGGTCCATACCTATGACTTCGGCACCAAATCCGAGGTTCCCCAAGCGTGATGTCAACCAAGTCCAGTGTGTGGGTCCAAACCCAAGCTACATGGGTGCGCTTGCGAGGCTATGCGATGCTGCACAGGTTCTGGGTAAGCAAGAAACGCGCCAACCTTACTGTTCAGTACTAATCTGAGGTATAGATCAAATCATCCGTCAAGTGGAGGATCCAGGACTAAAGCATTCCTCGCAAACCCATATTGGGCTCGAATTGAGCGCGCGACACGCCGCAGAATTCTTTGGCTTCATCGTGTGCAGGTTCATCTTGACAGACATCGGCATCATGCTGGATAAATTCATCAAGAGAGGGAGCGAGTGGGTGCTGGCGTGACCTTGAGAGCCGAGGAGACAAGCGAGGGCAGTAGTAATATTGCGAAGCGTCCGGGCAGCGACGTGTGGGATATCCCTGATATCACCCGCCTTCCTCAGGAAGCTATATCGCATGACCGGACATGGGATGGCGAGGAGAAACAGGCAGAGTGCTTTTATCTGCAACGCTTCTGGTTAGAGTTTACTTTTTTGATGGCTCTCTGATGTTATAGGAGGAGGAGGAAGAGGAGGCTCCATTTACTGTCCATAATACCTACCATACTATGTGTGTATCTGCTACGGCCGACGTGCTGGATCATCTATTAGATAGAGAAGAGAATCGCATCGAATTTGCTTGACGCCTCCGTGAGACTAATTATGAATTCGTCTGAACGCACGAGTCGCCTGAAGAGCGGTACGAGATCCCATGCGTAAAGATTCTGTATCAGAGAAATATGTGAGTAACCCTTCCCCTCGGCGTGAAACCAGCCGCGGCCGTAAACTCGTCCATCGTATCCCGCCAAACACCCTGCTTCCAATCCTCCCCCCTGACGCAAACGTGACATCGTAAGGTACTTGCGCACCAGTAGCGCCGTCACGGACCACGGCTCCGCGAGCGACTGATTCCTTTCTTCCTCGCGCCAGCTGAAAAAGACCGATGCTGAAGGGTGCGGAGGCGCGTTTGTCGGCGACCCTTTGTCGCGGTAGAGTACGATGGTTTCGGAGGCACGGACAGAGAAATTTTCGACGCTGGGGAGTGGAGAGTGGAGTTTTTGTTTTGGTCAGAGTCTCGTTTCCCTTTCTTTTTGTGTACTTGGGGCTGTTGCGGGGGTTTAAGGGAAGGAAGGGAAAGGACGTATGAACGACGACCCGTGGTATGTCTCGGCGCCACGATCGTAGCGTTGCCGGGGACGAAGCGCCCTGCGGTTGCGACGCCTGGGGGAGGGTTTTCGCGATAGCCGTTTGTTGGTACTGAAGGATGCAGGTGCGGGATGTCGTTGATCGCGCTGTCTGAATGGTGGAGAGTCTTCGGGTAGATTGAATTTATGCTGTGTAATTCCTCGCGGGTTTCCTCGGTGCGTTGGGGCTCGAGATTAAGATGGTAGAACAGGTAGACTATTGTCGAGGCTACGGAGTTGCTGGTGGGGGTTTCGTTACTTTCAGGGATAGAGGAGTTGGGGAATAGGACTTGCCTGCCCGCGATGACCAAGCCTACGGAGTCCCCGTGCAGCCAAAAGCGATTTTGCTATAGACTGTTCTTTTGTTTGGGGACCCTCGATTAACCGGGAAGAGATCTGGGCATCGAGGTCAGCTTTGAGTAATAGGAATATATCACAGTGGAGATGGCATAGATCGGATTCAATTACTCCAGTCTGGATGTAGAGAGCACGTCAGCCTGTGTGAAAGCATTCCCGTATGAAGGATTGAGATTGCCGCTGCCCGCATGGATTCGCTCCTCCATTCGATTGGGACACCAATTTATCATCTTGTTCCAATCCCGCACAAGTGGCAAACCGAAGGCCAGCTGAACCAGTCAGAGTACAAATATCATAGGACCCAGGAGATTAAGTGCTCTTCATAGCATAAGAACGGAGTAGTGTCACTTTACTCTGCAACAGGATGAATGACTTCGCAAACGCAAAGTCTCCCATCACGTCAAAGCCAAGGAAGTAGAATCATGTTGAGACGTACATTGATTTGCCGGCAGTACATGCAATAAGTTCTTCAAGCAGCAGTCTGTACCCTTTCCCAATCGCTCGGAAAATTGGACTGGTTTTGTACCCCGATCCTTGTACCAGGCAACGATTGGCGAGTCACAGACCTTTTCCCTCTTCTTGTTTGAGCACTATCTCGAAATCCGCGTTCATGTAATACCTGATTACATAGATCGCTCTTTCCTCCGTAGCACTCTTAGATTAACACAACTAAATGTCCTACCTCACGTTTTGACAAGCCTGATTAGGACACTCACATTTCAGGTTACCAGCAACCAAAGCTGCTGAACATGACCAAACCGAGATTTGTCCTCGTCCCTGGCGCCTGGATCAAACCCGACATCTACTCTAGCGTCATGGAAGTGGGCATGTTTGGAGATAACGAGAGAGGAGATATGCTTACTGGTTCATCCTGGATGCCTTCGAGGACGTCATAGGATTCGCTGGGAGAAGAGATGCAAGGTTGAGGGTAGTTGGGAGGTTTCCACCCTATTTCAGATGTGAGCATTCCTGCTGGTGGAGGAAAGAGGAAAGAAGTTGCCAAGAAACGCTTGCAGTAATTCTCATAATCTATGGGACAATAAAAGGCCAATACAGGCTCCGGGGCTCTGCAGCCCCGTTGCGGCGCGGTCTACGCAATTGTCGAGGCCAAGAGTCCGCCCGATGACTAACCCACTGCTACGACTTTCTCGCCATTCACCTCGAGGCCTGGCGTAAGCTGTGAGGCTAAGGATGATAGCTGGAAGCGTGTCCTATGCAGAGCCTTACAGACGTCGTTTATTGGGCCGTTGAGGATGTTGATTTTAGGACAGAGGCGGTTATTAATACTCACCGGGAGAAAGCCGTCGGCAAGAAGGAGTTCGATATGTTTGGGGTTGACTTCCTAATACGTAAACATCACGTGGCCACCACGGTGGATGAGTAGCGCTTTAAACATATCAAGTTTGATCTCTGTGTATGTTAGGGTAGCTCATTATCAATAGGTTTCTTCTCGCCGAGCTTGATGCCGAAGGGGATGTAAACATCAACGTATAGCGACGTCTTTCCAGCCCGCTTATATACCAAAGTTTTAATCCCCGTCCCCTGTGACATTGCGTACCGTTTCAATGCTAGTATTGTCTAGGGTTTGAGTATTGATGCTGGCCCTGGAAAATGAGGTCAAGGGTGCTCGGTCTCTCCGCTGGCAGTCAATTTTCGAACACGTGGGGACCATAGGGGAGAGTGCGCGCGATCAGGTCGAGGGCAATTAGGGTGAGCTCACCGATGGCGTTGCAGTACCGTTCTGCTGGTTGCTGAAATTGGGACGAGGCGAAGATGGAGAGAGTAGAGGTAAGACAAGGAAAGAGCATACTTTAGTATATACATTTTGTAACTGGAAAGCAAAGAAAGCCGCTTGCACTTTCCAATGCTCCAGTCAATTGTCGAAATGAAGCGGGGACCATTACCCTACCTCATAACCTTCCAATCATTCCGATCACCAAGATGATACATTAAGAAAAGCAAGTAGGTATGTGCACGGCCGATAGATGTGAGTAATCAGAGACTCACTCAGTATATCTGCAGCCTCAGTGACTATGGAAAGAAAAAGAATCATCACAGCTTCATCTGGGACTACCTTACCTCTCGTATATATCTTGGTGATAGTAAATAATCGTGTGCTTTATGCGCTGATACATTACTTTATGAACCAGCCGCGTCTCCGATCTAGCCCCCAACGGATCAAACCGATTAGCCAAAAGCTTGCGGAAGTTTTACACGGGATGCCAAGAAACGGTAGAGGCTATCTTAAGTACGAGGACCAAAAGCCTTAGTAATAACTTTCAGTAATTACAGGAAATACCAAAGCAATTGGTCGACGGCACGCTAGTAGGGCACTAGTAGGTATTTAAAATTTGGCCTAATCCACCTTTGAGAGGTACCATTTCCGTGTAATCTAGTCCTACGAGGGTACTCTTGCGAGTCAAGAAATGAGGCTATACAGATCCGAGGTACGTCAGGAGCCATGGGAGCTATGGAGCTTCCAACAACGCGTCTACCTCGTAGTCAGGCCCCACATCATCGTCAGCTTGGTGGGAGGCAATTGATGAAGAAATGGTAGGTTTTGAAAATTTTCTCCGCAAGATATTGCCAAGACTATGGATTTGGCCAATCAGAAGGCCTACATTTGGATTACTAAGCGCATTTCACGAATTACATGCTGTAATGCTCTAGAGGCCTGACATACGGTAATACTGTAAAGCATTTGCTTGCATGTAATATCACATCGCTAATCTTAAGTCCAATCACATGAGCCCTAGCCCTATGAGCATTGTCGCTAGTAGCGCCATTTCCACCCACAAATTCTAACCATGAGTCCATCAAGGACCATAAAAGCCAACCAATAAGCGTGCAACATGGGCTCTTGCCTCTCAAGAATCCCCACCACATGGCGAGATGTCCAGGTCAAGACCATCAACAACAAAGATTCATCACTTCATGTGCTGCCTCTGGAAATCCTACAGTACATCAGCGCCACCTTTTTACCTTCCGATGCTGCAGCCTCTCTCGCCCTTTGCAGCCGTTCGATGCTGAAGATCCTGGGAGGCCAGGGCCTGCGTTCCTTACGTTTGGAAAGTCACACCATCGAGAAGACACGCTTCTTGAAAAATTTGGAGAAAGATCTTCCAGACTGGCGGCTTTGCCATTATTGCTCAATGTTCCACCCCGTCGATCAGAATGGAGATCCGAGCCAGCGCTGGCGGTATTTTGATGAAACAGAATGTTTTCGAGTAAATGGGTGGTGTCGATTGGATATGATTTCCATATACGATACGAACATGCGCAACTACTCATGAGGAATTACCGGCTTGGAAGACCCTATAAGATCAATCTGGAGAGGTTGTCTGACAGATTCGCCAGGCATCTTCCAGAGACAAGTCTTGAGAGTGTGGTCACGGCCAACATTGTCGCAGGTGAACTCCTCTTACAGATCAAATACACGCTGCGGCTGCTTAAGAATTGGGACATAACCTTGATTCGAATGGAAGTTCCAGAACTCTGCCCTCACCTTGTTGATCGCTTCCGCGATTCAATTTTCGCGCAAGCTCTTCGATGTCGTTTAAGCCATGCCAATAGATTGCCTTGCATTGAATGTAAGAAGCAGAAGCACTGTCTGGAATGTTCGACATCATTCCAAGTGGACATCCGAACGCTTGAAAATCTCGTGACAGAGGTTCAAGTCGACGTCTGAGAGATGCCTCGGTTCGTGCGAGAGTCCTTTCGACTCAAAGTGGCGCAGGCAAGCCGACCGATATCTGCCAAACGTAAGTAGAAGGCAAGGGAGGCGAAACGATCTGGAATCTATGGGGAGGGTTTTTCCAATGTTTGGAGCTACGGATGAGGAGCTGGCAAAATGGTGTGCGAGCATCTGAGACGACTTGGTGTTGCCACTATTCAACGGCCCCGTCTGTCCTCAATGCATTCACTTTTGGCTCTTTGGTGCCTAGCCCCAGAAGGCTGGCGGAAGTGTGTTTTCACTGCTGACGGTTGGGATTGACAACCCTAGCCCACCAGAGCGTCAATTGATCTTAGATTCAGGAAAGTGGGAGAGTACAAAGCGCTGTTGGTCCACCATAACTTTGGTTATGCTAAGAGTTGCAAGTAAGTCGGATAATACTAGCTATAATTCAATGGTGGGTGAGCTGTTCAAACGTGTGCGGCCAACCCTTCGACAAGCAACAGACTAGCCGTTCTGCTACCCCAACGCAGTGGGGATCAAGGCGAAGGGAGGATATCACAGAGGACTGGAAAGGGACCAAAGTGTTGATCGAAACGCCAGCTCGACGAGCACCATGTCTTACTTCCATTTGTAGATGTTCACCTCATCGAATAGTGGATATCATGAGTCTCACCCGGACTTGTTAGCGTTCTGCAATACCAAGGTTGGAGTGGAAGAGCTACTTACCGGATCTCGAAGATTCGGTGACGGGTTGAAGAAGAGGGTCCGAGCAGTGTGTTACTCAAAGGGTGAATATGGCGAAGAAGCAGCGAGGGAATATCGAGGCGTTTAAATAATCACGTCCTCGCTATTCCGCCAGATGGCGCCTAACCCGATCAGGTACCATCGAGTCCACCTTGCCGTATCCGGTAATCCACGTAGGTCGGCCAATGTTAGACCTTCCTGCACACGCTAATCGGCACGCTTTTGTTCTGTCCCAGTTCACGCAGTTTGCCGTCTCCCTTATTAACCCAGCATCCTGCTTTCCCGATCCATCTCACTGCCCGTCGACCCAATCGTGCGAGCTCATCTCTTCCATTCCGTTTTGCCACGTGCAGCCATGCTTCATCCCTCGTGAGACTCCCCTTGTGAGAATCGTTCACACGTGTGTTCCCCTGCATCCAGCCTACCTTCAACTCGCCGCACACGGTACGAGACAAGTTCCAATAAGATCGAATACCGATCTCGGTGCAGCCGCCGAGCGAGCCAGATGAGGTCATCGCGTTCAGACACGGTTTATGGATGCCAGTCGCTGTTGAGTGGGTGGTAGCAGGTGGAGGCTTGAGTGAGGTCTGCAGGTGTCCTTGTAGTGCTCGAGTGGCCATGGTTTTTGGTACCGGGGAAGGGAATTAGTGTTTGGATTCTGAGACGGTTCGGGCGAAGAAGTTTCGTTGCCCGTTTTTCTGTGGGTCGGAAAGCGTCTGAGGCGTTGGTGCCGCCGTCGTTGACCGTGCAATGTTCTGCCTTTGAAGACTCGGTGCGGATGGAATGGGAATGGGAGCGTGGACCTTGACGCGGACGGTTTTCAGCGCTTTGAAATCTCTGAGCAGAGAGTGATGTTGTCACTACCGAATACAAATGTAGGCAACCGTGACGCTTCGTGATACATGCAAGCCATAACCCATGAGATCCCAAGAGAGAAGATGCAGCCGATAATGCCTCGCAAGATATCCAAGGCCCCTACATCCGAACGCCCATCGAAAGCCGCCTCAAACCTCCCCCCAAGCACCCATTCCCCCACCTCCGACACCGATCGCACTGCCACCGCCGCTTCCCACAGCACTACCGCCAATATCCCAATAATTCCTGCTCGAACTCCCTAAACTGCCTCCTCTCAATCCCATCCTCCTCGCACTACCGACAATGCTGCTCGCACAACTACTTCCACTTCTTCTCCTTAGCAAGCTATGCCGCCTCGCATGTCCATGTCTCTGTTCCCAGGTTGCTGCAGCGCGTGAAACGAGAGGGTGATACTGCCTTATGATAGCTGCGCGGCGGAGGGAGTCTGGGGTGGATGTAGTGGCGATGTTGAGAGGTGGTTTGCTTGTGGTTGCGGGGCGTCGTTGGGACGTGAAACGGTTGTGGAGGAAGCGAAAGACGGTTTTGATGTCTGGGGTTTGTTCCCAATATTCGCGGTTGTCTTCTGGAGTGGCAGGGGCGGGTTCTTCTTCAATGCCCCAGAGGGCAGCATGTGTGGAATCAGCGGCAGAAGTTTGTGCGGGGAGAGTTGCGTCTTGCAGGGTCGGTCTGAAGTCGAAGGATGCTGCTGCATTTGCGGTGGGCGTTGGGGGCTTGGACTGTGACCTTGAAGACGTTGGCATTGTGATTGGTATACCAGCGTAGTCTGAGGTGGAAGGATTGAATGGGGTGCTGAGGGTGCTGGATGCGCCTGGGTGCTCTGTGAGCTGCTGCAATAGTATTCCGAGTTCACGAGATAGACGGTCCAAAAGCCGTCCTTCCCAACCAGTGCCAGCAGGTATGGATGATGAGCTATCCAAACGTAACGATCTTGCGGAGCCCAATCCTGGAGAAGGGTTGCCGTCGAGTCTCTCTGTCGGAAGCGATTCGCCGAAGATGATGGAGAGCAGATCGTCGTCGATACCAATGAAATCACGAATGACTCTTCGAGTGATGCGCTGCCAGAAGGATTCGCGGTCCTCGATCACTGAGGAGCTCGCACTCAAAAGTCCGGTTGTCGCTTCATCCCCAGCATTTTTAGCAACTGAGTCCTTGATAGTCTGCTCCAGGCCAGCAGGACCGGGTGTCGTTTCTGCTCGCTGGCTTTTCACACTGGTTCTTCTCCGCCTGGTCTCCTTCTCAATCTCATCCAACAGAAGCCTGGATTGTTCCATCCTCCATTTCTCAATCCTCTCCCTTGTTTCGGCCTCAATGCTCGCAACATCATGCTCTTCGACAGCCTCTATTCTCCTTTGCACGCTAGATCTTCTTCTATGGCGCCCGAGCCCGATAGATCGTTTTCGCGGGTTGAAATGCTCAAAGTGCCATAGCTGCTCCTGAAGAGGTGGACTGGACGTAGGAAATGTGCCCAGTCCATCATGCCGTGGCAGTATGGAACCGCTTGGTTCGAAGAGTCCTGGTCTGTGTGTGGGCGAAGGTTCCTGAAAATCGTGAAGGCCTTCGTCTAGACTGTCCAAGTCCTCGTCGTCTTCGACGGAGCCATTTGTGGTCTCGCAAGGGACATAATCATCTTGTCTTGACTTGGCGTCCAAAGAGCCAAAGTCGCTTAGCCTCGACAATCCAGCTGTACGTGTCTGTGCCGTCGATGCAGTCTGAGTTAGGGTATTTGAACGTGCTGGGAAGAGGACCCATTCTTGCGACTGTTCAAGCTCTCGATGTAGCGGCGAGGAAATGGGGGATGCAGCATTGTCCCGTGAGTCCTGGGCGGCGTGTTGCCGTATCGCAGGGGCGAAGGTAGTTTGGTGGAATGCCATGGCGTCTCGAATTCTGTCTTTCGATGAGGAATCCTCCTTAATGCCTGCTTTCCCTCCGCGCAATCAAGCCCCAAGTGGGCCAGCGCGCAGGACTCGATCCAAATATGATTTGCTCTCCTGCCTTCCGACAGTGGTCAAAGAAGCTCAACCGAAGATGGCTGCCGATAGAAAAGTTTGGTCAATGCAGTCGCAAGGTGAGGCAGCAATGTTTTGGTGGAGATGACTCGTGTGACTCATGTGTATGACCTGGGAATTGTGACTAAGGAATGGATGACAGGTTGGTGCTTGGTAAGGCGGCCAAGGTGGGAGAGCACAGGGAAATGGTGTACCTAGGTCTTGCACTGATGACTGATTTAGACTAAGTATATATTGCCATCAATTAAAATGCCATGTCGTCGCCAGGCATAGAGTATGTTCGCTTGCTTGCTTGCTGCTTATCGCCAGTATTCACTAGAGTATTCATCGGAGCTCCAGCCACATGTTCGATTGATACTAGTACAGATCCTGGTCATTTGATAACGGTTAGCGGTTACCGGTTAGCGCCGTTGCAAGGTCTAGCACCCTCGTGCGCTCAGACCCCTGGACGATCCAAAGATTTTATTTCCTCACCTACAGAGTTGAGCCTCACTGCATTCTGTCGATATTCTGGGTGACTGGATCCTTCGTTTCTCACAGCACGCTGAAGAACGTTCCGCCTGGAAAGGTGCTTGTGTCATCGGAAATCTTCAAAAAAATTGGAAGTCTTTGTTGTATTGAGTAAGCTGTTGCATGATATGATGGCACCCTAGTCGCGGGATAGTACCTACTCATCCTCAAAAAGCCTTAGGTTCTGGGGCAACACTTCGCATTTTCTGTGACTTTACACTCTCTTGACCGCCTCCCTCTTGTCTTGCTGTACAGAGCAAGGCTCCTGCATGCTGGATCTGCTTCTGGGTCCAGTGTCTTGCTTCCTTCACAAGCGACTTCTTGCGTCACTATCCACTTATTCATCACTCTACTGCTCCTGTGTCCCTTCTGAAATTGTTATACTGACCGCATATTACCCATCCGCCTATTGAGAGACCAGCTACCAGCCCGGCATGTTCTCCCCAACCTACGTCCAACTCAAGTACTGGTTCTATCCAATTGGGAACACACCTGCGGTCAATCTGCTTCGGGATCTTCCATCATGCCAGGAGGAGGAGACTATCAACATCCTGTCTTTAGCTTGTGGGGATCCGAGAAACGTCCTGTTTTCTTTGTGGTGCGAGCAAGGACACAGCAGCAAGCGGACCGTAAGCTTCACCTGCTGCGATATTGAACCGGCAATACTTGCACGAAACGTGGTCCTTCTCACGCTCATTACCAATGGATGCCCAAGTACAGAGCTATGGGACCTCTTTTACCATTTCTACGTGCCTACCAAAACTCTATCCATCCTTCGCACTCATGTTGCGGGCTTGGTAGAGGCCTCGAAATCTACTGAAAAATGGGCATCGTCTCCATATGGCAGCTACATTAAATACGTAGATAAGGCCACACTGCAGGAGTTGCGGCGGTATTGGACCCGCTATGCGTCGACCGAGAAATTTCCCCAAGCCAGGACTGCTATCGCCCAACGCAGCAAGGAGATTGGCAACATGCATCTTTTGACAGGCGTACGGTCGGCAGGTCCGTTGTGGTCTCGTGCAAGTGAGACAATGGCGCATGTTTACCGGGAGTTCTGGAAGACAGGTGTCGTAGCAGGGAACATTGAGGATCTCTCTCGACTGAACGGCAAAGGAGAAGTCAATCCGATGTTTGCGGTCTCTTCAGCTGCTTCGAGAGATTTCGCTGTTCACTACGGTGCCGAGCCACTTCTAGGGTTCCGCCTCCCAGAAGCTTTTCATCAAAAGGTTCCTGAACAAAGAGGGGGCACATCGGAACAGGCGAAGCGTGCGGTAGCGATTGCCAAGTCGCAGTTCAAGGCTTGGTGTGAGTGCTTTACCAAGTACGTGAGCAATGACCGTGTCCATGTCAGCTTCTTCTGCGGAGAAGCTCTTGCTCTCAGCCACGACTTGCAACTAGCAATTACTCTCAACCAGAAGCCTGGCCACGTTACCAGGACCTACGTCAAGCCATGGAGCGCCTGTCCGCTATTGCTCGATGGGTATGTCAGTCTGAACGCATCGAGAGACTTGCCCTACGATCTGTTCGATGTCATCGATACCTCAAACCTTGGTGATCATGTCGGATTCATTAACATCCTTTCTGCCACGACTCCATTACTCCGGCGAAACGCCTCTTCAGTGGTCTACACCGAGAGCCTGTTGATGGCGTCAGAGGATATCTCAGCATCTTTGTCGACAGTTCTGGGTTCAGACGTTGCCACGTTCTCAATGCTTATAGGATTGGCCCCTTCAGGATTGTTGACAGGCGTGACACTCGATGCTGTCTCCAATGAGACTGCGTTATTTACCTTTATGCAAGGAGATAACAGCCAAAAGCAGTATCGTATGAGGGTCTCTTGGAAATACCCCCAATTTTCGGATCCCAGCGTCGTAGGAGTGCTTGGAAGTAGTACCGGGAGCGACTTCCAAGTCACATTCGAAGCGAAAGAGCTCGCCGGTCACCTTTTCGATATCTACAAGACAATGTTCGCTCACGAGGATATCTCGAGGATGACGGCCCAGCTCGCTCGCATGAGCGTTGGACAATATTCGATTGATTTGCAGCGCTATACAAGGGCTGGCATGGCTGCTCTGCTCCGCCTGGTCAGGGCCACAGTCCAGGTAGACTGGGAGCAAACTATGCACCTCCTCGATAGCCATCTCGTCACGGATCGGTCGTTGATAGTCGGATCCAATAGTCTCCAGGAGTTGTATATGCATCTTCACATTTTTGGTGTCTGGACAAACGAGTGTTTGGAACGTAGCCCGAATCAGCTTGGAACCGGCTTCGGGCTGTCTTTGAGACCAACATCCGGCGATAAAGGCATCCTCGCTGCAGACAATACACCCTCAGTTGTTCAATTAGTCCTGGTAGTGCCAAGGGAGAAGCTCACCGTCTTTACCGGCAAGACTCCTGACGCGATTGGAACTCCCGCTCTACATGTCTCTGTCACCCAGACCAATGGTCAAAACCAATACGAAAATTGCTTCCACTCATTCCAGGCTTTCTTCGGCAAGGTTGTCTATGACGACAGCACCCAGAACGCTTCAATCATCGAAGAAGACGACCATGGCTGGCTGGGCTCAGCTGATCTTGTTGTTACTTGTGCGGTGCCCGCCTTTGGCTTGCTAATTGGGCCAAGAAATGGCATTCGGGCTGCTCTCATGATCAATACCAATCCTGATAACCTTATGAAGTTTAGACACCTTGGTGTGCGGATGGCGGTCTTCAAGACCGGATTTCACGATGGGAAGAGACTTTTTGTCTGTCGTGATGCACCCAAGCTGGACGCCTTGCGATCGTCCTCAATGCAAAAAAGGTGGATCGAGAAGGTTTCATCGCAAAACCAATCTTCGCTTCAGACGCTCGTAAAGCTGAACGCCGGGCACAGAGCTACTCACCTGCAGAGCCATATCGATTTCCCAAAGGACTCCGCTGAGAGCCAAGCGCTGTCTACTGGGGCAGCGGTCACGGTCATCGAATATTCACCAAGGTCTGTGATGTTGCGAATTGGCTCGTCTCTGAAGCGACAAGTCACCTTTCCCTTCCCGATTCAAGGATCCCAGCCGAAGACAAGAGTGGCAAGAAAGTCTTCCTGGATAGAGGTCGAGGTCCCAATCTTCACTGCATTGGATGGTGACCGCTTCAACTCGTGGACCCAGGCGACGGTGTTCGAGTCCGGTCATCCACCACTGTGTTGGAGTATACCCCGGATAAATTTAGAGTTGCAGCCCTCAGTCACTTTTCCAAAGAAGGGAGACTGGTCATGGCTTCGCACATTCATGGGGACCACTCTCAGTGACGCTGAGAGACCCTTGAGTAAGCCAGATCAAGCAACGACAACGAACGCCAAATTGGATTTAAAGCAGTCATTGAATATTCTCTTCTTGACATTTGCGGGCCTCAATGAGAACCGTGTTGGTCCAAAGAAGACCTTTCAACTCGCTCTTGAAACAACCGGCGCTCATACCCTCATATTTGCTACCGGGATCCGTCATGATCTTGACTTGGGCTCCCTAGTAATGGAAGCTTACGTCGTGCCTTTAACGATCCCAAGAGTGAAAGAGCTTCTCCCGTCGCTTAAGGCATTGCAAACGACCGAACCCTGCACTATCCGAGTCAGCAACGACGAATCGACCCTGTGGAAGAGAATGCTCCCAGCCTTAGCCGAGCGCTGCCGGACATGGCAGCATAAGTCGACATGTGAATATCAGAACAAGGGCGCTCCTCTGTCCACAGAGGAAGGCAAATCACCTCTGTGCAGCTGCGGCGAGGGAAATGTCTCTGGCTCCGAGCTCGCCAAGCTTGGTTTGAAGGAATGGGCGCCATTCGCGAAATACGCTGTTCGGGTTGCTATCGCTCCGATATTCCCGGTCCCATACGTGGAGTCGTCGTTGTCGGACATCCTCAAACTGCCGCGAGCGACTCAATCATATCCTTCCCCTAGCTCGCCGCCGAAGTTGCCGTCGCAGGCTCCAAAGTCGGCGGGGACAGAGGCCAAGTGCGATCATTGTGGGAAGTCTGGGGACAAACTTCAGGTGTGTGGAGGCTGCCGGAAGGTGAGATATTGCGGATCGGAGTGTCAGAAGGCGGCGAGGAAGGAGCATAAGAAGGATTGTGTGAGGTGATTGAAGATGTCAGCTTGACAGTGCAGTGGAAATCCATATCGTAGACCGACATGATAATCAAAAGCTATGTGACTAAGATCCATTTCTGAGATAAGGTACATTTGCAAAGGCCACGACTTAGCTTGTACCACTTATACGAGCCCTAAAAGTGGATGTCGATGATAGCGCCACCCTTCTCGCAGGCTGCACTTGATACAGGTTGGACGTCAGGCAGGATGTCGGAAAAAATTTTGCAATCTGGGGCGTTCCCTTTCTTGCACCGGCGTCCGCAAGTGGTACCACACTCAGCAATGTAGTCTCCAAATCTGGGCCATAATCAAACACCGAATCACTTCTTCTCTATTGGCGCCTGATCTCGCCGATATCGTCATGCGCTTTTGTACCGGCCACCTTTTCTGTTCCTTTGCTTGCTCTTCCGAGGTTTTCTCTCCCAGTAGAGCTTCGTTCTTGTCCGTGTCTTGCTCGCGTCGAGGATTTTCCGTTGGAGCTCCGTATCTTTGAGTGCGCGCTTTGGTTTGGATTCAGCATCTCATTTAGCTTGACAGTCCGCCTTGTGTGCCTATCCGCCTCTTCGAGTGCAGTTCTTCGGCCGTCAATGCGACCTAATCTGTTGCTCCTATGAATTGGTGCGCGAGCGACACATGTCGAAGTCCTTGCCCGTCGCACACTCTCATGTCTCTCATAGCTCATCCTGACCATGCTGCTCCCTCCTAACATGTCCCTTTCCCTGTCCCCGTTCCAATTTTCCTCCTTTCACCATCACAACAGATCAAAGTCATCCAACTTCTCCCTATACTTCAGGATATTCCGCTTCACCTTACTGCTGTCCACCCACGTCACGAAATCCTCCATGTTCCTCGTCACCAGGAACGCGGGGTCCGTCACCACCTCCGTCCCCACCCTCACGTGTCCCTGTTCCACGAACCTGACGGCCGCGGTGACGTTCTCCGCCATCCGCAGCCGCGTCATCACGACGCCGAGCCTCCTCCTCGCGAGCCTCGAGACTCCGACTTTCCGCTCGACTTCGCTGGGTTTGGTGGTGCCGGAGAGGATGCCCATGTCGTAGAGTTTTTCCAGCATGATTTTCTCGGTCTGGACGCGGACGGGGTCGGAAGGGTCGAGGTTGCTGAGGGAGTGGGCTAGTTGGCGGAGGGAGCCGCAGATTCCTGAGGGTTGGTTAGTTTTGTCTGGTATTCTGGGGGCCGAGAGGGGATCAGGGCTAGGTGGGAGATTCGTACGGTTGTACTTTGTGTAGTCATTGGGATTCTGGATCGTATATCTCCGACAGATGGCGGCGGCGTGATGGTTTGCATCGCTTTTGTAGGTGGTGAAGTCGACTTTCTTTGAGTAGCTTTGATTCGTGGTACTTAAGACGGCGGACTGCGTGGATTAGCAATGATTTGTGTTACAGTGTGCGGGAGTCTTACCCATCTTGAAGAGTCGAAGAAGTGGTTATTGGTATACTCGGGCTCTTTACAGATTTTTCTGAGCTTTATACAAGGTGTAAAAAAGTATTCCTGTGTAGGAGTAGAAAGTCCTCATGAATCCCCGAGTACGGAGTATCGTAGCCACAATTTGAGAATTTTGAAAGGGTGTGCGACGGTGCGAGAGAAACTTTTATGTATCTGTATGCATACCTTTTCTTTAGCGCGCTAGTCGCGCGGGTATATTGTGCACAAGTGAGCATGTCTTCGAATTCGAGACTGCTTTCCCAGACTGCCCTGGCACTGAACAACAGCGACAATGAAAACCCGCTGTCTCGCAAGAGCCGTGACCCGACTCGAATCCCCCAGATGCCTCCATCGCCCCTTCTCCACCTCACCCTCCACCTCCGACGACCCTCTCCCCCCCCCCGCCCCCAACGTCCCTCCCCCCGCCCCTCCCCTCCAACATCGCCCGCAACGCCTCTCGCAACCCGAACCGCGACGACGGCATCGCCCTCGCCAAGAACATGATGCAGGAGATCGACCGCACGCGGTACAACGCCGTCCGGGGCTACGACGCCCAACGCGCCACCCTCAACGACGTCGCCAAGGTCCAGCGCGCAAAGGATCTGGAACGGCAGATGCCGAGGCTGTCGAAGTGGGGGGTCGGCGACGTGTACGCGCCGCACGATTTGAGTGCCGTGGAGGCGGGGAAGTGGAGGAAGAGGAAGAGTAGTGAGAGGGATGTTTTTGATATTTTGGGCATCAATCCCTTGGAGGAATACAAGGTATGCGGAATCTATGGAGTTGTCCGATGGGGGTATGGGGGACAGGGGGTTTCCTTGATGCTAATGCCCGGGTGACGGACAAGAATTTCTCAATGATGTCCGAATTCATGACGCCCATGGGCCGGATCAAACACCGACGCGAGACCGGCTTACGCGCCGTGAACCAAAGGAAAATCGCAAAGGCGATCAGGAGAGCTGTGGGTATGGGGTTGCTACCGAGCGTGCATGAGCATCCGGAGGTGTTGGAGGTGAAGGCGAGGGATAGGGCGATGAGGCTGGAGTACGGAGCCGGTTCTAGGCGGTGACGGGCGGTCATGGTGATTTCGGACGCATGGGCTATTGCGCCTCCAAAATGCTTCGGTCGAGACTACGAACATGGTGGAGTGCAGAAGCTCCTGCGAAGCCAACGTTTACAACGACCGTTTGCGCCTACGTCGCAAATGCGTTTTGATGAATCCATGAGCGTTCCATGCTCTTAAGGAGGTCTTGCATCTTACTCTGCAAGAGAGGGGTTTGAGCATCCGAACGCAAGTGTACATATATCACAAGACAAAATCATCGCATAGATCCACATGTGTTATGTCCAGCCTTAGCATACAGTGTGGGCTTCTAGCTATCTGGAAACATTGATACCGAAATTTCCATGAGCCAGGAGGACCTTTATTGCACCTGTACTTTTCCTTTTCCCTTTGTTTTGGCTCTCGTCCTGGTATACCAATGCCTCTGCTGCGGGTGACCGCTCGCTCTCTTAGCACGCTTCGAATGCTGTCGCTAAGAGGAAAACAAAAGAAAATCGTAAATCATAGAGACAGACATAATTAGGCATCAAAGCGAACCCTCAGACCATTGTCCTGAAGGGACCGTTCAACCAAGACATTACTACCCTGTTCGAATGGTCCCGTTCGTTGCTGCACATTCGTGGTACCTGACCCGCTGATACCATCGCTGGGGTGGACAATGACGCTGCCAGCGATGTTCACCTTTCTTAGCCTTGAGCTGATGGGCAAAGAGTATTTCATGACGCCACGAACAATTAAATCAAAGTCGTACTGAAGGACGTGTTCCCAACGCTCGCTACCGCCCTCTTCGGTCCTGTTGCCAGGCTTGGCAAGGCGGACTTCACCTACGCTACCAAGTGAGTAGTGGCGAATAGGTGATGCCTCGAAGATAAGAGGGGAATCGAACTCGAATATTTGACCAAGAAGCATGGTTTGTGAGTCGGTGGTAGGGTCGTCAATAGGATCTGTGCCTTCGTCGACACCGCCGTCAAAATGGGAGATGATATCTGAGGGGTCAAGCAGCGGGGGAGCTTGTTGGGAAGCAGCTTCGTTTTTTTGCGACTTGGATCGGAGTTTTCGAGTTGATGTTTGTGGATGACCGGATCGCCATAAAGAGCTTGTACCGACGTGTTTGCTTTTCGCAAAGATGTTGACATCGAGCTCGCTGACTTGGATAGCGAGAATGTTGGGGTTCATGGCGTGCACGTGAAGGTCGAGCATTATCTCTTGCTCCGATGCAAGAACGTTACGAATGTCTTTCACATGAACATCGATCAATGGCTTGGAGCACATGACGAGGATCATCACAATTGCGGCTATCAAAACTGCCAAAACGCTGCCTAGACCCGTAAAGGCTGTGACACGACCACAGCAACGGTGGTCTCTGTTTTCTGAATAGATGTGTCGTACACTCCCAGGCAACGGCCGTCGACGATTACGCCCACTACGGACGGAGCCTATCAACGGTGTTCGCTCATCGTCGGCACCTTCGCCTTCAAAATCGTATGACATAAGTTCTTCAATCTTGCGTGGGCTTTTGGTGACATGGACAGCTTGAGGATTCCGTGAGCTGCGGGGAGAAACGTGACCGGTTGCAGAACGTGTAGACTTGGTAGCATTTGGGAACGGAGAGTCGCTGTCAAATAGAGATGCATGGCCACCACGTCCATATCGCCCAATGTGGTGGTGATGAGTTGTATTTCCGCTGGCCGGTCGCCCAGTCTGACTTGGACCTCTCACAGTCCCATCACCGCCTTCATTTGAGTATCCAATAGAATTGTAATTGTTAGAAAACTTCATGCTCTTCTTACCAACAACACTATGATGTCCCTCGTGTCTCCCTTTAGCACCGTAATGGTCATGGTGACTAGCGGTGGACGTCGCACTTGGGGTACGGGAGTGGAAACGATTTGCGCGGGCTGAATGTGGCTCTGGTGGATTGGATTCGTAGACGAAAGTTTCTTCAGAGTCTGATGAATCTGCTTCATCAACGGCACTTGCGACTTTTGCTTCGAAGATGTCTGCTTTTGAGGAGGCTATTCTCCCTCCGAAAGGTATCAGCACGGTACTTGTACGCCTGGGGATTCCATGGGGGTTTGGGGATTTGCAGTGAGCATTTTGGGTATGCTTGTCCTCGCGATTGGTAGATCGCAAGTCGGACATAAATTGCCCTGGCACTTGATTATTGGGCAAGTCAAGGGACCTTACGAGCATTGAGCTCATGGATTCAGGAGAGGGGAGTCGCGAATGGACATGATGGTAATGATAACGATGACAAGCTTTGAACATTAACCCACCTGTGCCAGAATTCATAGAGGGCGCCTTTCGCACCACCCTCTTTTTCTCCTTTTTGGGCCGTATCGTCTCATTACTAGGCTTCAAGCGCAAACTTCCTCCCGTCTCCGTCCTACCAAGGGGATGTCGTTCACCAGCACCACCTCCCAAAGCGAGCTGTGGTATCGAGCTGACGGTTTCGGTCTCCACGGTCATGTTCTTGACAGACCCATCACTAGCGGGGATCTTACTCTTCGTGAACGGCAATTGCGTGAACGACTTCTTTAACTGCACCACCGGCGGCTTGGCAGAGTTGGCAGCGGTTGCTGGTTTCCGTGTATCTTTGTTGCCATCAGCGCCCTTGGCTCCAGCACGCTTACTGCCTGCACTGTCATTTCCACTTTCGGGCCTTGAGTCTGCTTCCTTTCCGAACGCCTCTTCCATTGGGTTCTCCTCAATCCGCTCTGGGTGATCGTTTGAGCCTCCCTTGCTTGTGTGAGTCATTCTTGTGCCGATGGCCGGTGTAGCTGGAAGGCTACTCTCTTGTACAGTCTCGAGTGCTGGGCCATTCCCACTTATAATTCGAACTGGCGTCCGCATTCCCGACTTTACTGGGTGATCATCCTCCGGTATATCTGATTCGCTGCCAAAAGTAGAGCTTCGAGTAGGACGTTCGACGACAATAGTAGGAGTTGTAGGTGTGGACTGCGATTGATCGATCTTGCGAGATGTTAAGTAAGAGCTGTTTGTTCCAGATGATGCAGATGGCGGAGGAGACTTGACACGGAGCACGCTGGATCCGGAGTGCTGAGAGCCGCCAGCCGGTCCTTTGTTGGCCCTCTGAGGCCGTGGCGTATCAACAGCAAAGTCCGCTGCAGTAGAGGGTGGTAAATGTGGGGTACCTGTCGCCGATAAAGCTCTTTGAATGGCAGCTGCAGACGGCACCGTGGGTATATTTGCGCTCGGTCCTCGTATCGGACTCAGATCCTGACTGTTTTTCCTCGACCTAGTCGTCAGTCGGCTTCCCGTTGATGCGCCGGGCTTCAGAGGAGGTCGTACGGGCGAACCTTCACGTGAAGGTTTGGGAGAGGTTGTGGCAGATGAGTTGGCGGAGAGCTGAGGAGTCGTCGAAGCCCGTATGAGGCTCGGCGCGGACGATGAAGGTTGTTGTGAATCTTGCGTGCCTTCTTTGCTTGGATCAGACTTGTTTTCATCATTGCCCTTCTCCTCAACTTCCGCTTGGTCATTATTAGGCTTTTCTGCAGTGGGCGCCATGAATTGGGTTCAATCACAGGCACACACGTCAGTATTCTGTTCCTGGCGGGTCGGCATCCGGGTTCTCTTGAGAAATTGTACTGGGCAAATAGGGAAGTGAGAGGGATTCGCGCTGAGAGAGCGATGAACGTATTAACATTGTGTATACAAGAGATACAAGAGAGACAAGAGAGACAAGAGAGACATGATATGTGGCTCAGTTATTTGGAGTACTTTAGTTTGAGGCATGATGAAATAATGCGTGGCGCATTGTCGTTCGCTGTCTCGCTGTCAGGGCCTTGTCCGCTTTTCACGCCGAGCATTAGTGTCAGAACTTGACCAATCAGAGGACGCTTAGTAATCACACGTTTCTTAGTGAGGGCTCCACCGGCTCGGTGATTGCCCATTTCTCAGTAGCACAGATATGTAACTCTTTGCTACTCGACACCACGACGCCAAAAATTAGTCCCATACGTCCACTAACTTGATACGTACGACTTGACACCTTACTCATCCTTCTTGCGAAGTAGATGTCTTGAGAAGACTGCTCATTAGATTAGCTCAGCTTAAATCTTCTGGGAACACTCGTCATTTGTTTTCATCTTGCAGACCAGCCAAAGACTCAAACCAAAATTCTACGTCGAGGCCCGTAGGTTGCCTTTCTTGACGTCCCAATTTCACACGGTCCTCTGTCCCTTATAGGGTCTTTGACACTCAAGACGATGTGTCGAGCCTAAAGTTCAACACAAGCACATGCTAAGTAGCCCACTTCTTCTTTTGCTACTTGAACGTTTCTTCTCTGCACTTCCTTTACCATCCAAGCCACACCATTATCCCATCTCATTATGCCTCTAAGAAAGCTAGCCATGAAGAGACGTGTATATCGTGGCCCAGAGACAGAGCGAAAGTTAGCTTTCATGCTTGCCCATCAATTGCATCTTCAGGATACACAGCGACAACGACCTTTCCCTGAGACACCTTTGGGTAGACTTCCTGGGGAGATTCGTGAACTGATCTACGAACACGTCCTAGTGGCTCCACCATCACAGTCGACGAAATATCTTCGCGTCCCTCTCATCGCAGCCACAAACTCGGATATGACTTTGGCTAACGGGGCTCCCATAACCACGAACTCCAAGGCCACCTCTGCAGAATCTCCACAACTTGCTTTAGTAAAACACCCCGGGTCTGCTAAGGTTTCGTACCTTGCTGTTCTACAAACTTGTCGTCAAATAAACCGCGAAGCCTATCATATCTTCTACGCCAAAAACTCCTTCCACTTTACAAACGCACCAGATCTGCTTGCTTTTCTCTTCGGCATTGGACAAGTGCGGCGAGCAGAACTCACGTCTCTCCATATTGAGGGTCTGGTGGTAGACCAACCTTTCTGGTACATGTCTTTCCTCGACCGCTATTGCATTCACCATAACATCTGTACGGCTGAGCGAGGGAGACTTGAAGCTTTGCGGTGGCCAGGTCTACACCCAGACGTCTACAAAGCCTCAATAGCACTGGAAGGCTGCAAGAACCTTTCCAAACTGATTCTTGAGCTGCCCGCAGAGGAGAGATTCAAATACATCCTGTTTCTGATATACGATCTCGGATTGAGCAGACCTGTAGCTTATGTGGTTGACGAATCTCATTGGGTTATTAAGGCGCGTCGCGATGGGAATATTCCGCCTCGCCAACCTTTGGAGGACTTTAAAAAGTGGACAAATTATAAAGCATGCCATCCGAACTGTGTGACAGGAAAGAAGCTCAGGGTCGAGGTAGAGATCATCAGGGATTCGGAACAAGAGTTGAGGAAAGGATTCGAGGTAGCAATAGGCTGAATCGCCCCGGCCGGGGAAATGCCAGAGGTGTAGAGATAGAAGGGGAGAGGACCACTTGATCATTAGATAGATTTTGAGCAAGCCGTGTAGTGTTCCCATTCGCTCAAGAAAAGTCCAATTCTCTTATGGATGTGCAAGTTTACATGGTTAGATGCTAGACTTATTAATGCCTAAGTGCCTTACCGGCACCCGAACGCCCGCTCCTATCATCCACTATCTAGTGCGATGTTTTGGCCCTCGACTGACACAGAGACCTTCTACTCCCCGATCTTGTTAGCCTTTCCTCAATCCTTCCTCTTCCCACTCATACCAGTATGGAGTAGACATAGATACTTCATCCCACACATTGCTGTGAAGATTCAACATTAGTTAGATCTGAAGCGATCCTAAGTTAAGGTACCTCTAAACTCACACCTACAGTAATAGACAGTACCTACATCATCTGCGGGGCACCAGCCCTGTTATCCGTCGAGCTAGCGATAAAGCTAACTCAAGGCAACGAGGCAACCTTCCCAGCCTCACCTTTCCCACCTCAACGCTGACCTTCTTTTCCCATCATCAATAATCCCATCAACCCATCAACCCATCAACCCATCAGTCATACAGCATAACAGCATAACAGCCAATATGTCTCGCTACGGTGGTGGCGACACCACGAGGGTTGTCTATCGAGATGCTCGTGACGTCGAAGGCGGATCGACTGTGTCACGTTCAGCAGCAGCACCCCGCAGTAACAACGAAAGCTACACCACTCGCAAGGTCTATCGCGTGTCCAACCAAGATGAAGAGGAAGAACGTATTCCGGCCTTTCTGGCCCCTCGCGAGCGCACCTACGGAGAGACTCGTGTCGTCCGCCGAGAGAGAACTCCGGAGCCCGAGCCTATCGTTGAGCGTCGAGAGATTCGAATCAGAGAGAGAACTCCTGAACCTGAACCTGAACCTGTTGTTGAGCGTCGAGAGATCCGGATCGAACGAGAACGCGAACCTCAGCCTGAACCCCGACGCTACGAAACAGAATATCGATATGATCGAGAAATTGATCGAGTAGCACCTCGTCGCGACGATCTTGAAAGATACGTCAGGACTGTAGACTACTACCCACGTCAAGAGGCCCCCCAGCCTATCATCATTCGCCAAGAGCCGCAACAGATCATCATCCAAGAAGCACCGCGACCACCCCTTGTAGTGTCACCACCACCGCTACCAGCAACCCAGGAAGAAAGCTATGATATCATCAAGCGCTCTGAGGTTCGCTCAGAGGTCGGACACCGCTCCGAAAGCCATCGCTCTGAAGTCGGAGAAGAGCGCCAGATTGCTCGACGGCCGAAGCCGCCGAAGCCAGAACCCGAAGAGGAAGAGGAAGATTACTATTATGAGCGCAGAACACGTCGAATCGATGGCCGCGATCGTGATGATGAAGAGTACGAATCGAGTCATCGTCGTCGTGACAGAGAAAGAGACGTCAGCCCTGGCGATTCGATCTCTCAGTATGGCCGTGATCGTCGAGGTGGCTACGACAGTGATTCTAGCTATGAGTACATTAAGAGAGAGACACGTGAGGAGTTCAGCGATGAAGAGCCTCGTCACCGACGGCATCTTGCTGAGGGTGCTGCAGTTGGTCTTGGAGCTGCTGAGCTACTGCGCCATCACCGTAAGAAGAAAGGGGAAGATGAAGGCGGCCGCGGTAGTCGTGTAGGCAGGGACGTTGGAGCCGCAGCCTTGGGTGCCATCGGTGCGGAGGCTGTGACACGAGCCCGAAGCCACTATCGAAGCAAGAGCCGCCGTGGATCTCGAGATCGCGGATCTCGGGACCGTGACCGTGATCGTGACCGTGACCGTGACCGTGACGGCGACCGTGAAGGACGGCGGAAGCACAAGCGCGATAAGTCTCGTGGCAAAGAACGAAGCCGGAGTGAATCAAACCATCGCGTCAGGAATCTCGCAGGTTTGGGTCTTGGAGCCGCTGCTGTTGCTGCTGCCGTCGGCTACGCAAACAGGAACGCAAAGAAGAACGAAGGCCAAGATCGGCGCAGCCGCTCAAGGACTCGAAGGAATTCTGTCGGCGCTCTCCCTGCACCCGAGGAGGCGGATGATGCTCGAAATGCTTCTCACAGGAACAAGAAGATTGCCCAAGCTGGTCTGGCCGGCGCCGCCGTGGCTGGGCTTGTAGAAAGAGCTAGAAGCAAGTCTCGCGGGGGTGGGAAGAGGGATCGTTCCAAGAGTAGAATTCGCCAAGGTCTTCCAATTGCTGCTACTGCTCTAGGTTCCGCTGCTGTCGCAGGCTTGTATGAGAAACAGCAAGCTGGCAAAAAAGAGAAAGAAGCCCGACGTGAAGAACGTGCAGCCCGGAGGTCAGCAAGATCGAGATCCAGGTCACACGGTTATGACGCTTCTCGTGAAGCTCCGGTCGGAGATCCCGGCCTCATCGAGTATGGACAAGAACCGGTCTACAATCAAAATGGAGTGCCGGACTTCTACAATCGACCAGCAAGTCAGCAAGGTTACTACAACAACACTGAAGACGCTATGGTTCCTGCTGCAACTGCAGGTGCAGCATATGGAGCTCAAGCTCAAAGAGACATGGACAGGGGCCAGAGGCAACGAAGCATTTCTTCTGGATCAGATGATGGTCGTCGAAGAAGAAGACACCGACGTCATAAGAGTGGGAGCCGTAGTCCGAGCCGTAGCAGAGATGCAACCACAGCAGCTCTTGCGGCAGGAGCAGCAGGTTTGGCTGCTTCTGAACATGAGAAGAGAAAACAACGCAAGAGGGAAAAGAAGGAAGAACGTAGACGTGAGTATGGACTGGCCGCTTCAATAGCTAAATTGCTAACCATATTTCAGGTCAAGAAGCAGCTGAAAGGGCGTCGTATGGCCAAGATCCGTACGGCCAGCAATATCAGCCCAATAGTCCACCACCTGCTGGGTATCAAAATGAAGGACAACAGACTCCTTATTATCCTCCTCCACCCGGCCAAGAGTATCCTGGTGCTACCCCTGCCCCTGTCGGCCAGATTCAGCAGGAATACAATTACCCACAACAACCAGGCTACACACCTCCAGTGCCCAACACCTATTCTCCAACTCCCGGAGCGGCTGGATATGCTCCGCAACCTAGGGAGCCCAGGAGGGCTGATGAGAATGTGAGTGCTGAAATGTTTCACAACACTGCCAACAACGATGTCCCTTTAAACCCCAACAACGATGCCCTTTCTTTACTCAGCAACGATGCCCCTTTCTATGATTCCAATGGTGCACCTTTTTACTATGAACCCAACAATTTCTCAGGGGAGGGTGGGTGACCATCATTATGCGCCTTACATACCAATCATCTACAACATTTCGCTGACAAAAAACTCTACAGGTGTAAATACGCCCCGCGCCCAGTCCCCGTCCCGCCCTAGTCTTCAACGCAGGGCATCTTCACAACCACCACCCACCACCAAAACTGTCCAATTCGCTCTTGACACTCCTCCTTCATCCCGTCCCAGTTCCCCAAAGCAAATCCGCCAGCGTCGTCAGCATGCCAGCTCCTCTAAGCACTCTCAACACGACGATTATGATAGCGAAGATGGCTCTTCTTCTCGCAAAGATAAATCTCGTGCCGGTCGTCGTCGTCACCGTCGCTCGTCTAGCGATGATCCGTCCAGATCTTCTTCTCCAGCTGAGTCGGACTCAACAGTCGAATTACCGGAGCGATTTGACGAGCGTGGTCGGCCTTTACCTCAGCAAGACGATGATCCAGTGGCTCATATCGAGGAACTATTTGGCGGCAGGGGCTCCGTTGGCAGGTTATTACAGAATTTTGGATTAGGCGGCGGAAGTGATGATGGAGATAGGAACAGGGACAGGGATAGGCGGGGGCGGCGGAGACGATGATTTTCTATGAATGACGATCGAGCACGATCCTTCTCTTGTCTTTTCCTTTCCTTTCTTTTTTTTCCGACGAGACGATATTGGAACAGGATTGGAGGTGACGATGGTTACGAACATGCATGCTTTTCTTAGACCAATCTATCGAAGCAAATGAAAACACTGAATCACAACGACATGCAAATAATCACCAAAAAAACCAAGTCATTCCACCGCTCGCGATCTATAAGTCTACAACCGTCCAAACATTCATCCAGAGCAGCGATGATACGGACCTCCGAACTCAACCCGCCGGAGACCTCGCCTCCTTTCAGGCATACATCAAGAGTAGAGTACCAACCCAACGACAATCTCAACGTCCACCATAACCCCAACAAGAATAATCATAACCCCCAATTCCACACTACAATCCTCGAACAAATAAAATAATCCGGTCCTCTACACATCCACCCCACCAACCTCATAATGATCCTATACCGCCTGTACTAGTATAGTACAGCACCCCAGCCGACACCGTCACGATTAATAATCTCCTTTCCCCACCCCTACCCTTCCCCTTCCCCTTCCCCCCCCCCCCTCCCCTCCCCCTTCCGCAACGATACCAATCAACCTCCCCTCCCCCCCTCAGCGCCCCCATCATACCACCGACCCCTGCCCCAGATATCCCTACCCCAGCCCCCCCCCCCCCTCCCAGCAAAAACCCCGCCTCCAAATCCCCACCACCATCCGTCCCGATACAACTGCACTACAATCCGGCATTCGATAAGCCCGGCCGGCGTATCGATAGCGAACCAGATCCGTCCGTCCGTCCGTCCTACGGCACCGCAGCCGTTTGCGAGTACGATTCGAAAAAGTGCGGGTGGAGTGGTTGCGGTTCGGGGGTCAGGAAGCGCGATGCCTCGTGCTTGGATGTTGTTCGTGTTGGTTGATTGATTGATTGATTATTGATTATTATTGATTGATTGATTGATTGATTGATTGATTGATACATACTTGTCACTCACTGATGGGATCGATGTCGGCACCTTGTCGCGCACTGGTTGAGTCTTACATACTTGCAGGGGAGGTTGGATATCGTGGGCAGGTATCAGACGCTGTACGTTGAGATGGCGTGGGTGCGGCCGCTGTTGGGAGTTGAGTTGGTGAAGAGGGTGGTGGGGGTGGTGTGGAACCGAGTGTTTGTTGTTGGGATGCGGGGTGGAAGGGGATTGAGATGTCAAGCAAGGGGGGTGGATGGGAGCGTTGAAGTAGGAGAAGAATGTGGGAGAAGGGGACGTCGGATGAACAGTGGGAGGGTTTCATGTCAGGGTATAGTAATTCTTTGTACAAAGGATATTGGGACTGCTATTATTGCAGCTGCAGCAACTCCTCATTGAGGACACCGAAGAGCTTCTCGATTTCCTTGCCCACGTCGGTGATTTCTTTTGAGAGTTGGCCGGTGACCAGTGCTAGAGTGGTGTCAGCACAGGCACACGCCCTTATTTCTGGATGCTACAATTGTCTTACCGTAAGCATATAGGAGCTCGAAATCTTGGTCTGTCACGCCAGCCGCATCTTTCTCCTCTTTGCGAAAGCGGAAGATCTTGGCAAGCAATCTGTCTCGCGCATTATCTGTGTTAGGCAGAGCCTCGTTCAAGGGATACTCAAGCTTCATTGACGATGCGAGCACTGCAGATGTATTAGCAGGCGCTATAGTGATAACAGAGGCTTTTGGTTACCTTGAAGCAGATGGCTTATCCTCGTGCTTAAATATGTTCTTTCCCGGGCCGTATCCTCTAAAATCTGGGCTTCCGCTCCGGTCGCTTTGGGATTCTTCATGATCATGACATTCATCGCATGGAACGCATCTAGCATAGCACCAGTGCTCTTCAGGATCCGGGAATAGGCGGCATCAGGGAATGGTCCTCGGAGGTCAACTTCGGAAGCAGCCGAGCTTTTTAAGTTCTCGAGCCGCGACAGAAAGCGATGGAGCTCGAACTCCTCTCGAAGGTCCATGTAGGCATTCGGACTCTCTCCCTCCGTGAGCATCGCGAGCGGGTCGCGTTTCCAAACCAGACCCATGCGGAGCCATAAGATGCTGAGACCGTCTTTGAACTTCTCCCGGGCGCTAATGGGCCAGACAAGGCGCGTCACAATCAATCCCCAAAGACATCTGTATATAGGCGTTAGGAAACTTCAGATTCGGTCACATCGGAAGAATTACCCTGAAAGTACAGCGACGACCCGGTGAAGCGCAATCTCCGTGATAATAGGCCTGGCACCTCCTTCATCATCATCGCCGTCAACCTCCTGCACTGACAAAGAGTAAGCGTAGAGAGCTGAAAGATTGTATGTCAGCATGATAAAGCGGCCCATAGGTCCTTTGCCTTGAGCAACAATGATATAGGCTGTCCAAAGTGCCATGAGCCAGCCGAAAAACGCCAGCAGGAATGCGTTTCCGCTTGAAGCGATCCAGGATATGATGGCGCAAACGGCTCCGATGCATGTGCCGAAGAATCGAGCGAAACCTGTTGTATTGGAAGCACCGATCGTCATTGCACACACCAGCATGTACGAAAGAAGCCCCCATTCACCACGCCAGTGCTGGTAGAATGGTCTACTTGCAGCTAGGAATGATGGCAGAGCATAAAGGGCCGCTCCAATGCCGACTTTGATGGCGAATTTGACATCGTCTCGTCGAAAAACACTCAGTGCCCTCCACAACCGGTAGCTATATTTTGGACCTTCCCGAGCAGACTGCACTTCAATAGCAGCTATTCTCTGGGCTGGATTGGGAAAGTCCCCAGGTATCTCACTCTCTTCGTTTTGCGCTATGAGGCTGTCTCGTTCTGTTGTGAGTTTTATCAGTCAGCTGAGAGCAATAGAAATTGGTGACTTAGGGCGTGAATGGAAAGAAGATGGATTGTATAGGGGTAGACTCAACGGAAGGTAATTTTGTAAAGAGAGGGAAGAGGAGGAGAAGAAAAAATGGCATGAAGCGGAGGGAAGACAATCGAGCAAAGTACAGATGAATAAGTAAATTGAAGCGGCAAACATGGAGTGGTGAGGGTAGAGAGTGATAACCCACGAAAATTCTACATACCAGGGTCGTCATGATGTCGCTTTGGCTTAATGTCGCCAATCTTGCGCCATACTTTGAGCCAGTTCCATGTCTTCCCATCCGGTCTCTCGTCTATCTCCAGCTTCAAGTCGTCCAAAATTTCTAGATATGCCCTCATCTCATTGGCGAAATCTAGAAGAGAAAAACTGAAATAGCCGCAACTCGCAGCGACCTCCTCGAAGTCCGCTTCCATCTCGACTGGACGTGGCTGGGTGAGCTCCTTCGTCTTGTAAAGCTGACCCAAGGCTTCCTCCCGCGAATCCGTATACAACTCGATTGCATCATCTAAGCTCGTCCTAAAATGAGCGTTGACAGCGATGCTACCATTGGGGGCATATGGAAGTTCATCCAGGAGTTTTCTCAATGTTACAGCAAGTGATTTCTGGAAATTCCAATCAGTAATGATTGTCCACCATCAGGGAATGACGCGCTTACAAGTGAAGGACCTAATTGGATGATGAACCGTGCAAAGATGTCGGATGGAGACGTAACGCTATGTACGCTTCCATCCTCTTGAAAGGGGTTAGGGGATAGACATTCTTCAGAGGATGCGTCTTCGGGTGTCTCATCAATCGCAGCCAGCACGCCGTGATCCTCCGAGGGAGACGTTTGGCCGCTCGAACTAGAGGTGAAATACCCAAACTTCGGTGTAGGCGCATAAATTGTACTCGCGGGGGTTACTGATCCTGACACACTAGGCTGTGCCATAAGAAGGAATTGTGTGGTCGCCGCACTGCGCAAACCACCAATGTTCTGTGCCAATCTCTGTATGCAGTTGACCAGCCTCGCCTCCAGCTGATACTCCTTCTCAGTGCCAAGAACGTAGTGTTCATATTTGGCTTCCTTTAGATTCTTGGTCAGTGAAGTAAACACTTTCTTGTATTTGTCCGAGGCATCTCGGAAGCTCTCCTGTTGAAGTTCTTCTTCTGACCCAGTAAGAAAACCTCGGGTGATCATGGCAAGCAAGTCTCCAAAAGAGTCCGTCACTTGAATAAGATCTCCTCTCAGTTCCTCCCTTGCAGATACCGGCCAGATGATGAAGGATACAGCTGTTGTGGCAAAGACTCCCATTAGTATCATTATCATCACTTGTATCACTTTCTCGCCCGAGAATTCGGCAGCTTGGACCGCGCCTTCCTTGGTCAGAACGGTGATTATGGCAAGAGATGTCAGAGAGCATGAGATGTTGACTAGAGGGTGCCCAAGTCGCTGTTTGATCCATCCAACAAAACCCAGCCCACCACCACAGAACACAATTAGGACAACGATATGGCCGAGAACAAGCATATCCAGCGTTCTCTCAAACAGTATCGAAACACCCATGCTGGAGAAAGAGATGAAAACGGCATAGACAAAAGCTAGTACTGCGCATATCATAGCTTCAATCATGCTACCCTTGGACCTGGCAGGGTGGAAGTAGACCGTGATCGTGGCGACCATATGCTTTCCATCTTGCTTTCCCAGGATCCCAGCGATGAAAGGCACGAAAGTTGCCATACTCCCTATCAGGTACGCAACACTGCACTTAAAGACGCCGCGGCCGGTCTTTGAATTTGCAAATCCCCATGCCTGCTTCATTCTATATGTTGTAGCGTTCGATAACCTTGAGAACATTCCCGATTGTAGATCATGATGCTTTCGCCTCTGGGGTACCTGACACTGCCCGTCTGCTGATCCATTGACGTCGGCACCTCCAAGACGTGGTGCTGGTCCGAAGGTTACATTTCTCTTGACACGTCGACCGGTCTTAGGGAGGATAAGGGTAGCTTGACGCAGTTGTCGCTATCAAGGTGTCAGCAGACCTTATGTTTAGCGCAACCGAATAACTTACCTTTGGTCGAAACGACTGACGATGTATCGGAGAAACATTTCCTCCATTCATGTTAGAGGTCATCTTGGTCTCTGCATGTTGGGGGACCGCCAACAGACCCCGCAACGGATCATTGGGGTCCTAGAGATATGTTTTTCATCAGCGACAACAGACTTGATTTAGGTTATGTGGATTGTTCTTCCCGAGAAGTTCCTAAATTAGCTCAGCACTTGCGTGGCCGCGTCTGTCTCGCTTGCAGCGCTAATCAAGCCCAAACGAGGCTAGCGGAACCAGGCAAAGCAAGTGGAGAACTGCTTCCAAAGACCGCCAGTCCGAGCATTTAGAACGTCCAGTATGGCTTCCAAGATCTTGCCTCGCTTTTCAAGATGTGTCACACATCCTTCACGACTGCCCAGGCGATCCCAATGTCGGTTCTTAACCACCACACCGCGAGTGGCAAGCGAAGCTCTCCAAGTTGTCAGTGCTTCTTCCGTCCATTGCGCGCTGTATAGCTCTGCTCACATGTGTTGACGGAGTCCCTAGCACCGTGACAGCCCAGAAAACAATCCTTCTATACCCTTTAAGTTCAATGCTATCAATCAAAAGTTGATCGCCGAAATCTTGAAACGCTATCCCCCACAATACAAGAAAGCAGCTGTCATGCCTCTACTTGACCTGGGCCAGCGCCAGCATGGCTTCACAAGCATAAGCGTTATGAATGAGGTGGCCAAACTGCTGGAGATGCCTCCCATGCGAGTCTACGAAGTGGCGACCTTCTACACAATGTATAACCGGGATCCAGTGGGCAGGTTTCACGTCCAAGCTTGCACAACGACTCCGTGCCAATTAGGCGGCTGTGGTTCTGACAAGATAATGGCTGCGATCGAAGACCATCTTGGCATTCACCCTGGCCAAACGACCGAAGACCGCATGTTTACGTTCTCCGAAGTCGAATGCCTGGGCGCTTGCGTCAACGCCCCCATGGTCCAGATCAATGACGACTACTACGAAGACTTGACTCCCGAATCGATGGTCACCCTTCTCAAAGCATTGCAAGCAACTGCACACGCCACAGGGGCAGCTGGCGGGACGGCAGGAATAGGAGGCGAGAGCGAGACGGGTATGGGACAAAGGAAAGGAGAGGGGAGAGATCAAGACGGCAAGAGTGGGGAAGTGGACGGTCAAGCTGCGAGGGGATATGCGGCGAAAGGGGTCAAGCTGCCGAGTCCAGGACCTATGAGTGGAAGGAAGACCTGCGAGCCGTTTGCTGGTTTGACGTCGCTCAAGGAGGAACCCTGGGGCAATGAGAAGTTGAGGACCGATGGAGCTTTGTAGAAAATTGCAGGGACTTATGTACAGGGCGTTGGTATTGTGACTTTAGTGCGAAACGATCTTCCGTGTTCTGGAGGCGCGCTGCCAGAATGGCATTTGTAGAAGAATGAGCCTACTGGATCCTGACAGCGTCAACATGAAATACGAGCTTTATTGTTTACGCAATCTTTCACATAGACTGCTTCACATATCGATAGTCCAATCCTTTTGGCTTGACACCCATAAATGCGTAAGCTTTAGAAGCGCCAATACCAAGGCAACCACTTTTTGTGGCAGCTTGTCTGCTGGTGCCCCGTGAGAAGAAGGATACTCATTGACGCCAAATATCCATGTTCTAACGCCACATGTCCGTCGTTTGCCTCATGGGCAGATTCGTAGTCGTCATCTCTAGTCCATCCTCCATCCGGACTCCCTCCCCGTGGTGAATCGATTCCCAGGCCTTGATGCCCGCGTAAGTCTCGTCAAATTGGGGGTAGGTACTTAATGTGCCACATCATACGATGCTCGTTCTCCCACTTGATGTCATCGTTGGCGTGACGCATGACACTACTGCCGAAGTCAGGCATGATAGAGGTCCCCTCCACCCCAACATTGAGACTCACTGCCCGGAGACGAGGCGAGCGAAGTTGAGCTGCAGGTGCATAGACGTATCTGAGGTCTACACGAGGCTCAATGAGGCACATAAATCCGCTGCAGAGTGGGCTGTAGATACTGAGCTCTTCAAGCGCCTGAAAATGCTGGAAGCTTCGCTGGATTGCCAAGTCCTATTGTGGGAAATTAGCTACGGTGGATGAGTTTCTCTTTGTTTAGGCCTACTTACATCGCCAAAGTGAAGACCTAATGTTAGTGTTCGAAGGCGTGGGCACATCTCACAGAGATTTTCGATGTCCCTGACGGTAGTAGCTCGCTGTCGCCGAATGAGGCGGGATGGCGGCCTACGGACAGCGTCGGAGTAGTGCAGCGTCAGTACTTCCAGTGTCTCACCATGCCAGCTAATACTGCGCGCCAGATAGAGCAGCGGCAGTATGATCGCACCTTTCAATGCCAGCTTCTTCAAGCCTTTGAAATGCAGAAGAAAAGCTTCGAAGACTGCGGGCCAACCGCGCGTCGGTAGATTCAAAAGGCCGGGGTACATCCAGTGTATGTCAAGGAATTCCAAGCGAAGTTCGGCGCTTCTCATCAACGTCGCCAGAAAGTTGGGGAGGTTCAACCGCGGGCCAGGTGTTGAGGTGAGTTCTCGAAGAGCGTGAATCTGGATTCTATGCTCCAAGTCGTCAAGGCGTCCCAGGCCAACAGCGTATGCGTGCAGTACCAGGACCTTTATTGGTGGAATAAGCTTGCCTGGGGTGAAACTGAAAGCCCCTGGGATGCGAACATAGCCACCCATAGCTGCATCGTTCGGGTACTGGATCCAGACGCTCAATAGCACCAAATTTGGTGCGTTGAGGATAGCCATCTGACAGGACTGGAAGTTCGGGTTCCCATGGCTGATCCTAGGGATTCCATTCAACCAGCAAGCTCAAGCGGCTCAGCTTCCAATTCATGCCCAGTGCACTAGAAGGGAGCTTCTTTTCGAGAGCTCCCGCTAAGTGATAGTGTATCCCTACATCCAGAATATTTGAACGGTTTTTGAGTAATTTCCGGAGTGATTCTCGGATTTGGAGGCTGCACTGCCATCTACATGTCTTTTGTTAGATACCCTGCCCACAGCAAAAGCGGCGTGCTCACCTGAAGGTGCGGAGCTTTTGGAGATTCCGCGCGAGATGCTCGAACGTTCAGAAGGTAAAGTGTCAGTGACATGGGCACGAGGAGAAACGCTTAAGAAATATTTTGCGGTCACAGCCGTGATGCCGGATGCGAAGCTTGTGATTTGATGTGGCTTGTTCATGTTCAATCGGATACGCTGATAGAGCCATGGATTCGCAGCATCTTGAAGGAGTCGGCTCGACAAGCACATAGCCAGGATGGTGCCCATACTTCCGGTGGCATAGACCTATATAGGAGCATTAGTATGGGGTCCACGTGTTCATTTCCTGTGGCAGTATCCTACTTCACCCGCAATTTGATGCCACAATTCCAGAGGCAAGGAATCCATTGTTATCGATCCGCGCAGGCTTTATCCTGGACTACGCCAGCTATTGCAAGTGCCGAGGCCCCAGAAACCTTAAGGAGAAAACAATAGATAGAATAAACAACACGTCAAGGTGGTTCGTGCGATGCAATGTTGTGCTTCCAGTTGTGTGATTCACTGTGTGCTAGTTCACGAGGTGAGATTAAAAACCTATTATTCCGTAATCGGTATGACCACACCACAGGGATACAGACATTTCCGGGAACGCTTCTTGACACCTGCATTCATCAAGCCAGTAGGGACACCATGGTGGAGACTAGGTGCTTAGGTGGTAGGAGACCCATTTGGAAAAGATCTGATCTTAACGAAAACAGCATCGCAGCCAGTGTTTTTCTAGCTCGTTGACTCTTGCTGTACTGTCTTTCTTCAACCTAATTTCCATGGTCCAGAGCGTTCCTTCAGGTATTTGAACTATGTTTTCAAGAAAGTAATCCCCATATACCGCTTCTTTCTTCCGGTGGACCATAGATGTACCCTTGGCCATTAAAGTGTTGGTTAGGATAATTTTCCACGAACTTGATCAGAGTCAATTTCCACTGGGACGATGGAAGGCAACATTAGAACAGGGTGGTGAAAGAAGTCTACATGTTTATTCATATAAGACAGAATAGATGCAGCAAGACGTTCTGCAAGAAAGACATGAGATTTTTGATTACATGCTCATGTCCACTAGTGTTGTACCAATTCGTGATTCTTGTCTTGAAAGGTGTCTTTTAATATACAAGACACACAGTAAGAAGAGGAATATAGATGTGAGAAAACACTCACTGTAAAAATCATAGAGTAGCGAAGAAAGAATTTACTAGGAAGCATTTACTAGGAAGATATAATTTTTAGAAGAATATACTTCTAAAGGTCAACGTCCGCATAATAAAGTAAATACGGTGATCGTCTACACGGCAGCTGCCGGCGCTTATAGTCGCCCCAGCCGCCTCCCCAGCTTTGTGAATGATACACTTTATCCACAACACTGGCAAGCAATCACTCACAAGTACAGGCATCGCCTAGATCAAGCACTTTGCCACTCCGGAGTTTTCATATGGTATCTAGACTTATTCCTAACTGATGGGGCGCCAGCGCCCATAGAACAACCAGGCGCGTGCCCCTGGCTAAACACCAGCCAACACCATGCCGGACATCGATCCAGCTGCGCTAAGCCGCTCGGACTCAATATCTGCAGCCTTTCCAGGCGCCCTATCCCTCAAACAACCGAATGGGATCTCAGCGCTGCCTTCCCAGAAGGCAATCAAAACAGTCAGCGCCGCGCAGCGCATCGATCTAGAGCCATATTACACTAGCCTGAAAGGTGCTATTGGGGAGAATTTTGCGAAGTACAAGGAAGCCATCTGTCTTTTCATACTCGGTCAGTCTTCTTCTATGGGTTGTGACTGCGAGATTGACAGCGTAAGTCCATTGGCTGACTGAGATCGTGCTTCCATAGGCCATCTCAACCAAAACGAGCTCTCCTTCCAAATAGACCACTATGTGACTGCGGACCCAAATACCGAACATTTACACAACCAATTGATAGCAGGCATATTTGCCAATGTTGGTCGCGACCTTCCCGAACCTGGCGTTGCACCATGGGTCTCAGCGAACGACAAGCCAACGGTGCTTGCCAAGCCTGTGTCTGGAGATGCAGCGGAGCAGAGACTGAAGATGGAGATTATGCGCTTGCCGGCGCGGGATCGGCGGAGACTGAAAGAGGTGCCCGATGTGAGTAGCTTGATCCCGCTAAAGACATCCAGCAGCTCCTTCGTCGACGTGAGGCAGTCATGGAAGTTCGATTAGATAAGGACAGCCGCTAATGCTGGTTTTTTCTTCATCAGGGCGAAACGTACGACAATGTCTCCCATTCGGTGGTCACCTCAATGAACGACTACCATGCTGCAAAGATGATCAGGCTCCCAGACAGTGTTTCCGCGAGCGCAGGTGGACTCAATAAGACAAGTAAGAAGAACTCGATCTTGCGTGTCTTCCGTTCCATTTCCGCTTGTCCTGCTCGCTAATTACCCGGAAATATAGACTGGGACCTTGAAATCCGCAAACGCTACTCCCAGCCCCTCGCCAGTGAAACCGGCGAGTTTCCCGACGTGGACACAATCCACAACCGCATGGTCCCTATCTGCTACGAACAATCGCTACCTAATGGGCCATCTGCCGCCTGCGCCGAATTTATGGCGACTGCTACAGAACAGTACATAAAATCTGTCGTCGGCTCGGTGTTAGCCAAAACGCGAAGCAACCTTGCAGGCGCGGCTGGTTCAATATCCATAACCACGCACCGCTACCGGCAACAGCTTGACAGAGAAGAAGAGATGCTATCCAAAGGGGAAACATCGAGAGGCATGGTGACCAATCTCTTGCCGGCAGAGGCCAAAGAAGCGGCAGCCAGGAGACCGCTGGGAATGGATGATTTCCGAATCGCATTGGAAGTTGGTGGAGCTTGTGGTATTGGTCAGATGCCGACGATTGTGCAGAACATAATGGGCGGCTGGCCAGAAGGGGTCCTGGAAGGATGGGGCAGACATCCTGACGAGGACGTGGAAATACAAGATGTGGGGATGGAGCGAAGCGGTGCCCGGGTGAACGGAGTCTCGACTAACAGTGTCCATGTAAACGGGAACGTACCCGCGGATCATGAGAATTATGGCTGGGAAGGCGGCTCGGCAAAGGATCGAGAAGGTCTCTTTTCGCTGTTGGACGAGTGCTTGGCAATCGGGCAATGATCTCTGGTGATCTTGTGGATTCTTTCATGACTTGATGCATGCCATGCGTACGTGCATGGGGAGTTGGCAGCATATGGCTCTGGATATTGGCCAGGGCAAAAATGGCGTTGGTGATATGGAAAGATACCCACTTTGCATTAATGGAAGGTTTACGTCAGGGTGGCATGCGTGGTGTTGTTTAAGCAATCGTTCTCATTCTATCAAGTGTATGATATCGCTACAAGGGCACTCGACCGCCTCATGTCAATAGTTGTGAGCACGACAAATATTCAATTCATCGAAATACCTTACACCAAGAAAACCTTTTCCGCTTTCCAAGGCTCCTTTTGAAGCAGCCCAAACCGTCCATGACATGTTTTTTTAGTTGACGCCCTAAATCGACGTGAAAACAGAACCTTCAGCTCTCAGATTGCCACTTCCTCTGACAACCTGCCGGGAGGACGTGGAAAGATGCCACAGCGGAGGGGCGTCGATCCCACAATTAATGGTACAGTTGAAGCCTCGAGGGTCGCAGGGATGGTAATGCAATTCCTAGCTGTCGTCGCCCTCGGATGCTTCTTGAGCTGGAAAATTCGGGGCTCAGGCTTTGAAAATGTGGCTAAAGTGGACTTCACTTACGCTTTGAAAGGGGCGAGAAGACTTGCTCGAGGGCGTAGAATTGATCATCGGTGCAATGATATGCAACTTTTTTTGTTCTCGATATCGAATTGGGTTCATTATGCTATGTGCAGATGATACTGTATCATTTTCCGTTCTCCCATAACGCCTTGCTAAATCGTAGAGATGCTACATCGGGCCTCGTCTATTTCATATCCTCAACATCAGCTGAAATGAATGCCTTCCTTGTTAAACGCCCACAGCAATCGGAGAAAGTCACTCTCGTCGCACATCCTCGCTCTCTTATCCGCAAGCTCCGTCTCGTCCTCCAAAATCTTCCTCACCTTTTCTCGGACTAATTCAGCGACTTTACCCTTCCTCTTCCTCGCTCCCCCAGACTTGGCGTTTAATATCTTGGCCTTCTCATCTAGCTCGTCTTGGAAAAAGGAGGGTGTATCCGCGTCATCTACATCCATGATACCTCCCCACTCTTCTTCTTCTTCCTCTTCCTCTTCTTCATCGCCTGCTCCTGGCTCTTCATCTTTTACCGCTTGCACCTCGGCAGCAATTTCCATTCCCACTTCAGCACCGTTGACGTCGGATGGCCCATCTTCAACGGAGACATTGTTCTGCGCGCACCAGGTTCGGTAGTTGGCTTCGAGCATCTCCATAACGGTAGTCGTACCAAGAAACCCCGCTCTCAGCGTCCGGTTCTTCCTCACGAAACAAACTCTCAGTAGCCCATCCCATTCGTCCCAGCTGACATCCGGTCTTGGTCTCTTCGGCACCAGTCTTACCACGCTACTCTCCACCGCTGGTGGAGGACGGAAATTGTTGCGGCCCTGGCGATGTTAGCATAGCCCCTCCTGCGCTGAACAGTTCGTAGCAGTAATACATACGATTTTCATGATGTGTGTTACTGTGGCCCACATTTGCGTATTGACTGAGAGGCGCGAATAGAGAGTGGAGCCAGGCCTAGCAAAAAGTCGTTGCGCAAATTCGAGTTGAAAGGTTAGGATGCAGGTACGAGGGGCGGGAGAGAGTGCAAGGAGTTTGAAAGTTAAGGGGGAGGAGATCTGGGGATAATTAAGTTGGCTAATTGTTTGGATAGGGAGGTGGAAAAAGAGGGCGTACTTGATATGGTGTATTGCTTATGCAGACATCGAAGTACTAGGAACGCTCCATGGTCAGCAATTTCTTTCTGGGGTAGGAATCTCGTGACTGCTCTCACGAAAGGTTCATAAACAAGTCTCGCAAAACGGAGAGAGGGCGCTCTTACAGGTAAATCGGTTTTTACAACGTCACCGAGCAAGACCTCCAATCGCTTCTGCTCAGGTTTGCCTTGTCTTTTGGTTAACCCAAATTATGAAATCTTAGAGAACCTCTTGGACCCAGACAAAACTCACCTTGCACGCGTTTTGTGACTTCGGCTGCCATCCTGGGATCCAATTCGACGGCAATGACTTTCTTTGCTTTCTCAAGTATCTTGACCGTCAAGTTACCCGTCCCAGGGCCCACTTCGAGGACGATCTTCTAGCAGTCAGCATTGACTTCATCGCCCAATCTGGGAGAAGTTGGCGGCTGACATCGCTCTGTTTAAGGTCGGCTTTGTCGACTAGAAGAAATTTATGGAGTCAGTATCCCCTCTCTAGAACAGAAATTCGAGCCTGAGAGATGACGATGCGAAAACACATACCTATTGCCTGTGCCACACCAGGATTCTTGAAATAACATGTCAGAGAACCTGACCTTTTCGATACTTGAACGAAGGCATACCTTAAGCACATGTTGACCGATATTCTGAATTACGATTTCGCAGTCAGCAATACGCAATCGAGAGGTTATATCAAGCCATTGGCACATGCTTGGAGAGCAGTAGCTTGCGAGACGTTCCTCAAGACTCGCCAAACTCCAGATTTGAACGTACTGTTTTCATCTTGAAGATATGGTTCGCCGCAGAGCCTTTGCCAGCAGGACTGTACGGGCTGCTGCCATGGGCTGCGCCGTTGCGCTTCTTGCCAGCAGCTTTGGGCATCTCCACTTCCCAAGTTGGAAGAAGCTGACTACTCGAGAGACAAAATGCGGACCAAACGTGAGAAAATCCGTGAAAAGTAGGACGCTCCCGAAAAGAAGATTTCTGGATGTTTGAGGCTTGACAGTCAAGCCCAGCGGCAAGACACTAATTTAGAGTAAAACGGCTCTCAAACACACAGCTCACGAGTACATGGGATTCAGATGGCATTAAGGGGATGATTAAGATGACAATCATGCGATATCAGATCAGACCGACCGGTGGAAGTAAGGATTTTTGAATTTGTAGAGGTTCACCTTATCGATAAGGCGGGAATCTTTTATTACTTGTACCTTAGCGCTGTCGATCCACAACCTTATTTGAGCCTCATGCTCGTTCTTTGCCTGCCAGCCTGCGATTTCCATTGGGGGCTGCGTGACTCAATTCTGAGCCCAGCGACAGCTGCAGGTGTACTTGACAAGACCGGCAGCGCATTATATTCCACGAAACTATGTCTGGACGCAAGGACTTCTTGAGTCAGATCGCGCCTGAAAATTATGTCGCTGGGTTGGGACGTGGTGCCACCGGATTCACAACACGATCCGACCTAGGCCCAGCGAGGGAGGGCCCAAGTGAAGATCAGATCAAAGAAGCTCTAGCGAAACGCGCTGCACAGCTTGGAGCAGCCCCGCCGACAGCATACGGTGCTACAGAAAAAAAGGAAGAGGACGACGATGATGACCGGTTTCAGGATCCAGAGAACGAGACCGGTTTGTTTGCAAATGGGCAATTCGATCGTGATGACGACGAGGCAGATCGTATATATCAAGATATCGACGAACGTATGGAGAAGAGAAGAAAATCAAGAAGGTTAGTTCTCCTCTTTTCTTGCTCCTGCATAGGACCTTTCCCCATATGTTGTACACATGGTTTATCATTATTCCCTTTGTTTGAACAGATTACCGACTTGAACACGTCCGCCATATCTAGGGAAGCACGCGAAGCCCAGGAGCGAGCAGACTACGAAGCCAACAATCCGAAGATCCAACAGCAATTCGCAGATCTCAAGCGGAGCCTTGCTAGTGTGTCAGAAGAAGACTGGGCAAACCTACCGGAAGCTGGAGACTTGACTAGGAAAAACAAGAGAACCAAGACTGAGGCCCGCAATAGATTTTACGCAGTGCCGGATAGTGTCATTGCTGGAGCGAGAGATTCAACTCAGATGGACACCAGCGTGGTAGACGATGGCTCTACTAATGGAGCAGGTGGAGATGCCATGGATGGGACTATGACCAATTTTGCGGACATCGGAGCTGCAAGAGATAAGGTGTTGCAGGTTCGGCTGGACCAAGCAGCCCAATCAGGAGGTGCAGACTCCACATCAGGCATTGCCACGAACATCGATCCCAAGGGCTACCTAACGAGCCTTTCAAAATCCGAACTCAAGGCTGGTGAGGTGGAGGTTGGAGATATAAACCGTGTGCGAGCCTTACTAGAGTCTGTCATCAAGACCAACTCACGGCATGCCCCAGGCTACCTGGCGCTGAGTCGGCTGGAGGAACTCGCTGGAAAAATAGTTGCAGCAAGGAACGTCATAGCCAAGGGTTGCGAGATTTGTGGTTCACAGAGCGAGGATATTTGGCTCGAAGCCATTCGCCTGTCGAGCGGAGGGGACAACCACAATGGCAAGGTCATTGCAGCCAATGCGTTGAAGGCACAGCCACAATCTACAAGGCTTTGGATCCAGGCCATGGAGTTGGAGAACACGATTCCGGGGAAGAAGCGTGTAATGCGCAAAGCTGCGGACTTTCTCTCAAAGAGTGTGGTCATTTGGAAGGAGATGATCAAGCTTGAAGACAGCGAACAAGATGCTAAATTGCTATTAGCTAAAGCTACAGAGGAAATACCGCTCTCCGTAGAGCTCTGGCTGGCGTACGCTCGGCTTGTCGCGCAAACCGAAACACCGGAGAATGCCCAGAAGGTCCTGAACAAAGCTCGATTGGCCAACCCATCCTCGCATTTGGTCTGGATAGCGGCTTCGCGGTTAGCAGAAGAAACTGGTAAAGGAAATCCAGAACAAATTATCCGTAGGGCCATTCAGTCATTGGCTCGTGAGAATGCCATGTTGAAGCGCGAGGAATGGGTACAGGAGGCGGAGAAATGCGAGACTGAGGGTGCGATCAAGACAGCAGCGTGCCTCATAAGGGAGACCCTGGGCTACGGCCTGGACGATGATGACGATGACCGCAAAAACATCTGGATGGAGGATGCACAAGGGTCTATCAGTCGAGGCAGATACGAGACCGCAAGAGCCATCTACGCCTACGCGTTACGGGTTTACTTCACTTCCAGAAAACTTTGGCGAGCCGCTGTCGACCTCGAAAAAGCTCACGGAACACCAGAAGCTCTCTTTCAGCTTATGGAAAAGTCAGTCGAGGCCGTGCCCAATGACGAAGGCCTTTGGATGATGTACGCCCGAGAAAAATGGCGGACCAATGAGCTTGATGAAGCACGTAAGATTCTTGGCCGAGCTTTCAACCAGAACCCGGAGTCCGAATCCATATATCTTTCCGCCTTCCAACTGGAAGCGGACAACCATCAAATATCGGCCGCGCGGGAACTACTCCGCACCGCTCGCCAAGAAGCCAGTACGGACAGAGTGTGGTACAAGAGTGTTGCTTTCGAGCGTCAACAGGGCGATAACGAAGCAGCGCTTGATCTATGCCAGCAAGCTTTGAATACATTTCCAAGTTGCTGGAAATTACATGCCTTGAAAGGACAAATATACACATCGAAAGGTCAAATACCGCAAGCGCGAGAAGCGTACAACGTCGGAACACGGGCATGCCCCGCAGCTGTACCACTCTTTATCCTCCTCAGCCGCCTCGAAGAAGCAAGCGGCGTAGTCGTCAAAGCCCGAAGCGTACTCGAACGGGGCCTAATGTCCTCGCCCAAGAGCGCCGAGCTCCGACTCGAAGCCATCCGCGTCGAACGCCGAGCGGGCAACATACCCCAAGCCAAAGTCCTAATGGCCAAAGCGCTCCAAGCCCTCCCGAGTAGCGGCCTCCTCTGGTCCGAATCAATCTGGCACCTTGAACCGCGCACGCAACGTAAACCCCGCAGTCTCGAAGCCATCAAGAAATGCGACAACGACCCCACACTCTTCGTGACCGTCGCCCGCGTCTTCTGGAATGAACGTAAGTTAGACAAAGCCGCAAATTGGTTCGAGAAGGCGATTGTGCTGGATGCGGACTTGGGAGATACGTGGGCTTGGTACGTCAAGTTTTTGATGCAGCATGGGACGGAGGAGAAGAGGAGGGAGGTGGTGGAGAAGTGTGTGGCGAATGAGCCGAGGCATGGGGAAGTGTGGCAGAGGGTGAGGAAGGAACCGGCGAACAAGGCGTTGGGGACGGAGGAGGTGTTGAAGAGGGTGGTGCGTTTGTTGGATGAGGAGGAGAAGGGAAGGGGTGGTTAGATCTACGACAGGCAAGCTAGCCCAGCAGAGAAATCCGTAGTCTAATCATACGATTTTGGACACGTTTCGGAAACGAAGCATCGTCCACGACTGCAGTTGCTTCAGTACTCTCTAACAGTAAACAATTAAAAATCTTCCTCGGTGGTGCCGCTGTTGACGATACTGTAGCGATCCTCACCACCCTCGACCGTCACCTTTCCCTTCGCGCACCTTATCTGCCTATGCCATGCTCAGATGTCAGAGGCTTCGGACCGTGCTGTCGTGCTCCGTCTAGATGCTAAAGAATACGGAAGGGCGCTTCATAAACGCAATGCCTGGTCCTTGGCAACTCTGAATAACCGTAAGAATGCAGTATCGGACTTCTATCTATCTATCTATCTAAACTACCATTCGTCGATGGAATGGCCTTTGTCTAGGGAAGTTGGCAGTAGAAGAAGTTATGAGGCTGCATTCCTCGCCTGTCATCATTATCACATGCGAGTTTCGTATTTCACAATGGGCATCAAGATATTATCTGAAAAGAATTGATGATTGATTGATTGATTGATTGATCCTGCACCTAATCTAATGTACACGATGGAAGTGCATCAACAGCACTTCCCAATAACGATTTTCCGATAATTCGTTCCTTCTTCCCCCTCCAACGCCAATTGGGATCGCACGTAAATCTCCTGCGGCAAGAAGTGAAGTCGAAGGGATGCAGCTTGAAGGGAAAGCCTCGGATGTAAGTTGGAATGTAGAGATCTCCGGGGTTGGTCAACGATTACGAAGGAGGTCTGCCAATCAGCACTCCCGCCCATAAAGCCACCCGTTCAGCCATTCCTATTGTAAGGATGGAACCCCCTGTGTCCCCCCCTCCCTCCATGGCCACCCCTATAGTTCGCCCCGGGCTTGCCCGCATTCTTTGGGCCCGTCGGTGCATTCGCAGGCGCACTCGGGGCTCCGGCCGGCGGTCCTGCACTGCCTCTGTTCCCACCCCTACCTCCACCCCCACCACCTCTTCCACCCGGCTGCGGGACATCATCGTACATACCCTCCCAAGACGTAGGGCCACCTTGCTGGTATGATTGCATCTGCTGCGCTTCCTGTGCGGCGCGGCGCGCTTGCTGCTGTTCGTACTTCTGCTGCTCGAAGGCGAGTTGGTCTTGCGCGTTGTAGCCTGGTGTGCCACGTCTAGGTCCTCCTCCTCCGGGGCCAAAGCCAGGGCCAGGACTAGCGCCCATAGGACCACCGCCTCCGTTGAAGTTGCCTCCTCCTCCTCCTCCTCCTCCTCCTCCCCGCCTTGCTGGGCTTGAAGTTGGGCTTGTTGCATTTGCATCTGCTGCATTTGTTGCATTTGTTGCAGCATGGCTGGGTTCATGCCTTGCATGCCGCCTTGCGCGCCTGGACTTTGCGGGAGTGGGGATTGGGAGCCTTGTTGTCGGCCCATCTGAGCTTGTTGCATCTGTTGCAGGGCTTTCATTTGCTGCATTTGTTGCATTTGCTGCATCATAGCTGGATTCATGGCGCCCATACCTCCCATGCCTCCGTTTTGCATGACGGCGGCGGAAGCCATTTGTTGCTGCATGGTGGTGAAGTACTGTTGCATCTTTTGCCAGTACTGCGCCATCATTTGGGGCGTCATGCCGCCCATCATACTCTGTCCACCTTGCTGATTCTGGGTGCCTTGATTTTGGTTAGAATTGTTGTCGAAGCCACGGTCATTGTCTCGGAAGTCTTTGCCTCCACGGCCACCACCGCGTCCACCACGTCGGCCTGGGGGTTCTTCTTCTTCGCGCATGTTGCCTCGAGGTTGCGCTTTCTTGACTTCGATGGGCTTGCCGAGGATTTGGAGATCGCCTGCTAGAGTGGCGTCGACGGCGGCTTCGCTGTCGAAAGTGACGAAGCCGAAACCTCGAGGACGGCCAGTGTCCTTGTCCATCATGAGAGTGGCATCAACGACCCGTCCGAACTGGGCGAAGTAATCCTTGAAGACGTGTTCATTTGCGTCCTGGCTGACGCCTCCAACAAAGATCTTGCTGGTGCGTTCTTGTTCATCACGAGGAATAGCCCGCTTGGGGTCGATCTTGGAAGACAGTGAGCTTTTGGTTCTGGAATGGGGGGAAAGGAGCCTTATGGGGGTTTTGGTGGAAATAGATATATCGGGTCTTACAATCTTGCCATCCAAGTAGTGTTCCTTTACCATCACTACATTGACGGTCTTGGGGTCCTTGAAGGTGAGGAAGCCAAATCCACGTGACCGGCCACTGGCGCCATCGCGCATAACGGTGCATTCTTGCACTTCGCCGAAGGTTGAGAAGTATTCCTTCAAAGATTCTAAGGCAGTGGTGGTCAATGAGAAGGGGTTCCAAAGACATAGGATTGTTAGGGCTGAATGTACGTACGGTCGGTAGTTTCCCAATTCAATCCACCAATGAACATTTTTCTACATGACAGACGCAAAAATTAGCAGCGAACATCAACGAAAAAGTAAACATGCAAACAGTAAATACAAGAAATCGAAAGGCAGAACCGGCATGATAGATAAGAAATTCAAGTGAGCCTAAGCCGGTGTCCAGGTTTCCAGAATGTAGTCCAGCCGGTGCCGATGATTATTTGTCGTAACAGCCCCCAGGAGTGGGTTGAGACGTTCTGGGAGACCTTCTTCAGAGTTGGAGTGTGTTATTTGATGTGAGTATGCGTATGCGTGCCAGGAGATGGTGAACCCTTTGTCATCAAGCACACTTTCGGTTTTTGACATAGAGGTGGGAATGATGACAGGCAGCATGCCGTGCACCACTGAGTACACGGACGGATCAATGTACACGTGGATGATTCGTCTTTTGCTATAGAGTCGTATGCTAGGTACCGGTACGCGGCCACTATACTTCGCTGAAGCTAGGCATGGCAAGACATGGGGTCTGCATCCTAGCCTGCTCTATGAAGATAGTATCGACAATAAGCTATGTAGCAGCAGTAGTGGTACTATTATGAGGTCACGAGGTAGTCCGGGTGTCGCGCAGTGGGCATACTGATCCACTTGTCCCGCTCTATCTGCCCAATTCATAAAGAACTCCTCTTGGCGGTTAGGTAGAGCCACATATTCTCCAAGACGCAGGCCATCAGTTTCTGAACCATACTACTCATGCTGCAGACCGTCCAAGCAATGCTTCAGATACTGCCCCGACCCCTAGCCTTCCATCATTTTCCAACCATCAACAAAAGACTCAACAGACCGTGGAGGCAAAAGCCCTCGTTCGATCATGTAGGAGCTTTGGTCTTGGAGGTCTAGCCACGGCCTTGACCGATGACGTCTTCCTCGCTTATTCTCCTTGCTCGACTTTATTCCCTGGGGGGTCTGTCCACGGGGGGATACGGCATCTTATGGCTGGCAGTCTCACGATGATTTGTATTCAAGACTCATAACATTTGCAACCGCGGGAAGCACGGACACAAAGTCAAAGGCAAAGGCATACTGCCTAAACGCAAGTTGAAAAGCAGTAAAAAAAGCTGAAAGTAGAATATGATCCTGGAACTTACCCATCCTCTTTGATACCAATCGGTGCTGGCTCCTGCTCCATCGCTGCATCATTGTACTGGTGTGCGTTTCCTCCGTTTGCCTGCCCGGCGTTCCATGATGGCCCGGTATCGCCATTGTGGCCGTTTCCATACATTGGCTCATCCTTTATAGGTGCGCTTCCTGATTCTTCATCTTTCGGCTCTGGATTCGCGTCGCTCGTGAATGCACCAGTATCGCTTGGAGCTGAAGCTTGTATGGGTTCAGGCTGGATGTCTTGTACCAAGGCTTCGGGCTTTGCTGCTGCATCATCTGCGTCGTAGCTATGAAAAAGATGTCAGTATTCTGACATAATGGCACATTTATCGGGTGGGCCCAAGTGTTAGCGCAACATTGTGATGGTTTGACTCACAGATCTGCGAAGAGATCCTCGTCGAGCTCCTCAGGCTCGGTCATGTTAAAAGTTAGTGGAAGTGTAGATTTTTTTGTTTGGTGATAGCAGGAAGCCCCTGAGGCAGCCCGTCTCAGATGCGGAGCTTGTAGTCCCCAAAACAACCAGCAGTCTTACTGTGGTTCCGGCAATGACGAGCAGTGATGAGAATAAAGGACAAAGGGTCACTCAAACCTGAAAGTGAGAGAGAGAATAAGTTATGCGTTGAAGGCACGATGCATGAGGAAGAAAGAGAAGTATGACACGTATGAGAGATACGGGTTTTGAGAGTTGATGGGGGAAAGAAGTGAGGTCGGAGCTGGAAGACAAGTTGGTAATGACTTTGGCCCGCGGCTAGTCCCACAGCCGCTAGCCGCTTTTAGACCCCTTGTGTCATCTTCACTTAGAGAGCCATTCGCAGGACAGAGCTGTCCTGCGTGCCGCAGCGGGTTTGGGCTTGATACACTCCTTATCAGTGATTGCTGGACTTATAACATACAGTATGGGTTCCAGAAAGCCCCCTAACCAGGTATGTGTCCACCCCAAGGGTGCTCCATTGTGAGACCTTGCCTGACGAAGCATGCAATGTTGCAGGAAATGGTTCAGGTCGGTTCGTACTCTACTTTTACGTCTCGGAGATTTTGAGTCCTCTCGTATGTACCGCGGCAGTGTGTGCTAAGTCATATACCGGCCAGTAGATTCTAGCGAGTATGTACTCCATGGGCGTTACAACATCAGCACAGGCGCCAGCTGACCATCTTCAGCAAAAGCACCTCTCCCTTTTGGCGTAACAGACCAAGCAATCCTAGGAATGTATCCTCAAAGGCTGCGGATCCCAATATGGTCGTTGGTGCATCATATTCGCATACGGATATTCTAAAGTTTGATTCCTTGTGAGCTGCATTTTACAAACATTCCAGCCTTGTACTGACACTTGTGGAGATCCCTAACGCCTTCGAATTCGAGACCCCACACACCTCCGTCTCTGTCCAGGGGCAACACTCGTAATACGTCGACTCCGCCTCCAAGATCCAACTCTGCTCTTTCTTCGCCCCCAAAACGACCCACTTATCCTCAACTCCTGTCACAGACCAACAGTGACTGGAGCGCGGGTCATGAGGACTATGACGAAGATGAAGATGATGTTGAACGCTACTTCTACAATGACAATGCAGACGAGGATGAATTTGGATTGCCAAGTATATCGAGTATGCGGAGAGAAGCAAAGAAAAGGATACCCAATAAGAAGACCAATGATCCTGGCGGAGGCTCTGGCAAGGGTAGCAATGGCATGAACTCGATGCTGACACCTGAGCGGCTACCTGGACGAGCAAGAGCAAACAGCTCGGACATTGCTGAAGAACGAGGGGCTCCTATCTATCCTACAGCAAAGCAAAACGAAGGAAAGATATTGAGGCCCCAATACAAAGACATCCTACGCGGTTCGTCTTCCTTGATCGTGAATTTAGGGAAGTACTGAATTCTTGTCCACAGATCCTGCAAACTCTCTCCACCTGATCAATCACCCTCCGCTTCCTCAAAATGCAACTCCCAAAGAAGCGGAAGCCCACTCTACCCGAATATCTCGTATCAACAAGTTCAAGCGGATCCTTCAAGCAAGCTCCATCCCACTCTCCGATCTTCGAGACTCGTCTTGGTCTGGCATACCCGAAGAGGTGCGCGCCATGTCATGGCAGCTTCTTCTCGGTTACCTTCCAACAAGCAGTGAACGGCGTGTTGCAACCCTTGAGCGCAAGCGAAAGGCCTACCTGGACGGCGTGCGGCAGGCTTTCGAACGAGGTGGTAGCGCGCCCAATGCATCCAATGGGCGGACTTCTACGACTAGTCAAGCGCGGATTCGCGGTCTCGACGAAGCGTTGTGGCATCAAATCTCAATAGACGTACCCCGAACAAGCCCTCATCTACAACTCTACAGCTACGAAGCAACCCAGCGCTCTCTCGAACGCATCCTCTACGTCTGGGCAATCCGCCATCCAGCCAGCGGCTACGTGCAAGGGATCAATGACCTCGTCACACCCTTCTGGCAGGTCTTTCTTGGCAGCTACATTACTGACAATAATGTTGAAAGCGGCATGGATCCCGGGCAGCTTCCGAAGCCGGTCTTAGACGCCGTGGAGGCGGATTCTTTCTGGTGCCTTACCAAATTGCTCGACGGTATACAAGATAACTACATATACGCTCAGCCAGGGATCGTGCGGCAGGTCAACGCACTTCGCGACTTGACCACACGCATTGATGCAGGCCTAGCGAAGCACCTTGAGAGCGAGGGCGTGGAATTCATGCAGTTTAGCTTTCGATGGATGAACTGTCTACTAATGCGCGAGGTGTCTGTGAGAAACACTATCCGAATGTGGGACACCTATATGGCTGAAGAGCAAGGATTTTCGGATTTCCATCTATATGTATGTGCGGCTTTTTTGGTGAAATGGTCTGAGCAGCTTGTGAAGATGGATTTCCAGGTTCGTTGAGTTGCTCTCCAGAGCATGGTCTGTTCAGAATCGAAGCTGACAGGCATGATAGGAGACCATGATGTTCTTGCAAGCTTTGCCGACCCGAGACTGGACCGAGAAAGATATCGAGTTGCTGCTCAGCGAGGCGTTTATATGGCAGAGCTTATTCCGAGGCTCGAGTGCCCATTTGAGAAATTCGAGTGGCGTCACATAGATACTAGATTTAGTGTAGGGAGGACGCGACTTAGCATGGTAATACCCGTTGCACTTGTCCCGAATTCAAACATACCGTCCTTGTTGCAAACGGCCAAATTGCGGGGTGTGCAGGTCGCCTGGTCTTGGAAATATGTACTTCTGGCAAGGTGCTAAGAACGGTTGGCCTCCGAAACGGTATAATTCTCAAAATCTCAACAAGCACAGCATCAACAAAGAGGCCTGTATGCTGTTTTATGTTCTTCCTGGAGCAGTTCTGATCATAAACGACATTGTGTTCCGGGCTGAGGACCAATGTTGACGGGAAAGTAAGAGGGTTCCAGCTCCTCAGACTGCTACTTTGACAGCCTGCCTTACTTCTAGGATACGAAGATTTAGCTCGTGCAAGAAGAAGCTTTACAATTCTTGGCATTGAGAAGATGGCACCCCCGTTTGGTGCCTGTTGCGCTCTTTTTCAATTGAAGAAGATGATATGAAAGAGAAGCTGGATTGCGCAATTTGTCTTTAGCCAGATCAAAAGCAAGCACGGCATTTCGATGATGCACATGGACTGGAAAGTGCAAAGAGACGAGCGCTACTGCAACATGTTTTTGTTGGTAAGTCACTTGCATGACTCTCTCTGTAGCCTTGATTTACATTTATTAACTCGCGAATCTTTCGTCGAGAATCCGAGGGATAATTCAGCTGACATCGAGGCTGGAGGAGTTTACTTGAGCCAAGATTCGGCTGAGCTGCATCGCTCAGTGTGATATAAAGATTGTGTTCTTGACCTAGGCGCAAACAAAATGAGTCAAAGCAACGACTCTCGGAATTTTGGGGATAGAACCACCAACCCAGACGAGTGCTCTTTCCCCACTTCCCCTTGCCTTACACAGATCGCTTCCAGAGTCGTAGCGGCCACGTACAGCTCCCATGTTGCCCACGAGTCAGAAGCGCCAGTATTGAACAAGCTGAGCACACATCGGCCGTCGTCTAATGTTGCAAGCTGTCAGGATGATACTCAACCTGAAAAATGGAAGACTGACCACCATATATACTCCGTGGAAGAGTAACATCTACGTCGGCGTCTCGCTCTCCAAAGCTTTGATCCCGACTGCTTGCGGGCAGAGAACTTCAAGACTTTGACATGATGAGACAGGCGGACCGGTAGGTGGAGGATCCATGCATTGGAGACCAGCCCGTGTGTAAGCAGAATTGACTTCCACATCCAAAGTGATCTGGTGGTCAAGACCTAGGCGAAAGTAAAAACAACGCCAGTCTGCGAGACTCAACCACGCGGTAATGAAAAATTGAGAACACATCACTGACCAAGCTCTGTGACTGCTCCCTCAAGGCTCGGTGTCCTCCCCACACAAGTTCGTAACAGCGTCGACGCCGCTGACGCAAGCTCAGTAACCGACGTCTCGTCAGGCTCAATGTCTTCGAGATAGAGGGTAAAAATGCAAAGACCATCAGCTGTTCAATATTAGGAAAGTTGAGGAGAGATTGAATAACACTGAACGCTTGGTGTACATTGTGTCACTCACAGCTGATGAATGCCATTGCGCCTGAAACGTCCCAAAAACCTCGGCCTACAAGAGTTTCAAATCATTGTCTGACGTTCGAACGTATCACTTTTCGGGCCTTCTCCGGGATCAGCCTGGGAAGGCTCCTGAGCCATGTGAGCAGAACATTGTAAGCCTGCTCACAGCTGTTGGCGTTTGGACTGGGGCGACGACTGTTACAATTTATGTGAAGCGCTGTAAGCTGCGTTGCTTTTCCATCTACGGCAGAGTTTGGGGCGCTGATTAGATCCAGTGATAAGTCTGCGGGTTTAGCGGGCAGAACAATACCAGGTGATGACACTGGAGATGCGTCGTTTGCTGGAGAAGACAGGCTCATGAGATCCACGGCATTAACACTTTGCGCACGGGGCGTCAGCGCACTTGGCTGGCCTAGACAAAAGAGCACAGGGCATACGCGGAGAGACAGAGCGAGCGAGAACATGCTCGAAGCCGAAAAGCCAGAATCGTAGTGACTGGTAAGCTCTAATGAGATTTTGCGAGAAGGAAGTGGTTGACTGAGATGGCAGAGACGTGTTCTCACTTGTGTATTATATATGGCGAGAAAAAGTCGCGTAGGAGAATTACGCGGTGTTATACCCGATCAATTACAACACCCACTACTAAGCCATCCTGTATAGTAGTGTATACAACGACTTTTGCTGCGGCTCGCACTGTGGTCGCTAGATTTTTATGTACGATCGATGGATCTCTTCTTATGGAAGGATTCGGCAGGGTCTATCCTACCAGCAAGCAAGGAGGCTATACTACATATGGACTAGCTGCTAGAGACTGACGCCTTCTCAGCGGCACCAGCGGCAATTTTATTCAAGGCCTGCAACTCGTTGAGTATCTACATTATGGCATCCCGCCTCAATCCCTTAATCCAAAAGAAAGATAGTACAAAATTCGCATAACAGCTTCGTTCGAATGTTTAATGAGGTTTGTTTATGCATTGCGATACTCAATTCTTGTTGAAATTTTGATGTCACAACTTTGGCAAATGTCGAGATATTCGGAAAACTGATACAAGCTGCAGAAACGCGAATATTGGAAATTGTTTAAGTATTAGATAGTAAAAGTACCAGGAGTCTCGTCAACGCTCATATATGATCATCTTTGCTTTTGGTTGAGGCGGGGTGCCATCGGTGCCAAAGGCGGGCGCGATATTCTCAATACCAAGACGTCTACTCCGTATGACTCGACCATTGGGCGTCTGGCAGAAAACGAACGGGTGGTCGGAGCGCTCGGCCTGCTTCAGACGATCCTTTTGCCGCTTCAAGCATCTTCTCCCCTCCCCTCCTCTGGAGACCTGGCACTACGATCAGGCTTTCGATGGCGCTATCGCCGAGTCCGACTCCCCATCCGATAAGTCTTGTGACGCAGTCATGGCTCAGCTCCTCACGGGAAGGAGAAGGCGTGGGGACCGGAACCACACGTCGACGCTCGATATCGTACACACCCTAGGCGTCCTATACAGCGATCAGATAAGAGTGCAAGCTACGGATCTCCTGTCTTTGGCTAAGAGTGTAGCACAATTGTACCAATGTCGTCTACAAGCAGCACGGTATGGGCGAGTGCAAGTGGCAAACATCTTCAAAGACTCTTGGTCCACTTCAGTACATTATTCCACCATACTATCTCCCCACCTGACCACGCTACTCTTCTCCCTCTCCGCCGCGCCTTCGTTCCTCCTTCCCCACCTCTCGGCACTGTACAGCCCCGTCTTACTCGCTGGCAGCAATCAACCTGTGTAGGAAGTCCACGTTGGTGATCTCGTTTGGGGGCACGCAGCAGCAGCACTTCTCCACGTCTTTTGTACCATATGCATCAGCAGATCATACTAACATCGAGAAAGCCAATAGCGCGAAAGGATCATGACTCACCGGTTTCGGCCAGCTCGATCTCGCTGAAGTAGGCCTTGTTGATGGCACGGCGGAGAGCGACACCAGCGGGGCTGGACTCGGCGATGGGAGAGGCGGCAGCGAAGGTGGCGAGGGTGGCGAGGATGGCGAAGATGGAGAATTGCATGTCTGGGTTTTTTTTTTTTTTTTTTTTTTTTTTTTTTTTAATTTAAAAATTTTCCTTTTCCCCCCCCCCCCCCCCCCCCCTAATTTTTTTTTTTCCTTTTTTTTCTTATTTTCCCTTCCCCCCCTCCCCCCCTTTCTCCTTTTTTTTATTTTTTTTTTTTTTTTTAAATAATATAACCTTTTTTAATTTTTTTTAGGTTTCCTTTTTTTTTTTTTCCTCAACCTCTTTAAAGGAAAATAAAACCAAAAAATTTTCCCTAAAAAATTAATTTTTTTATTTTTTTTTTTTTTTTTTTTTTTTTAATAATATATTTTATTTTTTTTTTTTTTTTTTTTTTTTTTTTTTTTTTTTTTTTTTTTATAAAAAAAAATTTTTTTTTTTTTTTTAATTTTTTTTAAAAAAAAAAAAAAAATTTTTTTTTTTTTTTTTTTTTTTAAATTTTTTTTTTTTTTTTTTTTTTTTTTTTTTTTTATTTATTATTTAAAATAAAAAAAAAAAAAAAAAAATTATATATTTTTTTTTTTTTTTTTTTTTTTTTTTCTTTTTTTTTTTAAAAAATTTTTTTTTTTTTTTTTTTTTTTTATTTTTTTTTTAAAAAAAAAAATTTTATTTTTTTTTTAAAAAAATATTAATTAAAAAAAAAAAAAAAAAGTTTTTTTTAAAAAATTTTATATTTATAAAATTTAAAAAAAACCCCCCCTAAATTAAAATCTTTTATAAAAAAAATCTTTCTAAAAGAAAAAAAAAAAATAGAAAAAATTTTAAAAAAAAACCTTTTTTAAAAAAACTCCCCTACTATATCAAATAATTCTAAATTATTTAAACTAATAAAAAAGAAATAGAAGAAGAAGATTAAGACGTCTAAGTTTAATAACGCTATTATTAAATAAATACTATATATAAAAAGATAAAGAAATTAGAAAGAAAGCTTAGATTTGAAAATTATAAGATTATAAAGCTATAGCTATATTTAAAGTTTAACTATTAAAAAGAATATATTATTACTAATAATTAGATAATTTTAATAATACTTATTATCTACTCGATAGCGATTAAATTATTAAATAGAATAAGGCTATAGCGAAGTAGAAATATAATATTAATATTAAAAACTCGTCTATACGAATATAGAAGCGAATAAAGTCTTAATAAAATTAGATTATAAAGATAAAGATTATTAATAAAGAGATTAAGTTAATTAAGAAGAAAGTTTATATAATTATTAACTCTTTTATTTCTATTTCTACTATTACTCTAGTATTAATTAATATATTACTTAATAAATTAAATATCTTACTTTTATTAATATAAGACTTTTAGTAATAATAGTATAATATATATTAATAATAATATAATATATATTAATAGTAATAAGTTTAAGACTATTCGCTCTATTAGCTAATACTTTAATAATCTTAATATTTTCTCTTATAGTAATATATACATATTTAGATTTAATCTATTTAGCCTTATCTATCTAATTTAATTAAATTATTATCTTATTTAAATATAGCTAATTAATCGCTTTTTAAAGCGCCTTAATTATCGAGTAATTTAATTCAAATAAAGAGTAATATAGATGAATTACGAAGGGCTTATTTTATCTAATAAATCTAGAGAAATTTAAGTAAGAAAGCGATCTTTATAGACGCTTTAGAAAAGATTAAATTAGAGTTATATATATTAAAGTAAATATATTAAATATTATCTTCTAATTAGAAAGAGATAGAGATTTTAAAAGAAATAACTATACGATTAAAAAATAAAATAAAAGAACTTTATAAAGATACTACGATTTTATACTACTATCTCTATTACTAGATTCGCTAATTATTAATTATATATTATTTTAAACGCTCTTACTACTACTATTTTATTAGAAAAAAGATTATTAATAAGAATAGCGATAAGAAGAAAAGAAGAGAGAGAAGAAGCCTAAATAGCTATATATCGAAGTTTAAAAAATAAGATTCGATAATTAATAATTAGCGTCGGGCCTATTATTATTACGTAAATCTCGAATATTTAATATATTTAAAATTAATTAATAATTATCTATTTAAATAATCTAAATAATATAAAATACGAGTTAAATATAAGCTAAAATATAAAAAAAATCTTAAAAAACGATTATATTTTGATATAAAAATATTAGATATAAAAGGTTTTTCTTTATATTACGCTAAGATAAGACTTAAAACTCTATCTTTAAACTTTCTTACTATTCGAATAATAGCCTTTATCTTTCTTATATAACTTCTCTTTTTCTCTTTATAATTGCTTATTAATATATTAATATATACGAAGTAAGCTTTAATATAAATTTTTATATTATAAGTTTATATAGTTAGCTCTAAGTATTATCTAAATAATATATTCTTTATTAACTTAAAATACCTCTTTAGCTAGATCTTAAGAATTAAAAAGAACTTCTTAATAGAGTTAAAATCCGGCGAATATAAGAGTAAATATAAGATTATAACGTCTTACTTCTATAGAGTCTTCTAATATTAACGATATAATATATAGAGTAATTATCTATAATAAGAATTAACTTTAAATTAAAGAATAAATTATAATAAGAAAAAACTTCGTTCTTAAGAAATTACTTAAATTAAGTATTATTAATATTATCTTAATAAATATAATAATAAAAAATATTATCTAAGTAGTATATCGATAGAATACTATATTACTTAAAATATTTAATAGAAATTTATATCGCTAATCGAATTTCAAAGACTATATAATCTCGCTTTCTTTATATTATATACTTATTAATAACGCTTTTATTTAAAAAGATAAATATATTATATATAAACTTATTAATCTTTAAAAAATACGTATTATAATAAATCTATAAGTATTCTAAGATCTCGCGACGAAGACTTTTTCTACTAATCTTTATAAAGTATAAAATCTTTAAGATTATAAACTGACTAATAAGTAAATTAAATTAATTAAATAGATTATACTATATCTCATTTTAATATATCTATAACTTACTCTGATAAAGACTCTTAATTTAATTCTTATAGCCGAAAAAATCGCGAATAGTTATTCTCTTTAGTTATATAAGACGTAGTATAAATATTAAATGCGAGAAAGTTATCGATAATATAATATATAATACTCTTTTTAACACTCTTAATAAAAATAATAAAAGGCGATAATAAGCCCATTAAGGATATACTATTAAATACGATTCTTATAGATATTAAATAGTAGAAAAACGATATTTTAAAACCTTCTATACATTAGTAAAAGGCTTAAAAAAAGAAATATTAAATATTCTATATATACGATAATTTTAGCTTTAACTTGACGATATAGATGATTATAGAAATAATAATATAATAGATATATCTATAGTACGATTTTGGGTGGGGGATGCTAGCGGAATGCTAATTTTCTAGTTTCCTAATGATTAAGAATATAGGGGTATATGGATTTCTAATTTGGTTGAAGAGTCTTACTGAAAGATGTGCCGGATTGATGGCGGATGGAGAGTGGGGGAGAGGGAAAGGAAAGGGGTTTTATACAACGAGGGGAGAGGGTCGAGGACCAATCTGCTTTGTTCGCCATGTTTGTTGATGCTCCCCTTCCTATGGTCTGAGCTGAGTAGTCTCTAGATTGAGGCATATCGTTACGGATTCCTTGCCAAGGCAATAGTGGCTTGGCACGGCGCACACATATCTGTCAGCAGGCCACATTGTATTCCACATCTTTATTACCCCTATATGTCTTATCATTAAAAAACTAGAAAATTAATATTCCGGCAGCACCTTACTTAAAATCGTACTGTAGATATCCATCATATTATCGCTCTCATTAATCTTCTTATATCTCGCTATCCTAAATATAACTATTAATATACAAATAAGCGCCCTTAATAGATTTAATAAGAAGGTTACTATAATCGTTATTAACGCTATTAAAGGGGGATATAAATTAAAGAAATCTACTTTAAAACCTAAGTCGATAAAAAAACTCTCTTCTTATCGATAAGTCTAATAAAATTATAACCTCTCTTTATCGTTTAATCTCAGCCTATTAATCCTTCTATAAAACTATTAACCTATTTTATTAATACAAGTATTCTATAAAAAGAAAAGAAGATATAGATTTATTCTACTATCTTTAAACGATTCGATTTTTATAAGTTTAATTTAATCGCTATTTAAGAGATTAAATAGAAGATAAAAAAGAAAGACTATAGAGTAATCCTTAAGAGCGCTATTATTACACTCTTATTCTTAGAAAATATTAAGACTATAAATAGTTAATATAGCGATATTACTAAGTAAAAGAATATTAATAATCTAGCGAGATAATAACTAGTTAAGAAAAGAGAAAGGGGTTATTATAAGAATTATATATATTTATAATTCTTAAAAAAACTTCTTTAAATTAGAAACCTTTATTATAAAAGAGTCTTTTTCAAAGAAGTAAAAAAAGAGTAGAATTATTAATAGAATAATCTCTTTAGATAACTTCGACTACTATATTAGATAATTCTAAATTATTTAAATTTAATAAGAAGAAGAAAAGAAGAAGAAGAAGAAGACGTCTAGATTTAATAGCACTATTACTAAATAAATTCTATATATAAAAAAAGGAAAGAAATTAAATAGAAAGCTTAGATTTAAAGACTATAAGATTATAAAGCTATAACTATATAATAAGCTCGATTATTAAAAAAATATTATTATTAATAATTAGATGATTTTAAAGATTTATATTATCTACTTACTAGCGATTAAATTACTAAATAAAATAAGACTATAAAGAAGAAAATCTAATATTATTATTATAAATTCGTTTATAAAAATATAAAAGCGATTAAGAACTTAATAAAATTAGACTAAATAGATAAAGGCTATTAATAAAGAAGTTAAGTTAATTAAGAAGAAAGTTTATATAATTATTAACTACTCTACTCTTACTTCTACTTTACTCTATATTAATTAATATATTACTTAATAAATTAGATATCTTATTTTTATTAATATAAGACTTTTAATAATAGTAATATAATATATTAATAGTAATATAATACGTAATTTTAATAGTAATAATATTAAGACTTATTTATTCTATTAGCTTATACTTTAATAATCTTAATATCTTTCTCTTATAGTAGTATATATATATTTAGACTTAGTCTATTTAGTCTTACCTATCTAATTTAATTAAGTTATTATCTTATTTAGATATAGCTAATTAATCGCTCTTTTAAAGCGTCTTAATTATTAAGTAATTTAATTCGAATAGAGAGTAATATAGATAAACTACGAAGGGCTATTTTATCTAATAAATTTAGAGAAATTTAAGTAAAAAAAGCGTCTTTATAAACGCTCTAGAAAAGATTAAAGTAGAGTTATATATACTAAAGTAAATATATTAAATATTGCCTTCTAATTAAAAAGAGATAGAGATTTTAAGAGAAATAGTTATACGATTAAAGAATAAGATAAAGAACTTTATAAAGATACTACGGCTTTATACTACTATCTCTTATTATAAGTTCGCTAATTATTAATTATATACTACTTTAAATACTCTTATTACTATACTTTATTAGAAAATAAAATTATTAATAAAAATAGTAATAAAAAAAAGAAGAAAAGAGAAGAAGATCTAAATAGCTATATATCGAAATTTAAAAAATAAGATTCGATAATTAATAATTAGCGTCGGCCTATCGTCGCTATATAAATCTCGAATATTTAATATATTTAAAATTAATTAATAATTATCTAGTTTAAATTATCTAAATAGTATAAAATTACGAGTTAAATATAACTAAAATAAAAAAAAAAATCTCGAGAAACGATTATATTTTAATATAAAAATATTAAATATAAGGGTTTTTTCTTTATATTACGCTAAGATAAGACTTAAAACTCTATCTTTAAACTTTCTCACTACTTAAATAATAACCTTTATCTTTCTTATATAACTTCTCTTCTTTCTCTTTTATAATGTTCTATTAATATATCAATATATACAATAGATTTTAATATAAATTCTTATATTATAAGTTTATATAGCTAGCTTTAAGTATTATCTAAATAATATACTCTTCGTTAGCTTAAAATATCTCTTTAATTAAATCTTAAGAATCGAAAAGAACTTTTAATAAAATTAAAATTTAATAAATATAAGAGTAAATATAAGATTATAACATTTTTATTCTTATAGAGTCTTAATAATATTTTATTTTTAAATTTTTTTTATTTTTTTTATTTTTTTTTTTTTTTTTTTATTAAATATAATTAATTTTTATTTTTATTTTTTTTTTTTTTTTTTTTTATTTATTTTTTTTAATTTTTTTTTTTTTTTTTTTTTTAAATTTTTTTTATTATTTTTTTTTTTTTTTATTTTTTTTTATATATTTTAAAAAAAAAAATATATAACTCTAACTTCGATAATAACACACACGATAGCAATTTATTCATGCATATACTATTCCACTTAGGACTATTCTTTCAAGGCACTAGTGGCTTGGCACCGCGCACACATACCTTATCTGTCAGCTGGCCACATTGTATTCTACATCTTTCTTACATGTCACACCACACATACATTATTCATACATATGATTCCACTCAGGACTATTCCTTAACACATATACTCATCTCCTTGGGCGCCAATACCGAAGATGAAGCTCAGCATGCATTGCGACGTTTCGATATCCACTTGCCATCCCACATGATGCTCCCTGATTGTCGATCAAGCCGTTCTGCGCACCTCTTCCTTTGCTATCAGACTCTTTTCCTTTTGTACCGACTGATGAGTATGCTGTGTGATTAGACTGCATCTTGCGTTGCATAACGAAGGCAGATTTTTTTATTGAATTCAAGTCATTCACGAATATGGCGGAGGCTGCTGGATTCGATTCGCTGGCTGTGGGTCGCTCCGAAGATGGTTGATGCACAAAAAGCTGCATCTTCGTCTTACATCAACGTCGTCTACGGCCCTTGGCAGAAGCTCAAGCTCGACCCGCAGATTCTTGTCACATTGCATTTCCCTGAAGAGGCACTACTGGCCCGCTACAGGCGGAGTGGTAACTAGTGCTGGGGTCTGTTCCAGATCAGGCGGCAGCGAAGCAGTTTCCTTTATTGTTTTTGGTTGGGGAGTTTGCAGGCTAAGGTATCTCTGACTTTCTTTTCTGATCTAGAAAGCTCTTGGGGCAGAGTTTATAACCTTCCGCCTTGCACTAGCCAGCTGCGAGGCGCTGAATCTGGTGGTTTTTAGAGGAGCAGAATGGTAGTATAGAGACACGTGTTTTATCTCGCAGTCTGGATGAGGACCTAGGAGCTAATACCTGAAACTGCAGATAAACGCAGGGCCTTTTCTCTGTTCACACCACATATAGAATCTACTGTCGTTGAGTACGTGCTCTTCCTGGAGGTGACACGTCAGACCTTTACCGCCGTAGCAAGTCACCCTCTGGCCAACATCACCGAGATAGAGAAGAAAACCATGCATTTCTCGTTATTTTTGGATGTTTGTTGGGTTTTCTGCAGTGGGCTTTGAGAGAGCTGATATCTGAAATTCTTGCTCTCCCCAAATTTAGCGAGACCGTGATTCCGGCGACTTTTGTCTTTGGCTGGTGCTTGTTTTCTAGCCACAGGCCACGAGGCGCTAAGTTACGCACAGGTCGTAAATGATCTCTAACAACATCTGGATTGGTGTCAAAACGCTTTGGCCAGTGCAGTGGACTCCTAATGGAGGGGCAGTTGGCGAATGGACCGAAACCAATACCCACGAGCTCACATGAGAGAACTGGGATCCACTAGGACCAGGAGACTAGCCAAGCTGCTTGACGAGAACTGGAAATTCTGGTGTGCGTAGAAGCAAATGTTTTGGTCCGTGCTCTGGATGCACGGGTCGCTGATCGATCATCCACCCACGCAGCTCATGCCAATCGTCCCAACTCGTTCGAGGACCTCGAGAGAAGTCTTTCCCGTTGAAGCAGCGTCGACGGAAGCAACGGCTCGCCCCACAGCGGTAAGCCGTTTCCAATTGCTTGCATGACAGGGTGGACTCGGGCGACTACAACTGCAGCATTCCTGTGCAGTCGTTCCAGCCTACCAGTCGGCGCAGGCGCTGCAGACACTACAACTAGCAGCGTTTTAGCACAGTCTAATGTCAGCAACCACAATTAGGCTTCACCTCAAGCACTTGCTGCAGAGCACACGCATCCTTCTAGAATTTCATCCAAGACATGCGAGGGGCCCACGTGCTGATACGTGTAGACTGCTCTGCCGAAGGATGGCCTGGCCATGTGCAAGTGGAGATGCCTCGGGCACGGGCCATTCTTTACCACCTCGCGGCACGCACCTTGCGCCACGTATGCGTGCGTTCGCATTTCGAGAAGATTACTGCGCGTCGTGAACAACCCGAGAGCTTGTGAGCGGCTTCGGCAGAGTGCTTGTCCGGATGGTAAAGAATGGCCCGTGCCCGAGGCATCTCCACGCACCCTCGAGTGCTTCGCCAGTACATGCCTACGGCCAAGGGTCTTTCTCTGATCTCGAGGGGCACTCACTTCATTCTTTTATCACACATCTAAAACATCATGCCATTCCTCAGCTCACAGCAATCATCGTGGAAAGACGGTTACCTTCTTGGCCAACAGTCCGATGACGAAGGCAGCGATGTTTTCGAGAAGTCAGGGGCGAGCTTGCCAGAGCGCCGCTCTTCTATACCACGATTACTCCTCATCTATACCACTCTTGCAACCTGCTACTCATTCCTGATAACCGCCGCCTTGATTCGCCACACGGTCAGATCCAAATACGCAGGACCAAACATAATCTACAGCAAGTTGTGTGAACAGTCTCAAACGACGCCTGGCTAACCACTTTAAGCCCCCGCGAGGAAATTCATGGACTACCGGCTTACGGAGCCCATATCAGCCTATCCAAACGGATACCACGCAGATCCGTTCTTTGGAGACCCGTCACCAGAGCTCGATCAGGGCTGGAACGATCGCTTGAGGTGTAAGAAAGCTTCCAACCCCCAGGGTACTGATGCTGACGGTCTTGAAGACGCCACGATACGCCTCTCCCCAGAGGAATTCTCGCACTACAACCAGAGCGGTATCCTTCTCGGAGACGGATCGGGATATCTCGCTACCCCAACAGCGTACCATGACCTGCACTGCATCAGGTTCCTCCATAAGACTGTCTACCCGGAACACTACTTCCCCAACGATTCGGAGAAGAAGCAGCTCGGAAGGAACGCTCACGCCCGTACTGATCCTTCCGCTTGAGACTGCATCTTTGTAGGCTGACAAATGATCCAGGACACTGCCTACACAACTTGTACCACTCGCTAACCTGCAACGCGGACATGACTATCCGTGTTATGAGGTGGCATCCAAACTTGCACCTGCCGTCGCCAGTCGACCACGAGCACGAGTGCATGAACTGGGATAGCATCGACGAGTGGGCGAAGGAGCGGTACGTGGATACGGCGACACCAGGGTTGCTGGTGCATCCGACCAAAGGTAAAGTATCACCGTGTGAGTAACAGGGGTTTTCTGGCTAACGGTGGGTCTTAGGGGGAGGTGTTCCCTGGCGGGAAGTATGTGGACCACGACGAGGAGTGAGAAGTGGTTCAATGGGTCTTCGGAGCAAGCCTGGATGGCTGTAATGAGTTCTTAGGCGTTGTATGTCCGGGAAGTCCCAGCCCAGTCCTAGTAGGACGGAGAAGCTCGGCCGTGGCCGAAACTCTCTAGAGAATCATCGAAGTAGTTATGCTGAATTAACTGGCGTCCAATATATTGTATAGTCCAAATGTGATCCACTTTAAACTTACCAAGATTCGCTTTGTATCATCAAAGACGAGAAGAGACACGCTGGCGGTAATCAGGCCAAAGAACAAGTCCGCGCTTCAGTGGAATTCTGATACCTCCCAGACTCGAGGGGCAGATGGTGTAGTCTTTAACGAGACTGCATTTCGTCCAGTCGCCACTCTCTCCGAAGCGATCCTTTCTCGCCTTTACGTTGTATGGCGCATACTCATTCAGAGACTGGCGGGATCTTGGATGATAAGAGTAAGAGCAAGTATATCAAGTTACAGGTCGATTTAGACGCTCTCAATACCGACCCCCAGAGCTGAGCAAAATAGAGGCAGCGGAAGGTAAAGTCGAAATAAATCTCCACGGCGACAATAGTGACTCTGAAAAGCCTCTACAGCGAGGCCAGAGCAAAGAAGCTCTATATCTGAGCGACGTGGTCCCGGGGTCGGGGGCTGCCGTTTCCAGATGGGTCACCCATCTAATATTGGCATATCAGACCGTTTTTGGCCTTTTCATCTCTCGCGTGAAGCCAATGTGCCACTCCGGGGTCACCTGTTTTTCATGTACCTATAATCTCTGCGGTCATCGTTGGCATCACCTGACCTGCATGTCCTCCACTGCACTAAGCGTCAGAAAAATCCATCTGGCTCAATTTTGTTCATGATTGTGAGGAGTCCTCGCCGTCCTGCCCAGACTGCCATTCTCGCGAGGAGAAATGTTGGAGCAAGTACGATCTTTCCTATGTTTACTCCTCGTGAATCTAGAGATTGCAGATGCTGCCAGATCATCTTTCGTGAACTCAAGGCTCTTCAACGGAGTGAGTCAAGCACAGCCTGTTAAGTTTCGATCCAATTGACCTACTTCTAGCGACAGGCCCAATGGGCTGAAAATACGTAACATTCCGCACTTCGGTGGCGATTTCCGATCGCTTCCTAGCAATCCGAACCGTACGACGGCTGTTCGAACCGAACCACGTTTGAGCTTCAGCTTCCGCTTGGCTACAAGAATCTTCGGCTGCCTTGAGCAGCCGCAGCCTGCCCCTGACAGAGGCTGAGAAGTGAAGATTCGTCGTTCCCCCCACGCTCGAAAATGCGCTGACCTTTTCGAGACGCCTTGAGAGCCTGCGCTCTGACGACGAAGAGGAAGATAGCCTGACAGAGGTTGAGGAGTGAATATTCGTTCCCCCCGTCGCCCGAAATGGTGCCGAACTTTTCAAGACGCCCTAGGTGCCAGAACCCTTTCGTCGACGTGAACATTCCCCTGTAAGTTACTGAATCACGTGTACTGGTTTTGTGAAAAAACTGATCGACTAATATTCTCAATCGGGCAGAGTTGACGAGGAACGGAAAGTCATATGCCGTTCGTTCTCCAGTATTCAACGCCGAAGACGCGGTGCTGACTCGGTACCTTTTAGCGCAATGTGGGAGGAATAAGGCAAGTAGCGGAGAAGGTAGCGGAGCAGAAGATTCTGGGGAAGGAAACGGTGGAACTGTGGCTGGAATCTCAGGGAGGGGGGTGTAGGTGGTTTGTCTCCGTCTATGGATCTAGAGTGCACCTGGAAATCTGGGAAAACACTGCGCACATCAAGTTGAACTGTCCCGCTCCGGCATTCCTTCCGATCTCTAGACCTCTCCTCGTTTGCCATCCTCCCTGTCATGATTTCGCGTCGGGTCCTGAATTAGGGAAACACTATGCCTATGTCCAGGGCTTTTGAGTTTCACTATGCTTGCACCGCCAAGCGGGAGTATTTCCGATAGCATATCTAAGGAAGGCGGATGGCTGTTCGGGGATACTGGTGTCGGCTGGGGTTGTATGGATGTGTCGGCTGATATGGGGCTGTATCCGAATAAACTGGTTAACCCGCTATATCTAACCAGAAGACGACGAGTCCGTGCTTGTTCCCCGTCTCCATCCTGTCGCACAAGAGCGCTTGGCACGGTCGCGAGCCGGCATGCGTCTCGGGTATGATAACGCGGCGGTCTTCGATGAGTGACGGGGATTTGCGGCGCTCACTCGATCCCCCGATTGGAGGTGAGGCCGGGGGGGGGGCAGATTTCCGTCTTCCCTGGCACTTTACGTGTGGACCCCCCGTACACCGTAGTCGCGGGTTTTCCTGGAGGCCACGGATATGTTGATCCTCAGGATTTAGAAATATGCTCTTGAATTGCTCATCCACGTCCGTAAGCAACATTCATTGACCGAGCTAAGCGATGGCGTGCTCGAGTTTTGGGGAGCGTGAATTGGAGATATCTCCTTCGCTAGTCATGCAAAGGGGAGTTTTATTTTGGCAACCAACCTCCAAGGCCCCAACAAGCTTTCCGGAGATGGATCATTAAGTTGGCAAGTACAGGTTCGTGGGCATGTTACGTACAACCACAATAACACCGATCTCTTTGCTAGACCTAGCATTGGAGCTGCGGGACGGTTTTTACAAGCTGATCATTCCCATCGAACGAGGGGCGGACGACGAGCCTCTTCCAGTTGAGAGGGAAAAACATACTGGGAAGATCATCCTAATCCCCAAACATTTGCGGCACTTTGGGACAGACCTTTGCCGACAGAGTCAGAAGATGTTCTTCGCTTGGGAGGGAGACTGCTGAGGACCCACCGCCAAGTGAATGAAGAAGTGGCGCCGTACGTGTATGGCCAACATCAGTCTCTATTCTACAGACCCCGGCAAGCACTGGCATGGCTCGATAGGGTTGGTCAATATAAATTCGTTTGCGGCATGTTTGCAATTTGCGGCTCTTTCGTTCCACGCCGAGGCCTCGGATGATGAGCGACAAGTTCAGGCCCACATATGGGCTTCGGTCCTTCGAAATTTCCCGAATATAACCTCGTTCGATTGCCTCCTACGTCCTCATCATTTTGTTTGGCCAGCCCCCGTCTGGTCGGACACCATCTGGAATGACGAGGCGGTTTTAGAAGCAATACGCGATCTCGCACATGTTCACTTTGTGTTGATCGAAGCAGCGTCACGGGTCAACGGCTATGGCTTCAACGTCCCGGTATCCTCCTTTGACCCTGCCTTCGACAAACCTTTTCTTGAGACTCTCGTTCTCGAAGGTCATCCTATCGCCGGTGTCGAATGGTATCCTGAGGATTACTTTGACCGACTTATGGCCCTGAAGCATCTAACCATTAGCAACGGCTCACGCATGCAATCTGTCTGGCAACACCAAGGTATCGAAGGACTTCTTTTCTCACATTGCTCCATTGCGCGGCTTCACTCGGCATGGGATCTATCTTGCAAACTCCCATCAGAAAGCCTTCACTATGCCTCACGGTGGCACTCTTTCAATTCCTGGATCTCAGTATACGCATGAAACATCTGGAAGACGGGGCTGCTCAGCGATCGGAAGAATCGTCTTACAACCATGGTCGGAGCGCTACCTGTACTCAAGGCTTTAAACCTGAGTCACTGGTATGATGGCGCCAGACTAATCGAAAAGATGCCCCGAAGTCTCACAGTGCTCAGTCTAGACGGCGGCGGTAGTGTTGATGGGAGTTTTCACGGTACTGTACAGGACGAGTCACTGGGCCACGCTGTGAGGAGATTGCCTGATCGATGCCCACAGCTGGCTCATGTGCGTCTCAACATGTTTCGACGAGTTGTCGATAAGGATGTCATGGGTCGCTGTGGGACGCTCTCGATCCGAAATATCTGTCATCGAAAATTAAGGACACTTTGGTCACCGGCTGTGTTGCTCGGGGATGTAACGAAATTGCACTTATGGACCCAGAGTTGACGGATAAAGTCCTGATATGTTGGGGCAGGTTTCTTTCTTTTCCCATTCCCAAGATTGACCTCAACCACCCTTGGGAACGCCACTATGCGGATCAAGAATTGGTCCTAGGTAGACTTGGAGTAGTCTCGGGATCATAGCCCTTAAGGACAGCTTCTAGGTGCAAAGGTGACTTCTCGGGGAGGCCACGATACATTTTGTTGTAGCGCGGGCATGAGGAAGCTGCATATTGGCAGATAATTTGGGGTTGAACCTATCTTGTAGCTTAGGCGGTGTACAAATCCCGCATACTTGAGGGGTTGAGTATAATCTGGCTTTCGCACTCATTCACCTCGCAATCCGAAAGTCCACTTCCTGCGGCGACTGGGGATTTCCCTTCTCAATCCTCGACATGTTCTACACCAGCAACTCATGTACGACCAGGGACTAAGTACCAAACAATGACTTCCAAAACTGACGTCGCCCTCCCTCATCGTCAGTGATCTATCTGCTCGACTTGGTCCTTACCGCACCTCGTTAGGCTGGTGCAAAAGTTGCGTGCTTGTTACTACTCCACATCGGGGTACATCGTATCCTGCCGGACTTACATGATCTGAAACACATCCAAGGTGCAGGATCTCGCATCGGGCACGCAGCATCGATCTGGCATATTTTCCTATTTTCCGGACCTTGCTCATGGCGCTTGGGGCCCCACAGATACCTCTGCCAGAGTCATCATTGGCGCCATATTTAGGGATGCTCACTGCTACTAATCTCGAGCTTCGCATGATCATCGAGGCCGTTTTCACCCTCCCCCACGAAAAGAATCTGAGACTTGGCGTTGGTTGCATGATCGAGCTGTCAAACTTGCATAATTGACGTCATTTCTCCACAATTGCTGTCAAACTTGCATTATCGATCGAATTAATTCTCCAAATTCTCCATTGGCCCCATATGGCGGAGAATTAGTTCGGATATTTTATTTTGGAGCTGGCATGATCGAGGGGGGTTCCAAGTGCAGCCCAGGCGTTGAAAAGATATGCACGTCGTCAGTTATGGACAAGTCATTCCCGGCTCTCGCGGAGTCAGAAAAGGTATCTTTTTTGTGCGGTGATAGCAACTTGGAGCAACGACGCATTTGATGCGGGGAAGATGTCCCGCTCCGGCAACTGCACATGGAGCGGATGATGTGCCTGTAGCCGTTCACGGCAAAAGGTGCAATTCTAGTAGGAAATTAAAGAGTCCGTCGCTCCTCCAGCCTACCGAAAAATGACATTGGATACACGAACTACACCTCCAACATCCGTCATCAGCAGAACATGATCGAGCAGGCGATTTGCGCCTCTCAACCTGACACCCATCATCAACCGGCACCCTACTCAAGCTCCTTCCCATCGACGCATTCGTCGAATTCCCCACCAAGCTCAGCAGCGGCGGCCACGGCTCATCCCTCACCACGACGAATAGATCCTGCACCTGAGGCACCCTGTGTACGGTGCCTGAGAGAAACCGTAGTTAGCTAATCAACCAACCAACCTGAACGTATCGACTCGCGTGCCTGCAATATGGCAAGTAAGTAAAATACTCCACTCGCGCGCAACACTCGACCAGCCCCGTCGCGCACACACGGCACCGGTAATCTAGCCTCGACCGCTTCCCACACATTCGTGCCATGCGCCAGACTGCGCGTCCCCAATGTAGACTTGGCATTTGCCGTCAGCTCTGCCCAAAAAAAAAAAACATCAGGTCAGCGCGCGAGACCCATCCATCCATCCATCCATCCATCTCTTGCCCTGCCTTGGAAACACAGTGAAAGGGGAGAGCAACACCTATATGCGGATCCGGCGCATGTCCGAAGCTTCGTCTCGAGCCTTTCCCGCCCGATGGAGCCGCAGGAGTGAGTGAGTGAGTGAGTGGACGGGCGCTGAGGATGGCGGTGTGGCAGGCTACGTGCCGCGGCGGGACGGCGACGGTGCGTCTCCTTGAGACCCCCATCCTTCGGGATGAATGGATAATGAGGGGATTGACATTAAGAAGTAGTTCACGGACATTCTATCCTTCCGAGATATCACGGATATTATTGAACGTCGGGCGGTTTCGAGGTGGATGTGCTCGTGGAGGGCAGGCGGTCGTTGTTGTTGCGTCTCGGAAGCTGACCCGCGGGCCTCTTGGTTACGGCGATCGTCAGGGGAAGAGAGGGCTCCTTCGAGATAAGACTGAGATCATCCTTTGTTTTTTCAGCGCACAGGGAAATGGGTAAGGTCCGACGGCATCGGTTTCCTAAACGAGGGTTTGTATATCGTCATTATCACTCGCATCGCCTCGGTAAGGCGTCCTTCTTCGTGGCCATTGCATCATCATCATCATCATCATCAGGATCATCAGGGGGAGCAAATACCCATGAAGTAGACTTCCTCATGGTGCGGGAACGCCGGTCTCGTGGGCAAATGACCCATCAATAGCAGGCAGGTACCTTGCGGAATATGCGTTGTGTTGTGGGAAGCAAAGTAGTTTGAAACCATATCAACTCCTACTAACAAGGAAATCTGACGCCAATGGATTTTTACATCGAAAAACAGGACCAGGGCCGATGTGCGTTTTATCACATCGGAAAATGCCTCCACACGGCACATATCTTACCGACCGTTACATTTTTTGGACCACCTTTGCCACACCAACCGCGCCACTATGCACCTACAACTCATCATGCTCACTGCCGTCATCCGCACCATCCGAATCGGTGACGGCGGTCTTCACAGCCTCAGCGGCGTCACTTGCCGCGCTCTTCGCCGTCTCGGTTGCCGCCCTTGCTGCCTCACCCATACCTTCAGCCAAAGGAGCCTCAGTATCATCGCCTGTCTCATTCTTGCCCTCAAATGCATCCACCTTGTATTTGCCATTCTCCTTGATAAATTCGGCTAGATCTTCGATGGTGCGAGAACCGGAGTAGGTGATCGGTTCCTCCTTGCCACCAGCGGGGAAGAGTTTGATGGTTGGGAAACCTTGGATCTCGTCGGGGACATCGTTGGCTGTGGCGTCAACTTTGGCGATGGTGACTTGGGCGCTGGCGGGGTACATGGCGGCAAGTTCTTCATATTTAGGGGCCAAGCTATAGAGAAATAATTAGACTCCAAACGTCTGAAGCATGCCATCGAAGGTACTCTTACGCTTTGCAGTGACCGCACCAGGGGGCGTAGAACTCGAGAAGAACATCGTTGTCGTTGTCCAAAATGATCTCCTTGTAGTTGTTGGCCACGACGACCTGAACAGGGCCCTCTTGCTTCTCTGGAACAGGCTCAGACTTGACGCTGGGGTCGACGTTGCCATCAACGAAGTTCTGGACGAATGCGCCAACATCGTCATGTGTAAGCTTCTTGTCCTGGTCATAGGGAAACTTCTGGTTCTTGAGGGTCTCCTGAATAGCAAAGGCGGGCCATTTGCCGTCTTCGAGGTTCAGGTTACCAGCGTGTGCACCGAAAGACTTGGCGTCAATGGTGGCGAAGCTGATGACCCCCTTGTGCTTTTGTGCGAGAGGCTTGAGCTCAGCGGCCAGTTCAGCGCGCTCCTCTGGGGTTTCCGCGAATATGTAGGCTAGTGGGATGCCAGCCTAGGCATGTGTTAGCATGGCTCAATCTTCGGTTGTGTAGGTGAACATACCGCCATGTAGCCAGCATATGTCTCAGGACCGACTTCGCCTACCAACGGCATGGCTGAAGTCTTGGTGAATTTGGTGATGGCTTCCTTGTCAAACTTCTGCTCAAAAATGTCCTTGCCCTCGTCAAACGATTTGTAGAGAACAACAGATGGGAATTTGACACCCTCGGCTTCGGCCAACTTGGCGTCATTAGAGGCTCCAAAGAGGTGATCGTCTCTCATGGTCTCGGCGACTTCGCTGAAAGTGGTATTCGAGGTCTTGTCGCCAGCTTCAAAGAAAGCAACCACCACGACCTGGTCTGCGGTTTTGAATTCCTCGAATGTTTCTGGTGTGAGGACTGATACTGCAGGGAGGGCTTGCTTGGTCATGTAGGAGATGATACTAGATATAGCGGTTAGCGAGGAAGCCCTGAAGATTGGCAGCATACTACTTACGCAGGCGCCTTTCTTTGCCCTGAGTAGGAGCTCACGTTGTCCGGGCCTCGGAAGACCTTGACAGTTGGGTAGCCTTCAACGCCATATTCTTTACATAAGTCGGCTTCTTCTGTGCAGTCAACCTTGACCAAGGCGATGTCCTTCTCTTTGAGTGTCGTTGCGGCCTCCTCGTATTCTGGGGCCAATGCTTTGCAGTGGCCACACCATGGTGCGAAAAACTCTGCTAAAACAAGGTCATGGCTCTTGACGAAGTCTGTAAATGTATCTGTCTTGAGGTCATGGACGTCAGAAGCTGATGCTACCGCAGCAGCTCCTACAAGCCCGAGAGCTACACTCTTGAAGTTCCTCATGATTATTGTATGTTTTTAAAATGAAAGTGATGCCTTATGTTGCAGGCTTGAATGAAGTGGTGTGTTTGTATTTTGAGGAGAGAAGAGGACAGAGATAGAGAGATGTTGTCGATGTGTCCCTATGGATTCGTAAGGTTTCAAAAGGGCCATCTGGCAACTAAAGTAGACTTCGCCGCAGGACCCTAACAGTAAGCACGTGACATTTATATACGAGCGTCGCAGATTTAAGTCTAAGTCCTCTCGTCAATTTCGAGAGACTCGGACGTCATTGCTGAGCACTATTGCTTTTCCATCTCAACTATGTCACTTCTACTCATGGTCGTGATTCATGGAGCGTTTAAGTCGTTGTCTGCAAGTACGCTGATGAGCAAGTGCTATGCTGTTACGGTGGCATATTATCAGCCTTCCAGTCTGCCGGGTTATACGTCTTTTCAGTATGCTTTTGCAGCCTGATCGATGCCGACGAGGCTGTGGACCTTCGATCATTCAGCTTAAAGTCTGAGGCTTTCTCCGCATCATAAGTGAGGTCATTGACCTGCTGATACGGGGCAGCCAATCTGCTCCTGCAGTCCGGCAGCAGACGAGGTCTGACACTCTGAGTAATTCAAACGCCTCCATGGGCATCTGTGCAATCCCGATCGTTCTATGCACGATCTGTCAAAAGCTCCTGGCTAAAGCTTGCCATAAAGAGTTACCCTGGATCGGGCAGATTTGCTGCGGGCTGGGTTATGTGTTGATTGTACTCGCCATTCTTGTCTGCAGTCCGTTCGTCTACAATCTCCTCCCAATACTTTTGTGCCCACTTCTCTGCTCCTCAGCGGGACGACAACGGTTCAAACTGATTTACAAGAATGCTGCAGTGGTGCCATTCAAGATCCTCTGGTTTTATCATCTACGTTGCAAACGGCAGGCTCAAGAGATAGCTTTTGAGAGGGAAAAGCCCCGCCCTCTTCCTCTACAGCTCAGACGCCGACTCAGCCAGGCGCCGTATTGTGCAGAAACTCAATTAGGCGCTTCGTTTTTCACTAAACTTCCGTTCGAAATACGACTCAAGATTTACAAAGAGGTCATTGTAGGCGATGGCTCACATGTCCATGTTGTGGTGCACAGCACAATGAGGAATCCGGATGGCGTGTTTGACGCACGCGCCAATGCCAGTGCCATGAGGGCTGGCAAGATTCGTGGCTACCACTGTGATCATGCTTTTGACAGAGTTGTCTCCAGTGCCCCTGCTTGGCATCTCGTTGATGTGGCTGAAGCAGAGGTTGTTTACGCGGGGTACAATGTGATTGCGCGAACGCATTTCTCCAACAGCTTCCCAAAAAATCGTGGCTGGGGCCCCGTGACTCTTGTCAAATGCTGTAAGCAAATGTACTTAGAAGCCATCGATCTATTATATAGTAAGCGTCGCAGCCTTCCGTCTAGGATCTCAGATGCGAGGAGCTAATATCTCCAGGTCTGCAAATTTTCTCATTTGCGTCACTGACACCGCCACCGTTCTTCATGCAGAGCGTACTTCCCCATCGTCTTGCCCAAATCAGAAGCATTCAACTATGCTACAACCAAATCACCATGTCCAGTCCGTGTCCGAGCGGCGGAAATGATCGACGCGCTGCTCTACACGCACACCGAATGCAGAAATGTGCCGCTTGTAATCTACTTACTTGGTCCAAATTGATCAAGCAGACTTTGAAAGGATTGCGTACAATCGAGGCTTTCATCTACCTTGGAAGTACGTTTACGATGCCCACACCCGATGCTCCATGGATAACCCGCCTTCTTGAAATGCAGTGTGGAACGAACGGATTGCGAGAACTCAAAATCAACGTTTTGCCAGGTCCTTGGATGAATGTGACAGCTCATCCAGACGGTTTCCTTGCAAACGCTGCTCGATTGGATTTGCTGCTACAAAGCATGATCAAGAACGGCGCTGAGAACCATAGGCATAGAAAGCAAGACATCACCTAAGGCACGGCAATGTATGCCTAACACCTGGACAGCTACCTTGTCTCCGCTTAGGTCTGCCACACCGTGCTTTCAGTCCTGACATTCTTGTACAGCAAGTAGGAATAAATGTGCCCGAAGAACAGACGCAAGCGGCTGGGTCCTCTTAGATCCTTGCACTGGATATTTCTAGAGCAAAGATCTTTCAAAGATCATGGAGTTGCCCTCCTTTCCACAGGCTTTACAGCTCGGACGCCTTTCAAGTACAGAAACCATAAGCTATATCCACCTTAAACTTGTCAATTTTGGAGCTGTTCGGGTGTCAAAAATCATTGATAGTGGGGCCCGATTCCGAAATCTATCGCGCTCTATTCCAATCGACGCGAATTATACTCTCTAGATCCTGAACTACCTTTTCAAAAATGATCCCAATCTTTGCTCTGGTCCACAATCCGGTTATCTTCATCAGTATCTTTATTTGAACATGAATCCTTCCCCAAGCGGGACTCCGTCTACAGCAATCTCGATAATCACTTCCGTGAACCTCCTCTGCTGTAACAAATACCCAGGAATCTGTCCTACGCTCAGGATGACCCACTGGTACTCCAAGGATGGTGTTCTGACCGCAGGAGCCCGAGGATGACCCAGGAATCCAATCGTTGTGTCTTCATCGTCTGGAGAAATCTGGAATCCGACCACTCGATCAGTGCTTGGAAACTGAGCAATATATTCCAAAGTCGCAAAAATTGCGACGAAGACTTCCGTGATACCAAGCATTTCCCCAACCTGGGTCACCGATACTGTCAGATGCTGGTCGTTCAATGGATTTCTGACGTCCGATTTGCTCAAGTCTTGCGTAAATTCTACCGTGGCGTTGCGAATGGACATCTTTTCTGACCGCGCTGTGAGGCCCAGAGTATCATTGCTTCCAGCAATACTTAATTGCCTCCCTTTCATCCAAATTCTGCATACCAGGATCCCGTCCCAGTATGCACCGATCACGAGGTCCCGGAAACTCTGGTGGCTGATCATCCACCTTATTCCTTTCCATACACCCCACAACAGATACCGCGCTTCTATCCCTTGCCCTGGCGCCATCGTCATAGGCACGACTACGACCTCGGGATAGCCAGGATCCATGTAATTTCGAGGGCGAATTGACTCCGTGAAGTTTTCGAGTGCTAGCTCCATCATGGCGTTGGCTGCGTTCATGAGGCATGATGTAGCCGAGAGCCTTGCTTGCCCCTGTCGGTAATCGGTAGTGAAGCGGGGGTCTATGTCTCCCAATCTTGCCGCGTTGGTGAGATTGTAGTGAAAGCCGGTTTGGTTGATCCCATCGGATGGCGGGACGACAGCCGCAGCAATGGTCGCGGCAAAGCTGAAAAGTATTGAAAAGATCATGACCTATAAGTGTAGCGTGTTCCCATACGATTACCTAGTCTGACTATTGATTCCTAGTATATAGCAGGGATGACTCTAACAGCTGGTCAAAGGGGGTTTTGGATCGGCGAAGGGGAGTGTTTCACATTTTGCGCGCAAAACACAGCCTCATCGCGCTTGTATGTGTACAAGCGACTGACAGAGCCGACTGACAGCGGGTCGGATATCGCAGTAGTCAGTTACGATACTTAAGATGGAAGATCCCGTGCGAAAGAGTTGCAGATCTTCGATTTCGATGGCTCAGATATGCGAGCGAGCGCTCTACTTTGGAATGAAGCGTCCGCACACCACTTCAAGGAGTCGAAACTTGTCCAGGATTTTTTTTTGTCAAGAAACACCTGTCAATGCCATATTTGGAGGACTGGCGAATCATTGCTTCGCGCGGTTTTCATTCGAGAGGTGCAGCCGTAGTCTCACATGTGCCCGGAGACGTTCAATGTTGCGGAATGTCAGCAGGGTTATGGTGTTGTTTGAGAAGGCATTCGGTATGATAAGCAAGGGAAGGGGGAAAGAAGCGGACAGGGTACCAATCATCATGGTCGAACGAGCGTAGGATGACTGATGCGAAGGATGTGCTTCTGCGTGACTTGGTGGTTTGCTTGTTTGAGTATATGGCGAACAGAGCGAGCGACATTTGATATTTGAGATATAGCGCCCACCGTTGTCATCTTTCGAGAAAGACCGAACATATAGAACATGTACCTTTCAATTTCAGGCCGTAAATCCAAACGAAAGGGACAAATTGCATCAAAGTTTTCAACGGCGCACACAAATCCCCTCCCTTCCCACTACGCCGTCTCCTGCGCCTCCATCCTCTGCGCCACACTCCCTTTCCTCCACGTCGCGCGCTCATCCTTCTTCGTGACAGCCTTGCTCTCCCCCCCGACCTTCCCCCACCCGCCACCCCCAGGCGTACACACCACGATCCTCTCCCCCTTCTCCATCGCCGCCGTGTTCTTGCCCCCAAGATTGATCCACCGATCCTCCCACTCCTCCCTATCGTCGCCACGTCCCCCCTTGCGCACATGCCGCACCCAGTAGTTGATGCCGCAGGCGGCGTCCTCGCCGCCGGACAGCCCGTACGGGTGGTAGACGCGCCGCTCGCTGAGGATGCTGACTTGGACCGGGATGCGGAATTCGATGTCGCGGACGACGCCGTCGCCGCCGCGGTGCTGGCCCTTGCCGCCGCTGCCGGCGCGCAGGCTGAATTGCCGCAGCGTGACCGGGTAGCGGCGCTCGAAGACTTCGGCGTCGGTGATGCGCGTGTTGGTCATGTGCGTGTGCACGCCGTTGGTGCCGTGCCAGGTGGGACCGGCGCCGGAGCCGCCGGCGATGGTCTCGTAGTAGCCGAAGCCTTTGGTCGGGGAGGACGAGGTGGAGAGGTTGCCGCCGAAGCCGAAGGTGAGGTTGTTGCAGTCGCCTTGGGAGGCGGCGCAGGCGGTGAAGGCGAGCAGGATGACGTCGGTGACGCGCTGGGATGTGAGGACGTTGCCGCCCACGACGGCAGCTTTGTCGGAGGGCGAGAGGAAGGATTTCTTTGGTATGAGCACTTTGATTGGTTTGAGGCAGCCTTGGTTCAGCGGGATGTCGTCTTCGATCAGACTACGCAGACAGTAGATTATGGCGGAGTAGGTGACTGCTTCGGGGGCGTTGGTGTTGCCGTAGACTTCTGGGCCGGTGCCGGCGAAGTCGAAGATTGCTTCGCCTTTTCCGGGGTCGATGGTGATCTTGAGTTTGATTGGGCTACCGTCGTCCATGTAGTCGGTAGCTGTCAGATCCTGGCCTTCGAATCTCTTGCTGACGTCCTTGAGGAGATTGCGAACGCTTAGCTCAGCATTATCTTGGATGTTACGCATGTAGAACTGGACGACTTCCTCTCCATAGTCTTCTATCAGTGCGCTGATCAGGTTGATACCTTTCTGGTTGGCGGCGATCTGCGCTTTTAGATCGTTGAGGTTATCCGCCAGGCATCGTGTTCCGCTGCAATCTGGATATTGTGCTGGCTCATCGTAGAGTAACTCGGTTATCCTTTTTTCGTTGAATTTGCCCTCGGATACAAGCTTTTCTGACTTGATGGCCGCTCCTTCTTGGAACAGTTCTCGAGAGTGTGGAGGCATTGAACCGGGCAGTATACCGCCAATATCTGCATGATGAGCTCGAGATGCGACGTAGAAGATGATGTCCTCGCCATTGAAAGCTGGAGTGACGACTGTGATATCTGGTAAATGAGTACCGCCAAATTCTGGGTGGTTCGACACGATAACATCTCCCGGCTTCAGCTTGCCTTTCCATATTTCTGCTTGGGTCGTGACACAGGTCGACATGCTTCCGAGATGGACGGGTAGATGAGGCGCTGCAGTACGTTAGATAAAGGGCAGTGATACTGCATTGATGAGAAGGTTCTTACCGTTCGCAACAAGGCCACCTGTAGAGTCGAACAAAGCACACGAGTAATCCAGTCTTTCCTTGACATTGGTACTGACACTAGTCTTCTGTAACGCCCGACCCATCTGTTCCGCAATAGCCATGAAACGATGGGCAAAGATACTTAGCATAACGGGATCAACTTCTTTGGCATTGACTGTCTTATTTTGACCTTCTGTTTTTCCAATGTCAATCACGACGTGTGTTTCAATGACCAAGGCAGTCGCTCCAGGTGTAACGACAATGGTTTGAGTACCATCAGCCAGTATTGCGGGCCCTTGAACTCGATCGCCCATGTCAAGATCTTCAAGTTTGTAGATTGGAGTTTCTTGGCGTCCTCCTTCGAAGTAGACCTTGGATACACCGTATCGTTTTCCTTCGCCCAAATCCTTCGGTTTTATGTCCTTCAGCTGCATGTCGACTGTCCTCTCCAATCCCTCGAAGCTCTTACCGATGCCTCTGGCGCGAACATCGTCCACTATGATGTCACGATCCGGTAGCGTAAAACCAAATTCCTGTTCGTGCTGCTTGACGAATGCCTTCCCAAACGCCCAGTCATTGCCACCGAAGTCTTTCTTTGCCTCTTCTTCACTGGGTTTCACTATCATTAGAGCGGACTCCGTGCCTCTGTATCTCATATTTAGGTACTCCTCGAAGACTATGCTGTCATCAGAGAAGCCTTGGTCTCGAAGTTTTGCGGTCGATTTCTCTTTCAAGTCGTGCATCGTCTTCTTCAGTTCGTCCACCACCTCTCCTTCATCAGACCAAGTCTTAGAGTCTGGTACCTGGCTCTCATCTACAACATCCGCCAACGCCATCCCATAGGCGGATAGCACTGAGGAGTACCGATGGACAAGAATTTGCTTGATGCCAAGACTTTCGGCAATCGCAACTGCATGCTGACCACCTGCACCTCCGAAGGTAGCCAGTCGATGTTGCGAAGTATCGTATCCTTTAGCTTCGGTCAGCGACCTGATTGGCCTAGTCATCGTCTCATTAGCTATTTTAATGAACCCATAAGCGACTTCATCCGGACTCATCTCCTTCTCCTTGTCGTTTCCAGCAATCTCTTTGTTAATGTCTTCAGTCAATTTCTTGAAGAGCTTCTCGCTGGCAATCGCTTCTAGGCCTTGATCTTCTGTCTTTCCAAAGATCTTGGGAAAGAAGTCAGGTAGGAGGCGACCCAAGAAAAGGTTGGCATCGGTGACAGTAAGTGGACCTCCCTTTCGATAGCATGCAGGCCCGGGATGTGCTCCTGCAGACTCTGGACCAACCACAAATAGGCCGTTACGGAAGAACAGTCGAGATCCACCACCTGCAGCAACGGTGTTGATGTCGAGCTGCGGTGATTGGATGGTCACACCGGCTGTTGTAGTCTCGAAGACATGCTCATACCTTCCGGAACCATACCGGCTGACATCTGTGCTAGTACCTCCCATATCAAATCCAATGACAGGTGTCCTGGTATTTGAGTCGTAAGAAGTCAGTGCGTAACCTACTACTCCACCCGCTGGACCAGACAAGATTGCTCGTAGGCCAGAGAAAAGATCGACATCAACGAGACCTCCATCCGATTGCATGAACTCGCAGCGTGCTCCCTTAGCACCGCTTTCCTTCTTTACACTTTCTGTGCCTAGGCCACCTTCAAAGCCTGCTTGAAAGCCTGCAATATACTTTTTGATCGCTGGCGTCAGATACGCATCAGCACATGCAGAGGTAGCTCGTGGAACAAGCTTGATCATCGGCATCAATTCGTGGCTCAAGCTGACATGTTCAAAGCCGATCTCTTTGGCCACTTGCCCAACCATCGCCTCATGATCGGGAAAGGTATATCCATGGACAAGGCAAACAGCAATGCTGCGGAAGCCATCATCATAGAGCTTTTGTAGTTGTGATTTGATTGTGTCTTTGGACGGTCTCTTAAGTATCCGGACAGCTTCTCCTGACAGCCCTCGTACGAGACCCTCCTCAGCGGTCGAGTCATCGGTCTTAGTGATGTGCCTCTCCGGGTCTTCTGCGTAATCCTCAAGTGTCACCCTTTCATCAATCTCGACTACCTGTTCGTAAAGGACTTCGGGTTTCCGAATAGCCAGATCGAAGATTTTTGGTCTTGATTGGTTACCGATCTCGAGGCAGTCCTTGAAACCTTTGGTGACGACCATGGCAATCCTTTCACCTTTTCGTTCCAGTAACGCGTTGGTGGCTACAGTAGTACCCATACGGATGCTTTCAATCTTTGAAGTGTCCAAAGGCTCCCCCCTAGGTACTTCCTTTCCAGTGAAGTTGGACAGCATACGCCTGATACCCTCGAGAGGGGCATCATCGTAATTGGACGGGTCTTCCGAAAGGAGTTTGATCACTATGTCATCTTCCATTTTTCCACTCCCGGGGTTTCCCACGCAATCGGTGAATGTACCTCCTCTCTGTCTAGCATTAGTATGATTGTATTGCTGAGTAGTCGATGCGCAATGCAGCTTACATCTATTGCTATGCGGATACCACGGTCTCGAGTGACAGCCATCTTGTTTTATGAGAAGAAGAAATTTACAAGAAGAAGAAGGTCCGCGGAAGGAGATATAGGAGTGATAAAACAGGAGTATTGCAGCAGGGGATGCTGGATGAGAAAGGATTTTCAAAAAAATCGAATTTCATGTGTACAATGTCAGTAGCCTTGGTAGGAGAATCAGTAGAAATTAGGGAGAATGGAATGGATATTTACTTGAGAAAAAGGAAAAAAGAAAAAAGACAGAAGGTGTGCACACCAATGATGCCAAAGTTCAAAAGTCCGTCACTGGTGGCAATGACGCCAAACCTCTCGAGGCAAGTTTACGCGAGTAGAGGGCATAGAACGCCAAGATATGTACGAGTAACGGATCCGACGGGTGGTGCACCTATTGCAAGGCTTTTTTTAGAGGGCTCTCGCAGCATATCAATGACAGGAAACCAAGCATATTGTGACAGCTTCATCTGTCGCCGAAGTCTGTGGACTTGGTAAACATGACTGAGAGGCGAAAGCAGACAGCGTCGCTCTTGGCTCACAACAAGAGCAACTGGCTCCAGAATATTTTCCGCTACCCTGATCGTTTGCGTACGGGTAAAGCGACATTAAAAGGCTTCAGCCTGACCATATTGTATACGACTTTTGTACTGATGTACTCTCGGTACCAGCGTGGCAGTGTTGCATTAGCGCTCGAACTACGAATGCACACTCAATAACAGGGCGTTGACCACATCACGTCGATGATCTTTTGGGGAGAGGCTTAGCACACCACCATTTATTTCATTCTATCAGCATGCGTCGACATTATAATCGATAATTTCGTCTTCTTGAGTTTTCAACTGCAATGCTTTCTCTCGTCCCATGATTCCTGCCTCTGTTGAATTGTTGAAAGTGCTGAGTCAGGCCCAGCATGATTTCTGCCGAATCTCAAGGGGGCCCAAATATCGCCCTCATCACCATAATATGCAGTTGGACATTTTTGGTGGTTGCCTTGCTAGGCGTCAGCCTCCTTATCTGGGCCCGGCGAAACACGAAAATAGGCCTGGGCCTAGACGACTATCTGACCGTTCTTGCCTTGGCGACGACTATCGCCCTTGTAGCGCAGACCACGTGGGCTATCGCGGATGAAGGTCAGGATGATCATGAGGCTGAAATCTCGAGGACAAAATTCGCCGTGGTCGTAAGGGTAGGTCTCTTCGGTCTGGCTCTAAGTTACGTATATTGACACGATAGGCAGTCACTTCTGGTGAATCAGACTCTATGGGGATTGGTAAATTCATTGGTTCGAATCAGCGCTATAATGTTAATCGGGAGGATATTTGGGTGACATGCCCAAAATGAAAATGATCGTACGGTCGCTACTGGTCTTGTCTATCCTCTACGGACTAGTAGTCTTCCTAGAAGTATTCTTGATCTGCCGTCCTATGGCAGTAGACTGGAACGCTCAGACTGATGGTACCTGCGGGGACCAAATTGTATCTTACCTCGTACTCGAGGTACTCGGTCTTCTTCTCGATTTCATTGTTTTGATGGTACCACTACCGTGTATCTGGAGGCTACAGATGGAAAGGGCTAAAAAACTGTTTATTTCAACTCTGCTTTCGGTCGGCGTCTTGTAAGTTATCCTCAATCCTGGACCTAGTACATGTATTGATTGGTAGACAGAGTCTTCATCGTCACTGGGCTACGGATCCAGGCTCTCCGCATGGTCAATGCCCACGACTTCACCTACTCGAAAGGCTACCTTGGTCTGCTCTCTACCTTAGGTGCATCCCTTGGAATCATCTTCTGTTGTGCGCCATTTGTACCATTAATATACAACGCCAATTGCGGAAAGCGTATCTCAAACGCGTGTCAAGGGCTGTCCATATCGACGAGGAAAACGCTGCGGCAGCCTCTGAGACCCTAGATGAGATCTCGCTTCCCATGACCGAAGATAATGCTACTCAGACTCATGACAGAAATATACTCATCGGCGTGTCAACGGTTATTCATATCGACGAGGAAAACGCTGCGGCAGCCTCTGAGACCCCAGATGAGATCTCGCTTCCCGTAATTAGGGATCACACGACTCAGACCGATAGAAGCCTACCATGGCGTGTCAACGGTTATTCATATCGACGAGGAAAACGCGCGGCAGCCTCTGAGGCCCCAGATGAGATTTCGCTTCCCGTAATTGAGGATCACACGACTCAGACTCGTGGTAGAAGCGTACTCAAAAGCGTGTCAAGGGCTGTCCATCAAGGCACCCAATGGTCCAGACGGTCCGTCCAGAAGCCTGGACCGGTCCAATTGAAGCTGTTTTCCCTCCACTTAGTTGAACCGGTCGAGACAAACTTGGACCGTGCGTCGTAATGGTGCAAGGGCCTAAAACCAGAACAATATGTGAGACTCTTAAGGAAGCTTAGGGCCGCCCTCAGACAAAAGTTCGTTCTCGATCAGCCCTATCGCTACTAAAATCATGCCTATGATCCTCAGGTATTCGCCACAAAATACGCTCACAAATCAGACCATCGGACCGATAGTCAAAATCGTCCGTCCAAACACCTTGACCGGTCCATGACCGTCAATCCGAGCCCCTGAATTGCTCCGGTATGTTGGACCAGTGGACCATTAGGGACCAATAATCCGGGCCGTGGGGGCGGACCGTTGGGCGCCTTGCAGTGTCCATATCGACGAAGAAAACGCTGCGCCGGCCTCTGAGACCCCAATTGAGATGTCGCCTCCCATGGCCGAGGATAAAGTATTCAGACTCTTGGCAAAAGGATACGATGGAGCGTGGACGGTTGTGTCGCTAGTGCCGAACCGCCCCCATACGGCGGATTACAAAAGCACCGCACGTTTTGAGAAGTATGGGAGCAAGGGTCGTGTTTGTAATGCGTCAAGATCTCTTGGTCATACTAATCACTCTCACCAATCTCACCTCTGCGTACCACGAACGATCAATGGTGATCATGGTTTTGGCATGTTTCGCTCGATTTGCATCGTAGCTGAGTGGGGCTGGTGCCGCAACACCTGACATAGGTAGCCTGGTTGAGAGGCAACACTCATACACCCAGAAGCATTTGAGTGGTACAAGTCATTCCCGGGTATCGTGCCGCGTTCAAAATCTTACCATCATCACCGTGATACCATGTCAAATACATGCAGATGGCTTGGCATTTCAGGCATGCTCGCTGCCAGACCTACCACAATTGACACTGACACCCCTTTGCATACCAATACGCAAACAATAGCAACGCACATGGGTCCCTCTGCCCCAGTAGCTGCTAGTAGTCTGGGTGCCCGCAGCCAAGGAAACTCCCAAACATCGAACCGAAGTTGTGGGTGTTGCACTCAATGTTGATTACCTGCGCGAGAATTTGATGCATACGCAAGATAAAGATTATTGTCTTGTAACGATGCATTGTCAAGTTTGCAGAGTCGGATGAGTTCGGGAGGGGGAAGTTTCTGCAGCTCCGATCTAGATGAAGAAAAAAAAAGATTGCATGAAGTCCGGGACCATGAGACAGAACACGCCATCCGCTCTCAGTGGGTCTGCCATCTCCCAGATCTCCTTTTTTCCCTCGCTCATCTTCACCCGATCGAGATCTGATGGCGAACTTGGCCTGAGCGGTCGAGCTTCCTCTGGTGTTTTTATATAGATAGACGAGAGTGCCGACGCTGCAGAAGGTGCCGCAAAATTCTTATGTTGCTTGCACATTGGCTTACTTCCAGCACACTGCATGTTCAGAGCCATTTCTCGCGTCAACTACCTTGACCTTGCGAAAGTTACGATGTCCACAGCCCCGTTGGGACCTTTTATGCGTTTTCAGTCTGCGAATAGTCTCTTTACCGCCTGGGGCTTTTGTGACAGGTACTCTACAGCCATGTATGAATATATCTATCTGCCTTGTTCGAGCGCGATCTGAAGTGCTAGGGCAGTCATTCAGTGTCTCCCGAGCTGGCGACAGAAGGAAAGTGCTGGATTTTGGCAAAGCTACTCTGTGGTGATACAGCGTGAGTGTTCAGATTAGACGTGGGTTGATAAATTTTACAGCAGTGAATACTGATAATCGGGGATGTACTCCGTTTTCGCAAAGGGTAAAGAGTTCCCCTCGATCACATGTCTGGAGGAGATGGGTATTTGGGAGGTTCAGAACTCCGGTTCTGGCATCCCCGCGTTGCAAGACTTTGACTCGGAACTCAGATTTAGAGGCTGACAGTAGTGCGAGCAGGCGCAAAAAGCGACTCTACAGGTGGACACAGACAACGATAGATTCATTGTGGACAAATTCCTGTTAGGCTTTCGGACTAATCCGAGATGCCTAGAATCATGCTTGACCTCAGACCCAAGCTTGCACGATTGAAGTGCTAACCAAGACAAATTTCATCAACACGTCCGTAACTCTACCCAAAGAGCTCTCCATAGACCAATGTGAGAATGTAGACTCAATCAATCGCGTGCTGGGGAGCTTGTATTTGTACCAGTTGCATAGTGATAGGCTCTACTATTCCCACAAGCAACGTCAGCTCAAGCATGTCCTTCGTAGCCGCGTTCACATACGTCGTCGTCTGGAAGGCCTCGAGCAATCATCAGAACCCTACGCCATTGGCCATCATTGACAAAGTCGATTGCAGCTGTGTGTAATTTATGTTCTGATTTACCCCATCTTGTATTGCTATCAGTTGCTGCGTTGACAGCGAAACGTTGGCGCCATCGACTTGCTGCGAAACGAGTCGCAATTCTCAACTTTGGTTTTCGCAATTTGTCTAGACGCATCCGGTGGCTGCTTCATCAACTTCTCTTTATTCAGGTATGATGTTCTCATTTACTTCCGGAACCACAAATAATCGGCTGCCTCAGGTGCTTGCTTGTTGCGGAGCCCCTCGTAGAGTTTCCTCAGGAACCTCTGACAATTGTTCCAGAGTAGCGTATATTTGCCAAAATCCTTCATGATACTATCGCCGATACCGTCGATGCCTTCTCTGGTCATGTGCGTCCAGCCGATCAGACCAATATGGAAGCTTCCGTCTTCCGGGTAACCGGTTTCAAGGATGTGCTTCTTGCGGATGTCTAGGTTAAGAAGAATGGGCTTCGAGCGGAAATGGTAACGATTTCCGTCGCGGCCATCCACGGTTTCCGAAAAGTGCATGTCATCTCTTTTCACATTGCCACTCCGGACCTTACAGAGCTCATACTTGGTGAAAGAATTCTCAACGAGGTCGTGCACAATGAAGGCCCAATGAGATAGATCGCCAGCCGTTTGATCGCAGGAGAACCAAACTTGCGAGCCGAGATCGGTTCGCTCTTGTTCTTTTTGGCGCCGGATAATGTCATTACCTGTTCCCAAAAGCCTGCTTTGCAATTTTGCAGCGAGAGGCGGTACGTAATTTCCACCTTAGGGGGGGAGATTTCTTACGAAAGAATTGGTGATATCTTTTGAGGACTGATCTTGCCAGGCCTGCGGGCATAGAGGAGCCGTTTATGAAGACTACTTCAGGACCGAAGCGCCCGAAGTACAGCTCTCATTTCTAGAGGTCATTATAGTATGGCTCGACCTGAGGAAGTCTTTCACGCTCCCGTGCTTGCTAATCAATCTCCCTAAGCATAGGTTGCGACATGGCGAACAAAGAAGTACAGCTGGATCCAAAGACTTTGTAGAGAAATTTTATTCTCTCGAGAAGCACTCAATTTACTGTAAGACTTTGCGAAGCGAGGGGGTAGGTGTGAGTGGCATTTCGCTATCTTCGACGAGGGAACTCAGTGTTGATTGAAGAACGCAGTACTCTAGGACTAGGAAAAAGCCTTTTATAGCCGACGTATTGCACACGACACCTACATATTTGGTATAGCCAGCCGTGCATAGCCTAGACTCTGCCGTGGTGACTCCGCCATTGTGAGCTCATCTTCCACTTTCAAGCGGACGAATCGGAGCATCTTATCTACAAGAATGGGGGGCTACTTGTGACAAGGACACGTTGACTGGATGAAATCTGGCCGCTGTGCTGTGTGATGGAGGGTAGGAATGGCATAAGCAGCGGCAGTGCCGTGTAATGGAGGGTAAAAGCTTGGCATCGTTGCGTGTTCCCCGCCCCATCTCCGTACAAATCTTGGTCATAATGCGCCGACAGGAGATTCCTGATATCTGCACATTTGGGGCGGTAATATGCGACAACTTTGGGGGGCGGGGCCTACCTCGTATAAGTATCCATTGGGGGTCTCGTGGTGGGGGTGTACGGAGGTCGGCACTAAAAGTCCTGAGCATGCAAAAAAAAAAAAGTATAGGGTGTCCTTTTTTTTCTTTTTTTTTTTTTAATTTATTCTTTTTTCCGGTTTTTTTCCCTCTTAAAAATAACTTTTTTTTTTTAATTTTAAATTTTTTTTTTTTTTTTTATATATTTTTTTTTTTTTTTTTTTTTTTTTTTTTTTTTTTTATTTTTTAAACTTTATAAATTTTAAATTTTATATTTATTTTTTATTTTTTTTTTTTTTATTTTTTGGTTTTTTGTTTTTTTTATTTTTATATTTTATTTATATTATTTTTTTTTTTTTTTTTATTTTTTTTTTATTTATTATTAATATTTATATATAATTTTTTTTTAATTTTTAATTATTATAAATAGTTTATAAATTTTTTTTTTTTTTTTTTTATTTTATTTTTTTTTTTATTTTTTTTATTTTTTTAAAAATTCTTTTTAATTTTTTTTTTTTTTTTTTTATTTTTTTTTTTTTTTTTTTTTAAAAAAAATCTTTTTAATTTATATTAAATATATTTTTTTTATATTTTTATTCTCTCTAAAACTTTTAAAAAATTTTTTTTTATTTTCTTTTTTTTTTCCCTCTTTTTATTATTAAAATATTAAAAAAAATTTTTTTTTTTTTTTTCGTAAATTTTTTTTATATTTAAAATAATAATATATTATATACTTTTTTAATACTTTAACACTATTTTTTTAGTTTATTTTATTATTTTTTTTTTTTTTTTTTTTTTTTTTTTTTATTTTTTTTTTTTTAATTTATTTAACCTATTCTTTTTTTTCTAAAATAAATTTTTTTTTTTTTATACTCTTTTTTTTTTTTTTACTATTTTTTTTTTTTATTATATAAATATTATATTTTTTATTTTTTTATTATATTATATAATATATTAAATAAAAAAATATAATTTATTATTTTATTAATAATTACTTTTATTTTCTACTTTATTTTTTATAAAATATTTTAAAAAAATAAAAATAAATTAAAATAAAGTTTAAAAAAAAAAAAAAATTTTTAATTTAATTTTTTTCTATTTAAAAAAATATATAAAAAAAATTTTTTTTTTTTTTAAACGAAGGTTTAAATTTATTAAAAAATTTTATAGGTTTATATTTTTTTTTTAATTAAAAAAAAATTATATTTTTATTTTATTATATAAATTTTTATTACGCTATATCGCTCTCTTAATAATATTAACTCGAATATATAACTAGCTAACGAGTCTGATAGTAACTCTACTAGTAATTTAGATTTATTAAAGAATAAATACTCTACGACTGCTAAAATGGATAAGAAAAGAGATGAAATCGCCGAAGCAATGTGGAAGGATTATTAAGAGTATATTTCTTAAAGAATAATTACGGAGATGCGTATATAAGAAGTCTTATTAATAAGAGAGGCTTCGATATATAAGGTCTAAATATAGTAGTATTTAGCTAATTCACTTCGATATACTTAATATATTCTTCTATCTACTTACGCGCCTCTGTTATTTACCTCTATAATTAATCTTTTCTAATATTATCAGATATTATAATATATATAAAGGCCTTATTATAATTTAGAAACACGTTTACGACTTTCATATAGTTATTATTATTAATAGAATTAAAATCTTTACTTAGTAGAGTCATAGCTTTCTTAATAATAGCTTATAGTATTTCTTTAATTCGCTGTATTTCCTTCTATTGCCTTTATAATACGTCGCTTTTATTAAAATATAAAGGTAGAACACTTAGTTATATTAACTATAGAGTTCTATAAAAGAAAAGAGCGACTTAATACGGGCGCGCTAAGGCGTATCACGTGACGTAGTTATATGATCGCCAAGACGCTAAGAGTTACGTAATTCGAATTTCAATACTCTCCTTCGCACGTATTCTTTTATAAGCGAAACTTAGTAAATACGAAGTTCAATGTTAACGGTGTTAAAACCGAGTAGATAAGGTGAGACTAGCGTCGAATAGTAAGAGTAAATCAATATCGAGTAGTTAAGGTAAGTTAGTGCCGGGTAGTTAGCGTAAAAATATACTCCCTACACCTCTACCCCCTTACGAATTAAATTAAAAAATACGAGGTTTAAAGTTCGCGACGTTTAAAACAGAGTAGGTAAAGTGAAAAGTCGAAATCTGAAAACGACTATGTTAAACTATGGCCCCCACTCAAATATAACTCAAATTCCACTTTTTATTAAAAAACGGTTTTTGGAAATTTTATTTCTAGATTATCTAATATACATTAAAAATCGATTAATTCGAGGTCGGAGAATATATATAAGAATAACTGAATGAAATAATTGAAAGAAATTCTTCTAGCTATATATCGCCGGCTATAAGATCTCTATAAAGGTCGTTTTAAGTAATTAATTCTTAATAATAATAACTATAATAGCGGTAATTTAAAAGTATAATACTTAAGACATTAATAACGAGTAGATATAAGTTTATTAAAAGAGTTCTAGAAGTTTTAATAATGATAGCGGTAATAGCGCTAAAGAAATAGCTATTTCGATATAAAATAGCGAGTTTATAGAGTGTTAAGCTTGATATAACGACTCGATAAGCGACTTAAATCGATTATTCGTAATGCGAGAATTAATAAAATAACTTTTCTAAAGTAGACGATTTCTTTATATTAAGACTATTAAGCTATAGTTATAAGCGATATTCTAATCTAATAAGTTAACGAAAACTCTTAAATTTATTCTTATAGAGAGTCTTAGTAAGATCGTCGGCTATCTATTAATCGATAAAGATATATTCTAGAGCGACATTTTTAATAGTAACTTATTTCTATATATAGTAATATTAAATATTAATATATTTAATATAAGTATAAAATTAAGAGTTCTTAGCTAGTACTATAGCGCCTTAATTATTATAAAAAATAATTATCGCTTACGCTTATTTATTATTAAAATTAAATTAATTTAATAGATTATATAGCTAAATTACTTTCTTAATAGTTTATATTTAACTAATATATTTAGCCTTATAGATTAAAAGCGTTATAATAGATTATTACTTCGATGATTAACTAATAGTCTTATTATTGATATTAAATATATATCTAGATATTAAGTAACGAGTATCTTAATTATCAACTTAGTCGACATCGATATAATCGCTTAGAGGTTTTAGATTTTTTTTAAAGACGAGTTAATAATCGATAGTTTATCTAAGATAGCGAAAGATTCGCTTAACTGCTTTTTAATAGACTTCGTTAGAGTTCGAGTTATATCGAGATACTATCGAGATCGCGAATATAATATTCAATCTTATATCGAGTATTATATATATTAATAACTCTATTACTAACTAATACTTAATATAAGAGACTTCGAAGATTTAAAAGTTCTCTTCGAATATCTAATATCTTTCGATACTTATAAAAGTAAGTGTGCCTTTAAATTCTCATATACTATACTTAGTAAGAAACTTTTTAATATACTCTATTTAATCGAGTCGAATAATGCGATTAATATGATCTCTAGTAATAATTATATTTAGATAATAGATATATAGTTCTAAGTTAGTTATTTTAAAGTAACTATTAAACTTATCTTTAATATCTTAAATTTCTACTTTATTAAGATTAGCTAAGAGAATATTATTTATATAAATTATAATAATTATAATATCGTTAATAAAGATTAAGAAATTAGCTATAATAGACTTAAAGTCTAATTCTTTTAGATATATAGAGAGAGTATTATATTAGACTCTTAGAGATTACTTTAAATCGTATAGCGCCTTCTTTAACTTATATATCTTATACTTATTACTCGTTTTAAAGTCTATAGACTATATTATATAGATGATTTCCTTTATATTATTATAGAGAAAAGCGATTTTAATATCTATTTACTCTAATTTTTAATTAAAAATTATCGCTAAAGTAAAGATCGCTTTATAGCTTATAGACTTAACTATAAAGACGAAAGTCTTATTAAAGTCTATACTTTCACACTATTTAAAATTACGAATTATCTATCGAGCTTTATATTATATAATCTTCTTTATAGAGTCTCGCTTAAGTTTATAAACTTATTTATCGCTTAGAGTATACGCATTTAAGAGTAAATTTATTAAGATTTAAGTATCGTTAGTTATAAGAGAGTTAACTTCTTTCTATATAATAAGTTTCTATTTTATTTTTTAATATTTATTCGCTATTATCTCTTAATAAGTTTGAAACTTAAATAGCTTAAGAGCGTTGGCTTTAGCTAAAAGGGCGAGTGAATTTAGCGAAAGGTCGCGATAAGTCTTAAGGACTTCGTGTCGCTTAGGCTGCTCTAAAAAAGGTTGCTAATTAGTTATAGACCTGGTTATAGGCCTTATTAGAGCTTATAGAGCTATCGGGATAGATCCCGCGAGCGTGTTTTCGCTTAGGGTTTCGGGTAATTTCGACTTTATCCCCTCTGAAGGTGCCTGCGGAGGTACCTACGGCGGTGCCTGCGGCGAAGGTATCTACGAAGGTACTTCTCTAACGAGGATTCGTATAGCAGTAACGAATTCTCTTCTAACGGCTTTAGCTGAGGTAATTATCGCTTCGATAAATATTTCTCATCTTATTCTTTTTGAGGCTCTCTTCTCTAAAATTAATATTAAAGGGATAGTTAATAACTCGCATATAATCTTTTCTAGCGTATCTATATAGCGCTTATTCCTATTCTTAAATAGATTTTAATTATTTATCTTTTTTTTCTTAGCGAGGTTAAGCTTAAATGAGATAGACTTAAAAAAAATGTTATTAATTTAAGTTATATTTAAATAGATCTAAATTTTACTATTTAATATTAGTATATAATAAAATTAATTAGCTTTATAATTAATTAAGCGCTTCTTATAGATATAGTTTTTATATTTAATTTAGTTAATATTTAGTAGATATATTTAATAGAAATTAGTTTATTCGATAATTCGAAGGTGTGAAATATTAGATGAATAATCTATAAAGGTCTTATAAGAGGTAATATTTCTTCTTAATATCGATTATAGATTACGTAGATAATTAGAAGCTTACGCGAATTTCGACTAATACTTTTATAATAGCTTACTCTCTTTAAATATAGCGCTGGCCTTACTTTATATTATTTAATCGAGATATTTAAATTTATTATTTATTTAGAGATTATTAGATATAATATCTTTCTAGATAATTTCTTTAATAAATCGAAAGATATATATATTATAGTTATTATACTCGAAATTATAATTATTATAAAATCTAATATAAACGTAATTTCTATACTCGACTTAATTTAGAAAAAACTTAAATACCGCGAGGATTATAAAATTATTTTTATTAGAAAATAAGAATATAGCGAAATAAAGCGTTTTATCATCTAGAAAGATTATTATTTATTTATAATTATTATAAGAGATAGAGAAAGATCTTTAGAGATTATTATAAATTAAGTTATTTTTCTAGTAATCTAACGTTATATAACGCTTATATAATTCGATTTTCATATTAGTAATACTATATAATTCGTATACATCTTTAGAGAGTAAAATAAATAAGTTTATTTCGATATATATTTTAACTAATTTCTTAAGATTCTAAAATCTTAAGTAATTATAACGAGCGTATTATATATATAAGATTTTCTTATTAATTTAAGAATCTAAGATATTAGCGGATGAGAATAAGAATAAGAATTTAAATTTAGATATAGATATAGATATAGTAAACTTATTATAGATAGAGATATTTTTATTAATAACTACTAAGTATATAAGAGTCTCTATCTATATATTTAGCGTATAAAGATAGTTACGCTAGCGTCTAAAAATAATACTATACTTTTCTATTTTAATATTCTTAGATATAAGCTATAGCGAATAGTTTTAATCTTCGAGTTACCCTTAAGAAATTAGATTAAAGTTACTATTAGAAATATATTAGATATCTTTTATATATAGAATTCGTTTATTTTTAAGACTCTTATATTTAAGCTTAATACGCTCGAAGTTAATAGCTATAACTAAGTTATTAACTTTATTAATTAAGCGATACAATTTAAATAGAATAAAGATTCGAAAGATTAAGAAGTTACGGGTAATATACTAAGTATAGATATTATTAATAAATTATAAATACGATAATACGGCGGCTATAAATATTGAAGAAGTTTAAGCTATAGTCTTTAGGCCTTTTTTAATAGAGAAATAATAGACTTAATTTTATAAGAATTAAGAATAAAAAATAAATATCCCATGAAATATTCCATATCAAGTGATATTATATCGTACTCGGGTATGATATGAATAGAGTCGAATATCATATCATTTTTCTAATATGGGTTCGGGATCTTAGCGGGATATTTCACGGTATAGTATATCTATGAGATTATACTATGGAATAATATATATATGAGATATTCTTACTGAGATTTCTATATTTATAGAATAATCCGACTGAGATATATAGAATATATTTATTCTTCTTTATTGAGAGAGAGGGAATATAAAGAGTAATTTAATATAGCTATTTATCTTTTTATTAATATTAATAATTAGAATAATAATTAGAACTATAAGCGTCTCTATTCTTCTTCTTAAAATTATAATATAAAAGAATATTCTGAATTTTAAATCTTTAAATATTATAAAAATAAAATTCTATAATTATCTCTATTTATATATTTATCTTAACGCGTTAGATAAGCTTAATAAACTTTATATTCGTTTTTCTCTTAAACTCTAATCTACTCTTCTATTCTACTCTATCTCAATTTTATTAAATATTCTAAGTCTACCTCTATCTAATTAAACTTATTAATTATTTATAAATAAATTCGCTTTTTAAGTTATTTTAGACCTCTTCTTTAAGACTAAATCTATTATTATTAATTCTCTCTAATTATAAACTTATCGATTATTTCTCTATATATTATAGAGTATTAGTAATATATCTTAATAAATTTATAAATATTAAACTTATCGAAGTATTTTTCGTAAGCTCGTTATCTTCGCTAATATAATTATTATAAATGTTAATTAAGTTTTTACATAAAGTACTATTAGCTCTTTTAATCTAATTCGATATACTAAGATCTTCTTTAAGATTAAATCTAGTTTATTTAAGCTTATTTTCTTAATACTTTATATAAAGAATTATTATTAGAATATAAAATATCGCTAGTAAATAATACTTCTAAGTATTATAATATCTTTTAATTATTAAGAAGTATCGCTTATATATAATAGTTCTCGCGAAAAAATAAAGAATATTATAAGCTATTTAAGCGACTATAATATATTTAAATTTTAATTTCTTTTATTACTTTAGAATTAAGAGGTTCGCTAGATTATTAAAAGAAGCTTTATAAAAATTAGAAGTAAGATTATAACTAGAATAATAATTAGAAGACTTATTATTTCTTCTATATTACTAAAGCTAATTATATTTATTCTTATTATCTAAATTTTTAATCTCGAATTTTATCGCTTAATTAAGTATATTTTTATTCAATTAACTTATTCGCTTAGCTCTTTATAATTAATTACTTATATTAATATTTTAATAATTTTAAAATATCTTTTTAAGCGCTTTTTAGTAGATCTTCGTCTATAACTTCTCTCTAATATTAATCTTTTAATTTAATTTCTTTAATTTTATATTATTATAACTTAAATATAGAAGTGTAACTTATTTATATAGATAGTCTAAATTTAATTAAGTTCGACTATAATAGATAGCTAATTTCTCGCGAGCCGTCTTAAAAGCTTTAAAAAGTTCTTTTTTTAAGAAACTCTCTTTCTTCTTAATTTTTCGAGCTTTTTATCTATATAATTAAATAGATAATTATAAATATTAAAGACGTAGTAAATTATAGCCTTCTTTTCTCTATTTATTAATTTTATAAATTTATAAAAAGACTTAATAAGCTAAATTAAATATTAAATCTATTAGAAATTAATCGAAAATTATTTAAACGTCTAGACTATAGTTTCTATTTATAATTATTTTTTATTATTTAATCTTAAATAGATAGTTAATCTATTTTTTAAGAAGTATATAATATTAATATAAAGAAGTAGAGCGCGAATTAATATCTAATAAATTAAATTCTAGCGAGTCTTAATATTCTAAAAGAGCTTAAGAGAGTATCTTTAATAATATTACTTTTTTTTAGAAGATTAATATTTATCTAATATTAAAATATTCTTATCTTAAAGCCGTTTAGCTTATAATATAAAAAAATCTCTTTATATTAATCGCTAGTATTAATATATATAATAGTTTTTTAAATTTTAATATAATTAATAATATAATAACTAGAATAATAATAAGAAATATTATATTTTTATTAGGGTTATCGATAGATTAATCGTACTTACTCAAACTTAATTCTTATCTTCTTTATTATTTTAGCTTCTCTAAAATTTCTTATTTATTAAAGTAACTCTAATATTATCTAGAAGTTCTTTTAAAACTAATTAAATAATATACGCTATATAAAGAATATATTATAAATAATTTGAAGACTTAAATTCTTTAATATTAAGCGAATTATCTATTATGGAAATAGAAAGATAAGTAATTAAATCGTTGAAGAGTATACTATTATTACTAACGTTATTAATTATAAATTTAAATATATAAGATTAAATCTTATATTCTATGAGAATTAAATTAATAATACTTATAAGTTTCTAGTTAGTATATTTATCTTTGAATATACTTAAAGTTTATAAGAATTTTATACTATTATTAATTAATATTAATAAAAAAGATTAGAATTATTATAAATAATTAGTAGTTATAAAATAATTAATAATTTAGAGCTAGAGAGATTTTAATATTATCGATTAATAAATTTTTTAATAATCTTATCTCTAGCTCTATAGCTTTTTTTATTAGTCGATTCTTTATAGTAAATATTAATTTTAATTATATATTAAAGTCGAGATAGCGTAAGAGTTATAATATCTTAGAATTATTAGTAATTATAAATAAAATATTAATATTTATAATCTAGCGATAAAATTATTTTAAAAAGTCTTCGCGTATAAGCTTTTAATCTTCTAGTATTATAAGAGAATCTTAATATTATCTTTTCTAGAGTAAATAGTAAGCTAGATATTTTATTTATTATTTTATTTATTAATAATTTATATTATTTAGCTTAGAAATATATCTAATTTTTATAATTATCGATTAGATTCGTTTATTATAAACTACTTAAATTAGATTTCTTAATATATTCCTTAGACTTAATATATATTATTATATCGTTTATTTCGTAATCTATAAATAAATAAATTAGAATCTTATTATAATAACGATAAATAATATATAGCTTCTCTAAAATAACGAGCGTATATTTATTAAATTATATTTACTTCTAGAATTTTCTAATTTCTAAGCTCTAATAAATAGGCTAATAATCGCTATTAAGTTTAAATTAATTTTATATAACCTATATTATCTTTATCTATTACTATATTTATTATTTTTTATTATTAATATTAAAAAGAAAGTAAGATTTATTACTATCTTTATATCGAAATATATTTATTAATATCTTATACTAAGTATTATTAATTAAGAAAGTTAAATTTACGCTAAATAAAGATCTAATTAATATCTTAAGATTAAGATATTTAAAGAGAAATTAAAAGAGATACGTAAATAAATAAAATATTAGAAATAAAATGAGATTAATATTTAATATATAAATTCTATTTTCTCGCTATAATAGAAACTTATATCGCTTTAATAACTTATATCGCTTTAATAATATATCGCTATATTATTTTTAATATTTTAAATTAAAAATTAACTCTTTCTAATTAATATTATAATTAATAATTATATATTTAAGAGTATATAATAACACTAATATAGAATTAATATTTAATTTTATTAATTTAAAACTCTAATTAGCTCTAGCTATTAACGCTTTTCTACTTAATATAATATATACTTTATTCGCTTTAATACTAGTATTTATTTGTTATTATATTATTTTAATTATTAGAATTAGAGATTATATTTATTTAATTAATATTCTAATCGCTAATTATATTAATAAAAGCGTATATTAATATTTTAAAATTATTAAATTTATTTTATTAGATATTAATATAGAATTAAAATTTAATTTAGATATTTTAATAATTTAATTAATTAAATTAGTTATTATCTAAATCTTTTATATATAAAAATTAAATCTTTTATCGCGCTAAGATTATTTTTAAATATTAATATCTTTTTTATTAATATAACTCTCTTTTATTCGAGTAATATTATAATATCTTTTACTTAGACGTTAAAATATTAGAATATTATATTCTTCGCTTTTAATTAAGATAATATTATCTTTAAATTAATATCTTTAATCTTATAAAAATAATAACTAGTTTATTATAGATAAAGGCGAAAAAGAAATAATATCTTTCTTCTATTTTTATAATAGAAGGAGAGAAGAAAGTAAGTAAATTAATTATAAGCTATACGCGGCTCGATATCTAAGAATAATAAATTAGTAAAATTATAATATTAAAATAAAGAGCTCTTTTTATAATTAGTAAATATAAAATTAAATAGAAATTAATTAGATTAATAAGATTATCTTTAATAGATATATCGCGTATATAAAGAATATCGAAATATATGAAATATATATGAAATATAAGAGGGGGCGTATATATATAGCTATAAATATTTAAAGTATATTTAAAATATAGAAAGAAGCGCTTATATATAGCTCTACGATATATATTAATAAAAAAAAATTAACCTCTTTTTTTAATTAGCTTTCTAATTAATATTTAGACTTAATCTATCTTTAAATAGTATTTTATTCTAATAAGATTTTAGTTATATAATATTAATTAGCTTAATAATAAATATTTAATATTATTCTTTTCTAATCTACTCTCTTCTTTCTTAAAAATTCTTTTTATTATTATAGTATTTATATTATAATACGCTCGTTTATTATAATACTATCTATATCTAAAGAAAATAAAATTATTTTCTCTATATTCTATAGTTAAATTAAATTAATAATATTATTTTTATAAAGTAAATATATATCTAATAGCGCTATATCTCTTAATATAATAATTAATTATAATATTAATTATAATTTGTTAATATATAATATTATTATTTATTAAAGTTATTAACTTAATAGTTATAAAAACTTAAAAAATTATTAATAATTTATTAACTATTAATTTAGATTTATTTAAATTATCGAAGTGAAGTAAAAATAAGACTTCGCGAAGGTGAAGATTAGAAGATTATATGCGAAGTTTAAAAAGTATAATTATAAATAAGAAAAGTATATAGTTATATTAATTATATATATTTAAATTAAATAGTAAATTAATTATACGCGTTAATTATATTATTATTAATTAGACTTAAAAGTTTATATATTAAAGAAAATTCGCGAATAATAGAGATTAACGAATTTAATTATTTCTTAAATTGTATTCACTTAAGTAATAAAGGAGATCTTAATTTATATAACTTTAAAATCGATTAATTCGCTTCGAATTTAAATCTCTATATTATAGATACTTTAAGAAACTATAAAGATAAAATTAGCGAGTAATTTTAATAATATAACTTACTCTTTAGTAATTATAAATAAAGAAAATTATTAACTAATATCTAGCGGCTTAATTATATATATTTTATATAAAAAGAATTACTTTATAATTAAAAGATATATAGCTTTTTAGATAATTATAATAAGATATAAGTTTATAAATAATAATATAGTATTATTAAAGTCTAGATATAGTTTTTATAAAAAGAAAATATATAATAAATAAAAGAAAAACTATTCTAAGTTAAGAATAAGATATTCTAATTATTATTCTATTTATTACGCTTAATTAATAATATTTAACTATTATACTTAATCTAATAACTTTATATATTTTATATTTATAGAATAAAACTTCTTAAATCGATTTAAATATAGATATATATTTATAAAAATATTACTACTTTAATAAAAGAGGCTTCTTTATTCTAAAATCTATATTAAATTAAAGATTATATTCTCTACACTCGATAGCTTTAATTTTTATAATTACTATTAATATCGCGATTAAATTTGTATAATAATAGTACGCCTTTCTTATTAGCGAGTATTTCTATATTCGATAGCTTTAATTTCTATAATTACTATTAATATCGCGATTAAATTCGTATAGTAATAATACATCTTTCTTATTAACGGGGTATTTCTATATTTGATAGCTTTAGTTTCTATAATTACTATTAATATCGCGATTAAATTCATATAGTAATAGTACGCCTTTCTTATTAATAGATATCTCTATATTTGATAGCTTTAATTCTTATAGTTATTATTAATATCGCGATTAAATTCGTATAGTAATAGTACGCCTTTCTTATTAATAGATATCCTCTATATTTAATAGCTTTAATTTTTATAGTTATTATTAATATCGCGATTAAATTCGTATAGTAATAATATATCTTTCTTATTAACGAGTATATTAATAATTGTAAATAGCTAAAATATAATAGAAAATAGTAGGTGATCTCTTAGTAATATCCGATCTTAAATCTATAGCTTCTTTATCTTGTTTAAGAGTAAAGATATTTATATCTAGAATTTAAAGTAAGTATATTTTAATATATAGTTATTAAATATCTTGGATATAAATCTTCTAGTTAAAAGATTAACTTCTTTAGAGTTAATTAGTATAATTATAATAATAATTAGAAGTATAATTATTATATTATATAATATTATTTAATAGATTAAATTTAATAGACTTCGCTAGTATAACGCTAGATAGATTTTAAAATATTAAAGCTATAAGTAAAAATTCTCTCTTTCTTTCTTTCTTAGTATCTTAAATATTTTTTCTTATTAATATTTTATATTGTAATTATTTTATCTTATCCGCTTTAATCTAATTTAATAATAATATATTATCAATAATTATTAATCTCGATAGTGATTCTATTATATTATTATTATATAGAGATAAGATATCGATTTATATACTAAGTTAACCTATTCGAAAGATAATAAAAATTTAATAATCTTTTAACGATATAAATAATCACAAATAATCGCTTATTTAATCTTATATTAAGACTTTAAGTCGAAGAAAATCTTAAAGTCTTTTAGTCAAAAAGATAATCGCGAAAAACGAATAAGATAAATCTTTAGTTATTCGCGTTTTCGATATAAAACCAAGAAAGAGTATATTAGAATCTTTATTTATAAAGACTAAAAATCGATATTAAAAGTAAGAAAGTAAGTATAGTAATATAATATATTAATAAGTAATATATATATATAATTAATAATGTTTTAGCTATTACTTATAAGAGATTAAAAAATATTAGAAATTAATTAATTTACTTCTTCTAAAAAGATCTTTCGTCTATATAATACGAGAGATTGTTAATATAATATTACTACTTTATTATATTATATGAATTTAAACTTCTATATTAAATTAGTATATACAATAAAGGCCCATGAATTAAATTCATGGAGTTGGATTTTTCTAAGTCAAATCGAACTCTGATCGCTTGCTGTGCGTTTTTGACCTACATACAGGCATATATGTACGGAGAGAGGCGCACTAAGGCCTAATTAGGAAGGTGTATCGAGTGTGGAGGATTGATCCGTAATAATTGCCTATAAAAAACAGAGAAAGGCCATGTCCTTATGGCAAGAAGTATCGAAATACCGGAAAGAAATGGAGACAATATACCAATTAGTGGTGTGAATCCCACATTATCTCCTGCCGCAGTGAAATCTTTCGAATAATGAAATAGCTGTCAGAGCAAGACATCGGACGGTTTCAATTCGTCTAAATATGCATCGTTCCGGAGTGATGATTTGATGTGGAACCGTGGAGAGCATATAAGGTGGGATCTTGGAGAGCTGAGCTGTGTTCTTGACGATGGTGGCCTTGTTGCCGCTTAGTTTCTCCGCAGTGTTCTCCGCATTTGCCTGTTGTAGTTCCTCCTCTTACTTCTTAATGTAGTGGGGATGATAGGCTAAGTTGCAGTGGTGTTCTCCGCTTGTTGAGTGATGATTTGATATGGAACCGTGCTTGGTGCTGGGGGCCTTGTTGCCGCTTGGTTTCTCCGTAGTGTTCTCCGCATTCGCCTGCTGTAGTGACTTCTCTTGCATTGGCTGAGTGGATTGGTGTGAGATCGTGGAGAGTAGGCCTGTTGTGTCACTGCTGCTGATGACTGTCTCCGCAATATTCTCCGCATTTACCTGCTGCAGTGGTTCCTCCTCTTACTGAGTATCGGGTTGGTGTAAGACCGTGGAGAGTAGGCCTGTTGTGTCACTGCTGCTGATGACTGTCTCCGCAATGTTCTCCGCAGTGTTCTCCGTATTCGCCTGTTGTAGATCCTCCTCTTGCTTCTCAATGTAGTGGGGATGACAGGCCAAGTTGCAGTGGTGTTCTCCGCTTGCTGAGTGATGATTTGATGTGGAACGGCCAAGTTGCAGTGGTGTTCTCCGCTTGCTGAGTGATGATTTGATGTGGAACCGTGGAGAGCATATGACGTGGGATCTTGGAGAGCTGAGCCGTGTTCTTGACGATGGTGGCCTTGTTGCCGCTTGGTTTCTCCGCAGTGTTCTCCGCATTTGCCTGTTGTAGTTCCTCCTCTTGCTCTACCTCTTGTAGAGTATTAGACTGAGTGGCTAGCTGAGTGGCTGACTGAGTGGATGACTGATATGACGTGGGATCTTGGAGAGTTGAGCCGTGTTCTTGACGATGGTAGCCTTGTTGCCGCTTGGTTTCTCCGCAGTGTTCTCCGCATTTGCCTGTTGTAGTTCCTCCTCTTGCTCCTCAATGTAGTGGGGATAACAGGCCAAGTTGCAGTGGTGTTCTCCGCTTGCTGAGTGATGATTTGATGTGGAACCGTGGAGAGCATATGACGTGGGATCTTGGAGAGCTGAGCCGTGTTCTTGACGATGGTGGCCTTATTGCCGCTTGGTTTCTCCGCAGTGTTCTCCGCATTTGCCTGTTGTAGTTTCTCCTCTTATTCCTCAATGCAGTGGGGATGACAGGCCAAGTTACAGTGGTGTTCTCCGCTTGCTGAGTGATGATTTGATATGGAATCGTGGAGAGCATATGACGTCCGGACGCGTTTGGTGTGATTACAATATTTGAATGTTAGTTTAACCCACCTATCGCTGGCTTGGGAGGATTATGTAGGGGAGGACGTATCCGTTCGGGCTCTTTTTGAGGGCCTTCTAACGCGTTTATGAGCAGTAGTAGGTAGCTGTTAGGCTTACTTGCGGCCTCGATTGCCAGCAGTAGCGGATTCGCCGAGGGGTGGCCTGGGGGCGTCAGTAAGGGGCTCTAATTGGGCGAGGGGGGTACCGAAGACGATTGTGTTTATATTGGTGGAATTGGTAGAATTGGTAGAATTGGTAGAATAAATGGAAGAAGAATAACAAACAGGTGGAAGGATTATTATCCGATCCCGGACGCATTTGGTGTGACTACGATATTTGAATGTCAGTTTAACCCACCAATAGTAGGCCAAACTTCAATATTTTTACAGCGTTAGAAAGCGCACACTGAGCTCTACAATTTACCAAATTATGAAGAAACAGCATCCGTAGGGAGCTGGTTATTTCAGAGGATAAGACTTCTGCACATAGATTTTTGTAGATTTTTGATGGTTGCGGACGCTAATTTGTTTACCCGCGGTGTCTAACCAAAAAGCGTAGACCTGACGAATTGATGATTGGCTGCACATACAAATTCAAGGTTTTCTAGTTCAGCCCTACCTTATTCTTTTATATATACTGATAACAGAATAAAATGAAAAACTTCAATTAAATAAAAAAAAAAAAAAAAAATAAAATTAATAAATTAAATTTGATAGATTTCGCTAATATAACGCTAGATAGATTTTAAAATATTAAAACTACAAGTAGAAATCCTCATTCTTCTTAATATCTTAAATATTTCATTATTAACATTTTATAGAATAACCTTTTTATTTTCTATCTTAATTTTTAATTTAAAATTATAAATTTTGAAGCTCATTCTTAACTTTCGATAATTTTATTATATTTTGAAATTTAGATAGTAATATCAATTTATATACTAAGTCGCAAGTAATTCAAAATCGATAATATAAATCCGCTTACCAAAATCCTCTTAACGATATAAATAATTAGAAATAATTAGGTGTTTAATCTTTATATTAAGATTTTAAATTAAAAGAAAATTTTAAAGTCTTCTAGTTATAAAAAGATAATTAAAAAAAATCGAATAAGATAAGTCTTTAGTTATTCGCGCTTTCGATATAAAGATTATAAGAAAGAGTATATCGAGGTCTTTACTTATAAAGACTAAAAAATTAATATTAAAAGTAAGAAAGTAAGTATAGTAATATAATATATTAATAAGTAATATATATATATAATTAATAATATTTTAGCTATTACTTTATAAGAGATTAAAAGATATTAGAAATTAACTAATTTACTTCTTTTAAAAAGATCTTTTATCTATATAATATAAGAGATTATTAATATAATATTATTATCTTATTATACTATATAAATTTAGACTTCTATATTAAATACGTTATAAAAAGCTATTAAAGCGACTTTAATATCGAAATTTTATCGTATATTAGCTTTCTATTAAGTTGTTATTCTATTAATAAATTATATAGTTAATAATCTCTACGCTATTTATAATAAAAGAGTTATATTAATAATTAAGAATATAAAGCTTATATAAATAATATATTAATATATAATAAGAGGAAGTATATAAATAATAAAAATAAGATAATTAAAAGTGCTTTACTTAGATAGAAGAGAGTTAAGATATTTAATATAGAATAGAATTCTAATTATCTTTCTAATTATCGAAAAATATATAAATTTATTCTTCTAATAATAATCTCTTTATATTCTCTTTATTAATAAGAACTTCTTATTCGAATAAATATATAGCTAATAATTTTAATACAAAATATAAGATCTCGAATTCTTAGAATTTTAAAGTATTATAAGTTAAATAATAGTTATAAATAATTTTAATATAAATTAGATTAGAAGTAAGAATCTAAATATAATCTATATTATTAATAAGAAGATTACTAAGAAAGAGATAATACTTAGTATTAATCTATATAAATAAAATATAGTTAAATTATAAAACGCGCTTATAAATTAAATAAGAATTCGAATAATTTATAAATATAGATTTTTTCTATAAAAGCTTATTAAGATAATCTACGAGAGTATAAAATCTCTATTATCTCTATATTCTTATATCGTTAATAGCTTTATCTATAAAGATATTTAATAAAATAAAAATATCGAGATTAAAGATTAATTAATAAATATTTCTTTCTAATTTATAAAAGTACGCTTAAAATCTAATTAAATATCGAGAATTAGAAATTTATACTTAATTACTATAAAGTATTATTTTAGCTCTATACGAAGTCTAAGATTTAAGATTTAAATTATAGAATTAATTATATTTATTACGCGTATAAGAGAAGAAGAGAAATATTAAATATAAGTAAGTAAAGAAATGCTTAAGAGCGTAATAATAATTACTTTAATAAAGAGTCTTAAGCGATAATATTAATTACGTATATATATTAAAAGTATAAAATAAGATCTTAAATTCTTGAGATTTTATAGTATTATAAGTTAAATAATAGTTATAAATAAACTTAATATAAATTAAATTAGAAGTAAGAATTTAATATAATAGTAGAAAATTTAAGATATTATTTATAAGATTAAAGAAGAAAAAGTTAAAAAGTTAAGAAAGAAAGATAAAGAGTAAATCTAATAGAAATATTAAAGCTAATAAAAAGAAAGATTTAAAGAAAAATATATATCTTAACGAATATAGATATTTAAGATATAAATCTTAATTAAGAAGTATTATTTATTTCTAGATATATCTATAAATAGAAAGTACTTATCATATAAAAAAGATATTATAATCAAAAAGAATTATATCTTAAAATCGATTATAACTCTTAATAGAAATATTAAAAGAGCTTATAAGATAGATAGCGTAAACGACTAAAAACTTAATAGTATAAAGTTATCGCTTCGCTATTATTAAGTATAAGAAATAGCTTTTATAAAGAATTAAGAGATCGATAATAAAGAGCTATTAGATAATATATTAGTAAGTCTACTACCTCTTAATTATCTTAAAAAAGATTTATAGACTTTAAGAATTAGCGTTTAATATAAGAGAAAAGAATTTATATTATAAAATTCTAAGTATCTTTCTAATTAATAGATAGCGAAATCTATTATAATCTCTTCTTTTAAGCTCTTATATCTAAGTATTTATATCTTAATAATAAGAATAAAAAGCGATTTAAAATTTTATTATTATAGTTATTAATTATTATTCAAAAGATCTCTTTTACTCTATCGCTATCTTTATTTAATTTTTATTTATTTAGCGTATAATTGTAATTCTTTAATTATTATTTAGTCGAGTCTAATAAATCTAGAAAATTATTATTATTTATATTAAATTACTATACTATTAAATTCCTTTATATTACGCGCTTAATCTTATTAAAATAAATATATAAAGATAATAAATCGAATTTTAATTAATTAGTCTAGATGATTTTTAGTATACTTTTATTAAAGAGAGAGTAATAAATAAAAAGAGTATTTACTATAGAATTCGTTTATATATAATTATATATTTTTTTAATCTAAAAATTATAAGTTAATAATTTTATATACGCGAGAAATAATAATAATATATTTTATAATCGATTTTAGAAGAATAGTTCTATATCGTAAAACCTCTATATTTATATATTTTAATTATATAATAAAATTTATAGTTATAAAAGTTAATATATATTATTTTCGCTTATAAAGACTAATAAGCTCTCTATTAAAACTTTTAAATTATTATAAAGATAAGAAGTAATCTTTATTTATAAGATTACTTAATTATATTAAATAATCTAATTAATAACTTTAAGTTATTTTCTAATAATATACTTATCTCTTATTCTTTCTCTTTTTTTATTTATCTTAGAGTTATAAGATAGATAAAATTATTTAATATTTTCTTCTCTATTAAATCTTTTTATTATAAGATTATACTCTTATTATTATTAATAGCACTTTTCTATTTTTAATTATTTAGACTTAATTATATAGCTAATATAGATATATACTTTCTCTTTAGAATATTAAATAAAAAAATTATATATATTAATATCTAATAATACTATAATATAGTTAATCTTATTATTTATAAAAGTATATATCTTTAATCTCTTATAATATCTTTTTCTACTTCTCTAAACTTACACTTTTAAATCTATCTATATTTTTAACTTTATCTCTCATAATTAATATCATATTAAGATTAATATTATATACTTTTTATAATCGAGCTCTAAGTAAATTATATACTTTAAGAGTTATTATATATTAATAAAATTTAATAATATAAGAATTCTAAGAGAGCTCTTCTATCGCTTTACGCTTATAATTTTTAATATTAATTAAATAATTATAAGATCTTAATAGCGATAAAAATAAGAAGAATTTAGCTAAAAGATTATTATCGCGAAGTATTCGCTAAAGATTATTTATATCGTTTACTTCTATATATATAATTAAAATTATAAATTTAATTTCACTTTATAATAATAGAGAATCTTATCTTTTACTTTTAATAATAGATTATTTATAATTCTATTATTATTTATCTTCTCGCTATATAAAATTACTATTACGTTAATTTTATAGTATATATATTTACTAGACCTATAAACGATAGTATTTAAAAGATACTTTATAAGAAGAAAATAAGATATAACTTCTAAGTATCTTTCTAATTATCTTTCTAATTATTATAATATTATAATAAATAAAAAAAAAAAAAAAAAAGAAAGAAGTAGTATATAAAAAGCTTATTATTTTTATCTTAATTTATAGCGCTCGCGTAAAACTTAAGATAATAATTAATATTATAAAATTATAAGATTTTTAGATAAAGAAGAATAAAATAGATATAATAAAAAACTTAAAGAAGAATTTAAGTTTAAATTTAAAGAAAAGTTCGTAAGCTTAATTATATACTAATAAGTTAGTTAGTAATTAATAATTAATTCTATTAATATATATAATAGAATAAGATAGAGCTAAGCTTAAAAATCTTAAATTTATATATATAATTAATTATAAATTTAGAGTTATTACGCTTTTTAATTAGATCGACTAAATTATTATAAATAAATAAATTAGTATTTATAATTATAAAAAAAATGTAGTCGAATAGCCCTAATTAAAAAATAGATATATATTATTTAATTTTAGAATAACTTTTTTATTTTCTATTAAAATTTTAAGATTTCTTTCTAAAATTATAGAACGAAATAAGGACTTTTAGATAAAAAAAGAATTTCTAAATTTAATCTAATAATTAATAAAGCGTAAGGAATTTAAATATCGCTTATTAAAGTTCGCTCGATAGCCGAATAGCCCGCTTATCAAAGTTCGCTTATTAAAGATTATTTATCTATTTACTCGATAGCCTTAATTAAAAAAATAATTATAAATTTAATTTATAGGCCTTTACTCGTAAAAAATATAATATCTTATAGATTTTAATAGAATCTTTTATTTTTTAAGATAATAATAGAAATCTATTATTAAATATAATACTTATTAATTAAATAAGAAAATAAGATATTTAAACTATACTTATAATACTTATAATTTTATAATAATAGATTTTTTTTATAATTTAATAGAATATAATTTTTAATATAATATAATTTTTTAAAAGTATAAATTAAATACTTTATATAGTATTAATTATAAAGATAATTAGAATTCTAAGTTAAATACGAATCTAAGATTAATATAATAAATAAATATCTAATAGATTTTAATTAAAATCTTTTATTTTCTAAGATAATAATAAGAATCTATTATATAAATATAGTATTTATTAATTAAATAAGTAAGTATAATAAATATACTTCTATATTAAAACTATTATTATAATATAGATAATTTTATAATAATAACTTATTTTAATTTTTTAATATAATATAATTTTTTAGAATTATAAATTAATAATCTTATATAATATTAATTATAAAGATAATTAGAATTCTAAGTCGAGAATTAATATAATAATTAAATATATATAGACTTTAATAAAATCTTTTATTTTTTAAGATAATAATAAGAATCTATAAAAATATATAATTATTAATAATTAGATAAGAAAATATAATATATATTTATATTAAAACTATAATTATAATATAAATAATTTTATAATAATAAAAAATATTAATTCTTTAGTATAATATAAATCTTTTAAATTATAAATTAAATATATTATATAATATTAATTTTAAAGATAACTAGAATTTGAAGTAGAATATAATCTTATAAGTAATATTATAATTAAGAGTTATATTATAAATTAAGAAAATCGATAATTTAATTATAAAGTTTTTTATTCTATTACTTATAGTAGTTTAATAATCTATCTAAACTAAACTATAAGCTTTTAATCTATCTTTATACTTATATATAATTTAATATTATATAATTTTAGAAGCTTATATAAAAGTAATATATTCTTAGTTTATAATATTATATATTTGCTATAAATTACTAGTAGTTAAGTATCTATATTCTATTATTAATAAATTTCGTATAAGAATAATAAAAAGTCTTATTTGAAAAATTATTAGATAAAAAAGATTCTATCGTCTCCTATATCGCCTTAATAGTAGAACTTTATTAACGATATTTAATATTATTTCTTATACTTAACGAAATTTCTTAAATAAGTTTTTAAAATAAAGCTTTCGAAATTAATAGCGTAGTTAACTTCTAAAAGTATTTAATTTCGCGAAAGGCGATAGCTAGTAGACTATAATTAGAAAGATAATTAGAAATATATATAAGATTAAACTTACTATCTAAGTGAAATCTATATAATTTTCTTACTTTAAGTATATAACTAGCGGCGCTTTTCCTCTTACCCTTACTCTTTTCACTTATAATAGATTTTCTAAAAGTCTTATTACTCGACTTTCTAGCTATTTTTACTACTAATAATACTCGAGATATTATTCTATCTATTACGACCGTCGCGGAAAGTATATTAGATCTCCTCTTTCTGAGTTTTTTATTATATTTATTCTTTTTTAGTAATTTACGCGTAAATAGATATTCTTTAATTACTATAATTTTAATATTTTTATTATATATATTACTAAAATTTCTATCTTTATAAATAATATCTCGAGGTTAAGAGATAGTCTAATCTTAAAATAGAATATCGTTATTATTACTAAATATATCGTTATCGAATATATACGTTAACTCTTTATTCTTCTTAACGTATTTCTAAATTTATCTAATTTAGAAAGTTAGATAATTAGAATAATAATTAGAAAAGAGAAGATTATATCTAAATTCTTTTTTATTATAATAATTAGACTTATAAGAATTATCTCTTCTTCTTCTAATCGTACTAATTACTTATATATTAAAATTAATAAATTTATATAGATTCGTTATAAAACTTACCGCTAAGTTATAATATTACTATTCTTATTATATATTAGAAGTTTTTAATCTTAAACTTCTTTCGTAGTAAAGTCTATCTCTTCTTTTTCTAATATAATTAAATTTATTAGCGAATTACTATTTAAATCTATTAATTAATTACTTCTAGAACTTCGTAGTTTATTACTTCTAGAACTTTTTAACTAATTATCTCTAGAACTTTTTAGCTAATTACTTTTAGAACTTTCTAATTAAATATCTTTAGAACTTTCTAATTAACTACTTCGAGAACTTTCTAGTTAAATATCTTTAGAACTTTCTAATTAATTACTTTAAGAACTTTCTAATTTATTACTTTTAGAACCTTCTAGCTAACTCGATATTTTTTTAGAATTAAAAAATTAAATAGCTAGTTAAGAGTTTATTAATAAAGATCCTTAATTAAAAGTATTTATATTTATTACTATATCTTTTTAAATATAAGTATAAAATAAGTAGTATTCTAAAAGTAAGCGGCTTAACTAATATTCTAATTATCTTTCTAATAATTTTTTAAAAGAGAAAACGCGTATAATAAATCGAAAGCGTAAAATAAAATCTTAAAAAAGATAAACTTATCTTATAAGATTTTTAGATCTAAATTCTTAAAAGCTTAAAATAGACGTTTATTATTATATGAAAGCTAGGAAAAGTTTATTATTAATAATAATTCTTAACTATTCTAGTTAGATTATTAAATTTAAAAAAATTCGATTAAAATTCGACTTTATAATATTGAAAATCAATATCGAATATTTTTATAAATAAGATTTCGAAAAAACGCGAAAACGCGCTAGTAAACTAGTCTATTTTTTTAATAGCGTATTCTTAAATTTTCTTATATTTTAGTCTTTTCTAATACTTTTTCTAATTATATTATCTTTTATAATAATATAATTCTACTTAAATTTTCTTATTATTTTTATTATAATACTAATATACTCTTTATAATATATTCTTTAATACCTTATAGTAAGCTTCTTATACGAAAATTATTATTATAATTATTTTAAGTAAGAGTTTAATTAAATAAGTAAATTTACGCACTTTCTATTATTTCTTAATATTATAAAAGCTAATATTATTAATAAAGATAATAACTTTAATTCGCTCTATTATATTATCTCTAAAGAAATAAGAATATTTTAAGAGCTTAAGTAATAGTAAGATGCGAAAAATAGTAGATAAATATTTTAAAAATAAGAATATAGTAAAGTTACGCTAGTATTTAATAAGTTTAAATATATATAAATTATTAAGAGTAATCTTAAGAAAATGAAATAATATAAATATAATAGCGAAATCTATAGCTAAGAAAAAACTTCTAACTTTCTTTAAATATTAAATAATTACTTCTAAGAAAAAGAAGAAAATAAAAGAGAGAATTATCGAATATATTATATATAATTAATATACTTATTATAAATTCTAATTATTATTATAATTATTCTAATATCTTTTTAATATTATAGTTAATATTTACGCGTAATATTTTATATATTATAAGTAAAGGCCTATGAATTAAATTTATAAAGTCGGATTTTTCTAAGTTAAATCGAATTTTAGCCCTAGCCCTAAGTCAAATCGAACTCTAATCGCTTACTATACGTTTTTAACCTACTTTCACCACTATAAAATTAATTTAATCTATATAGTATATAGGCACATATATGCGGAGAGAGGCGCGCTAAGGCCTAATTAGAAAGATGTAATAATTACTTATAAAAAACAGAGAAAGGTCATATTCTTATAACAAGAAGTATCGAAATATCGAAAAGAAATAGAGATAACGTGCTAATTAGTGGTGTGAATCCCACAATATCTCCTATCGCAGTGAAATTTTTCGAATAATAAAATAGCTGTAGATATCGAACGGTTTCAATTCGTTCAAATATGCATCGTTCCGGAGTGATGATTTGATGTGGAATCGTGGAGAGTATATGACGTGGGATCTTGAAGAGCTAAGCCGTGTTCTTGACGATAATAGCCTTATTGCCGCTTGGTTTCTCCGCAGTATTCTCCATAGTGTTCTCCGCAGTATTCTCCGCATTTACCTATTATAGTTCCTCCTCTTACTTCTTAATGTAGTGGGGATGACAAACTAAATTGCAGTGGTGTTCTCCGCTTGCTGAGTGATGATTTGATGTGGAACCGTGGAGAGCATATGACGTGGGATCTTGGAGAGCTGAGCCGTGTTCTTGGTGCTGGGGGCCTTGTTGCCGCTTGATTTCTCCGCAGTGTTCTCCGCATTTGCCTGTTGTAGTTCCTCCTCTTACTCCTTAATGCAGTGAGGATGACGGGCTAAGTTGCAGTGGTGTTCTCCGCTTGCTAAGTGATGATTTGATGTGGAACCGTGGAGAGCATATGACGTGGGATCTTGGAGAGCTGAGCCGTGTTCTTGGTGCTGGGGGCCTTGTTGCCGCTTGGTTTCTCCCGCAGTGTTCTCCGCATTTACCTGTTATAGTTCCTCCTCTTACTCCTTAATGCAGTGGGGATGACGGGCTAAGTTGCAGTGGTATTCTCCGCTTGCTGAGTGATAATTTGATGTAAAACCGTGGAGAGCATATAACGTGGGATCTTGGAGAGCTGAGCCGTGTTCTTGGTGCTGGGGACCTTGTTGCCGCTTGGTTTCTCCGCAGTGTTCTCCGCATTTGCCTGTTGTAGTTCCTCCTCTTACTCCTTAATGCAGTGGGGATAACAAGCTAAGTTACAGTGATATTCTCCGCTTGCTAAGTAATGATTTGATATAAAACCGTGGAGAGCATATAACGTAAGATCTTGAAGAGCTAAGCCGTGTTCTTGGTGCTAAGAGCCTTATTGCCGCTTTATTTCTCCGTAATATTCTCCGTATTCGCCTGCTATATTAACTTCTCTTATACTAACTAAGTAGATTGATATAAGATCGTAGAGAGTAGGCCTATTATATCACTGCTACTAATAACTATCTTCGTAGTATTCTTCATATTCGCCTATTATAGATCCTCCTCTTATTCAACTAAGTGCGAGAATATCGACGGGTTTATAAGTAATAGTAAATATCTATTAGACTCACTTACGGCCTCGATTACTAGCAGTAGCGAATTCATTAAAAGATAGCCTAGAGACGTTAATAGGAGCTCTAAGAGACGAGTAAAAGAGGTATATATATCTGAATCGGACGCGTTTAATATAACTATAATATTTAAATATTAGTTTAATCCACTTATCGCTAACTTAGAAGGAGTATATAGAGGAGAACATATCTATTCGAACTCTTTTTAAGAGTCTTCTAACGCGTTTATAAGTAGTAGTAGATAGCGATTATCAGCAGTAGCGGATTCGCTAAGAAATAGCCTAGAGACGTCAGTAAGGGCTCTAAGAGATAGATAAAAGGAATATATATATCTAAGACGTTAAGTAATCTTTAGGCGAGAGGTATTGAAGACGATTATATTTATATTAGTAGAATTAATATATAATAGAATAGTGAAAGAAGAATAGTTATATAAATAAATGGAAGGATTATTATTTAATTCTAAACGCGTCTAATATAACTATTATAACTATCATATTTAAGTATTTATTTAATCTATTAATAGTAGATTAAACTTTATAATTTTTATAGCGTTAGAAAGCGTAAAGCGAGCTCTACAATTTAAGGAATTATGAAATAACTATATATATCGCAAGCTAAGTACTTTAAAGTGTAAAACTTCTATATATAAATTTTTGATAAGGGAGACGCGGGAGGGCTATCGAGCTAACTTAGCCGATCTAATCAAAAAGCGTATAGAACCCGAATTTATAATTAACTACACATACAAATTCAAGATTTTCAAGCTTAGTTCTATCTTATTCTTTTATATATACTAATATCGAAGATAATAAATTCTATAAACGATTAAGTTCGCTAGATATAGTTTTAATTTTAGATTTTATTAAGAATATTAATATGAAGCGCGATAAGTAGCTCGATATAAAGAAAGAAAATGAAGATATAATTATTAATATATAGTTAAATATTATTAATTAAAAGATTAAGCGATTTAAAAATCTTTAACTTCTTTTAAAGAATATAGATTTTATAATAACGTTAATAGAAAAGATATAAATATAAAAGATTAAAGTATTTATCGATATCTTCTTACTATAGTAACGAGTATAATAAATTATAATTAAATCTACTAGAAAGAAGATTAAATATCTAGAAATTTTCGAAGATATAGTAAACTTTTAAAAGAATATTTATTTTTATTATATGAGAGTCTTATATAACTTATAAAAATTTTCTTAAAAAAGAATCGTTAAAATAATATTTACTAATATAAGTTTTTCTCTATATTAATTTTAATTTTAATATTCTAATCTATATTTAAATAGACTTATTATTTATATATTAATCTTATTTATATTAAACTTACTTATTAATTATCTTTAATTATAAAGTCTAAGAAAGTTTACTATCTTTCTTTTTTATATATATTTTTTATTAGAATAAAATATATAGTTCTTAGAAACTATATAGTATAGACGCTTAAGAATAAAAAAGAATAAATATTATTATTAGAATCGGCTAGATAGTAGTCTAAGAATTATAATATAATAAGATATAAATTTATATTTAATAAGACGAGCGAAGAGATATAAGAGACTTTTAAGCTTATTAATATTAAATTAATATATAAGAATATTACTAATATATTTAAGCGATCTAAGCGCTTCTATAAAAGTATAGATTATTTAAATTTAAAATCTTAATAAGCTAGTTATATAATTCTAATTCTAGATTAAAAATAAGAATATAAGTATTTTTCGCTATTATAGTTATCTTTAAATAATAATAATTAAAAAGATAATTAGAATTCTCTATCGCTATAAAAATATATATTATAATTTATAATTCTTTATATAATAGATTCTTTTCTTAGTTAGATTATATTTAAAAGTCTTAAATAATAAGATATTATTTAATACGCGATTAGATATTTATATAAAAATAAGATATAAACTTTAATCTAATTAATAGACTTAATAAAAAATAGAAGTAAGCTTTTAAGTAGATTAGATAAAATATAATAGATAAGCGATAAGTAATTTCTAAGTCTAGTTATTATTCTAATAAATAGATTTATATTTTAATAGTATTATATAAAAAAAGTACGCGAGCGTAATTTAGAGAAAGTCTAGAGTTTTACTTTTCGCGCGAATTATTATATATATAGATAAAGATAAGAGCTTAGATTATAAGAGTATAAATAATATCGAAGCTAAATAAGATATAAGTATTAAAAATAATTCTATTATACGCGCTAATAATTAAATAGACTTTATCTTTTAAGCTATTTAAAAGCGCGATATAAAATTTAATAATAAGCTCTATTATAGTTTAGATATAATAATATTAATATATTAATTAATTAATATTGAGCTATTATAAAAATCTTAAAATATTAAATATAATTATATCTAGAAGATAAAATTATAAATCTTTATTAATATATAATTAATTTAATATATAGTAATAAAAAATCTACTATAAAAGCTACGCTATCTAGATTAATATTTTAATCTTAATTATTACTCTTACTATTATATGAGTAATATAAGAAGCTATCTCTTATTTAAGTATATCTAATTCTTAATTCTAATTATTATTATAGATATTGTTAATTTATTCTAGAATTATTAAATATACTTTTATATACTTTCTTATATCTTACTCTTTTTTTAATTAGATAGCGATTAAACTCTAAATTAAAATAAATACTTAGAAGAGAAAAGTTTATAAGTACTTAATTATATAATTTTATTTCTTTTATACTTTTTATAATTATTAGAGTAATTAATAATATATAATTATATCTTATAATTATATTTATAATAATTAATTAATTTAATAATTAAAGATAAATATATTCTTCTCTTTACTTTAAACGACTTAGCTAAGATAATTATAAGATTTAAATTCTTTTTCTATAATATAACTCGCTTTTTATATATTATATAAAGATAAATATTTATTTAAATAGAAATTATTAGAGCTAATTATAAAGCGTAATAATAAAAGATTTACTCTTAAATTAACGAATTAGAAAGACTTCTATTATCTTATATAATACTTTAAAAGCGAATCTTTAAATATAATAGCGCTTTAATAGATTTTAATTAAGTATAATCTAATAAATTAGATATTAAAAGAGAAGCTTTAAAATTATAAGATTAGTTAATTTTTAATAATAATAAATCTCGCGTAAAGCTTAAGCTATAGCTCGCGTTAGTTATATATAATAAATATAATAATAATTAGAAGAATATATTATCTAGTTTTTATTAACGCTTTAATATTATTAAAGTAAAGATAATATCTATTAAAGTAAAGATAATAATTAAAGCGATAGCGATTAAAGCGGCGATAATATCTAATAAAGACTTTATTTTAACGCTATATCTAGCACTCTAGAATAGTATTAGCTTTTTTGAAGAGCTATTAATAATAGATTAAGTGTATATAAGTTAAGCTCTTCGCGCGATCTATCTATATATTAACTTAAAGTTATTAAAAGATAAAGAATAAATATATAACTTAATAACTATATTATACTTTTAATATTATTATAATAATATTAAGTTATTTAAATAGAAGTTTAATATATAAAGAAGATAGTTTAATAATAAGAAGAGTTAATATAAAAAAGAAAGTCTTAGAGAGAAAGAAGAGAGGAAAGAAAAGCTTAGATATCTATCGCGTATATTAAATTTTTAGATTACTTTATATTATCTAGCTTAAATTAAATATTAATAAAACGCTTTCTCTTTAATTTTAAAGATTTAAGTTTAAGCGAATTACGCTTATTAAGCGCTATTATCTAATATAATCTTAGCTACTTTTATAATAATTATAATTATTATTATAGTTTATATAGATTAAAAGATAAAAGATTTAAAAGAGCGAGCTAGTAAGTAATTATTTTTATCTAATTTAGCTAATATTAAACTATTATAACTTATTAAAATTTTCATATATTTTATTCTTACTTTCTTATTTTTAAGTCTTATTATCTTTATAGAAATAATTATTCTTTAAATTAAACTCTATAATAATATACTTATAATAGCGTATAATATATATTCTCTTTATTTCTAATATCGATACTTACTAGAATTAACGCACTTTTTAATAAAATAAGCTTTAATTAAAATTAAGAATAGCTTAATATTTATAGATATTCGTATAAGCCCTTTAATTCTTTTATATATATTTATTAATTTATCTTTTTATAGTAATTAAAGTAGAAGAGATTAAGTCTAATAATTTATTATAATAAATATTAAATATTAATAATAATAGCGATATTAAAGAGTCTTAATATAGGTTAATTAAATAGCGATAATTAGATTTTTAATTAAAATAAAAAGCGAAGAATAAGTTTAATTAAAATAAAAATATTAAGAGATCGCGATAGCGAATAAATATATTTATATTTAAGAAGAAATTAATTAAAAAAGTAAAGAAAGTCGATATCTTAGCTATTAATTACGCTATAATTATTAAAAAGTATAAAATTAAATATATTAATATATTGTTATTATAATAGAAGTAAGCTTTTAAGTAAATTAGATAAGATATAATAGATAAGCGAATAAGTAATTTCTAGTTCTAATTATTATTCTAATAGACTTATATTTTAATAATATTATATAAAAAAAATACGCGAGCGTAATTACGAAGAAGTTTAAAGTTTTGCTTATCGCGTAAATTATTATATATATAAATAAAGATAAAAGCTCGAATTAAGAGAAAATAAATAATATCGAAGCTAAATAAGATATAAGTATTAAGAATAATTTTATTATACGCGCTAATAATTAAGTAAATCTTATTTTTTAAGCTATTTAAGAGCGTAATATAGAATTTAATAATAAGCGCTATTATAGTTTAGATATAATAATATTAACGCGCTAATTAATAAGTATCGAGCTATTATAAAAATCTTAAAATATTAAATATAATTATATCTAAAAGATAAAATTATAAATCTTTATTTATATATAATTAATCTAATATATAATAATAAAAAGTTTACTATAAAAGCTACGCTATCTAAATTAATATTTTAATCTTAATTATTACTATCGCTATTATATAAGTAATATAAAGCTATCTCTTATTTAAGTATATCTAATTTTTAATTCTAATTATTATTATAAGTATCGTTAATTTATTCTAGAATTATTAAATATACTTTTATATACTTTCTATATTTAATCTTTTTTTTATATATCGCGAGAAGATAGCTTAAAGAAATATAACTTATTATATTAAGCTATAATACTTTTAAGAGAATATTAAGAAATATATTAACTTTTCTAAATTAACGATTTAATAAAAAGGCTATAATTATAATATATATAATTTTATATTAGATAGCGATATCGAAAATATATAATAGATATATAAAATTATCGTCGACGACTTTAATTATAAAGTATTAGGCGGATTTCGCGCGACTTAATATTAGAGAAAGATAAGCTTTTCTTATTATTAGTAGATATAGCTCGCTTTCTTTTATATATATAGAGTAATAAAATATAATTATATTTAATTTTATATCTTATTAATTTAGCGTAGTTATTAACTAGAATAATAATTAGAATATCTACTTCTAAATATAGAAATCCTAATCGAGATATTTTATATATATATTATTTTATAATATAATATTATAGATATATTATATCGTAGAATATCTCGTTAAGATTTTATATTATATTAGATATAAGATTATATAAATCTTAATAACTTTTTTTTTTTTTTTTTTTTTTTTTTTTTTTTTTTTTTTTTTTTTTTATTTTTTTTTATTTTTTTTTTATTTTTTTTAAATTTTTTTTTTTTTTTTTTTAAATTTATTTTTTTTTTTTTTTTTTTTTTTTTATTTAAAATATTTTTTTTTTTAAATTTTTTTTAAATTTTTTTTTTATTTTTTTTTTTTTTTTTTTTTTTTAATTATTTTAAATAATAATTTTTAAAAATTATTATTTTTTTTTTAAAAAAATAAATTAATTCCCTATAAAATATTTTTAAATAAAAAAAATTTATTATTTTTTTTTTTATTAAATTATTTTTTATTTATTTTATATTTTATTAATATATAATTAAAATATAGAGTAGTTTAAGAATGTCGTAATAATATAAATCTATCTCTTATACGTAGAGATAGTATTATATTATTAAGATTATATTAGCTATCTTAATAGCTAAAAGCTTTAATTATCTTTTCTAAAATTAACTTAATTAAAGTTTAAGATTAAGACTAAGATCGATCGCAAGATTATTTACTTACTATCGAAGTGTTTTATTTCTAAGGCGAGTACTCGCGTTAAGGCTTCTTTGCGATAATAGAAGTTTCTTTCCCCTTTTACTTTCGAGGTTAAGGTTTTTATTCTTTTAATTAATATACCTCTATTAGCGATAGCTAGAAACTACGTAGTTAACGCCGAAGCTAAGATTATTTTCCTTTGAATTATACTTCTTCTAGCGATAATTAAAATAGTTAATTTTTAATCTTTATTGCGAATATTTCGTAATTAGATAAATACGAAGTCTAAATACTCGCTATCTAATTCTTTAATATTTATAATATATAAATAAAGACGTATTATCTCTTTATTTAGCGTATCTTATATAGGGAAACTAGTAATATTCTAGAAATCTTAGCAATAATATAATTTAATTAGTTATATAACGACTTCGATAATTTCGACTAGATATAATATATCTCGACTCGCTTTATATTATCTTAGTTGAAAAGTAGAAGCGCTCTAAGCGATAGTTCTTAGTCTTTAAATTATAAATAAATTACAGCTATTTAAATCTAAAACGATTATTTTAAAATAGAAATTTTCTATATTAAGAATAGGTTAATAAAGTCTTCTATAGTTATAGTTATCTTTATTATAATAAATATAAATATTTAAAGATAATCGCAACTATAGTAATAGGTTATATTATTATTAAAATAGTTACTAGATATAGTCTAGATTTATAATCTATTAAAATATAAAGATAGAATACTTAGTTATATTAACTATAGAGTTCTATAAAAGAAAAGAGCGACTTAATATATAACGCGCTAAGGCGTATTATATAACGTAGTTACGTAATCGTTACCCGGAGTGGCAAGTGTGCCAAGAGATTTAGTGTTGCTCAGGACTTTTGGTGCCGACCTCCATACTTGCAACGCAAGTTTTGAAACAATCAACAGCCCTTCCGACAGTGGTCATCTCCACCAACGAGCTTGATGTATCACAACCCTTCAGCGCGCTCGTGGAAGAGCAAACATACTGTCAGGCCATCTGTTTTGAAATTCCACCAGACGTTACCAGACTACGGTAAGACGCCGCTTATAAAACTACCGGCAAAAGTGGGTGAACAGCTGGGGGTTGGGACCATTCTCCTCAAAGACGAGTCCCACCGCTTTGCCTTACCATCCTACAAGATCCTCGGAGCATCATGGGGATGCGTCTGCACCATCACCCACTGCCTAGGCATTCTCCCATCAGCGCCTTTATCTCGAATTAGGCAACTCGTCGCAGTCGTCCACTATACTTTCTACACAGCTACGGATGGCAATTGGGGTCGAGCGGTAGCTCACATGGCCAAGTTTCTGGGAGCAAATGCCCTCATATACGTGCCGAAAGTCATGGTCGAGGCGACGAAGCAGAAGATCAGACAAGAGGGGGCTGAAGTGATTGTGGTTGATGGGGACTATGATATGGCTGTGAAGGAAGCGGAAAGAGCTGCGATTACACAGCCCCGTGGGTTGTTGATTGAAGACACGGCTTGGCCAGGGTATGAAGAGATTCCGCAGGTGAGTATGATGAGTTTGTCCTGAAACACGCTGAAACACTCAGTGGGTCGTCGATGGCTACTCCACCATGATGGTCGAAATCGATGAGCAGTGTCAAGAGCTGACCGGCAGACCTCTCAACCTGATCATTTGTCCCGTCGGCGTGGGTTCTCTGGCACAAGCTGTAGTAGCGCATTACAAGAGCCGAGATGCGCCGTCTACGGTGATGGCGGTCGAGCCTGACACGGCCGCTTGTTTAAAGACGAGCCTTGAGAGCGGTCAGATGACGTCTATATCTACAGGCAATACTACAATGTGCGGTATGAATTGCGGCACGGTGTCGATGACTGCTTGGCCATTCTTGCGCAACGGTGTCGATGCTAGCATCACGGTCACCGATGATGAGTCTGCAGAGGCTCAAGAGATGCTAAAAGACATGGAGATTAGCATGGGTCCGTGCAGCGCCGCAACACTGGCAGCGCTATTTAGCATCTCTGAGGAGGAAAAGAGAAGTTGCATCTCAATCGTGATTCGGTGATTGTTCTGCTGGGGACCGAAGGTGCAAGAGGCGAAGCCTTCGATATGTCGTAAAGCCCGTGCTGCGTGTGATTTCGTTTTTTTTTTTGTTTTTGTCTTTTGTGCTTTGGTTTTTTGGTTTTTGGTTTTTGGTTTTGTTTTGGTTTTTGTCTTTTTTTTTTCTTTTCAAAGATTTGTACGGGAAAAAGCGTAGTATTTCATATCCGTCAACCGAACAATCCAGCGTTCTAAAATTCAAATCACCAGCAAGCACTCTTGAATTCCAAATTAGGAACCAAAATGTCATGGCCGCCTCCAAAGATGCGGAAATGTGAGAGGCGGCCTCTCATCACACACCTCACAGCATCCATACGCCGGCGAAGCCTCTTTAGAGTGTGGTTGATATGGACCAAGTACACTTCGACTCCACACGTTGTTCGAATCATAATACCTTCCGAGCTTGTATCTCTGCAGCCGTCTCTTGCCCTTGTACATCACCATCCGCTGCCCGTATTTCTCTTCTTTCGGTACGTAAGCAATCGCTCTACTCATCATAGCCAACGACAGCTTCGCTTCGAAAGCAGGCATCACGCCTCCAACGGTCACCGAATGCCTAACGCCATGGATCGCAGCCAGTGTTTCCAGCACATTCTGACTTGTTCGCAGACAAGACAAAGGGAAATAATGTCCTTTTCTAAAGCATCTATTGAAAAGGATCGCTACATTCTGCAACGAATGATCATCGCCTCCAAAGCCGGTTGCGAAAGCCGCTAACCTTGCGTAGTACTCCAAATACACTGGTTTCGCCCCTGTCCATGGAAAGGTAGGCAGCCGAACCTCAATGGTACACTTCTTAATCATTTTCGCGTACCCTTCCGACACGACCGTCAAATTATCCCGAAAATCATGAAACGGTGGCTGATAAAATTTTGGAGCTCTCACGTGAGGGTGCCTTCTGGTAATGGCAAGGACAAATTGAAACTCATTTTCCCCATAAAGTACGCTCGCCGCCTCATCATGAATTGTCTTGCTCAATCGCAGCAAAGACAATTCAAGCGTGGGGTCCCCGGTATCCGCATCCCGAAGACCAGTGTACGACTGGTGAAGTGAGACATACGACTGATGATTCGCTCTGTGTCTCTGGACAGTCGCGTCGATCTCTCTGTCGCTCTTGTCCAGAGTTGGCATCGCCCAGCCTTTGTTGTAATGCTGTAGTTCGGAGGGGGGCTTTATGATCTTTAAGGGTGCCATGAGGCAGCAGCGATAAATCATCAGACGGATCTCTGTTGGGAGGTCGAGAAAGGAGATGCCGAGACGTTCGCGGTTCACCAAAAGGGGAATTGCGTCAACTGGTCGGAAGCCTACCACACAGGACAATATCAGCTCATTGTTGGACAAGGAACTTTTTCAATCGACCGAGGGAAATGGGTAGTGTGACATACCCAAATGATCTCCTGCAGGGTCGATCACTAATTTCCTTCGTTTACGACTTCTCTTTGGAAAGATGCATTTCTTGTCCCCCGGCAGTCCTTGTATCATCGTCAAAAGCCATGGAAGAATCCATCCACAAATCTCTGCGGCAGATTTGAGTCATTTATACTGTATAGAAGCGAATGCAAAATTTCCCTTTCGGTATCGCACAAATGCGCGATTAAACCCGCTCAAAATCCGCCATTCATTGGCAATGATCTTAAACACGTACGCATCTTCTAGAAACTTCTTCTTTTTCTTCTTCTTCTTCTTCTTCTTCTTCTTCTTCTTCTTCTTCTTCTTCTTCTTCTTCTTTTTTCTTCTTCTTTTTGCTATCATCCTTTATTTGTCCATAAAACAGAGACCATCAGCTCCTTCTCTCCTCTGACAAATTCGCTGCCCTCGTGCGCTAAAGCTGGCAAATCTTTCTTTTTGCATTCTCGGTCCCTGTCCAGTCAACATGCAAAATACAAGCCAGTCTTGAGAACCCAGATCTGGGCTTCCCATAGACCAAATCAGCGACACCTGCACCGCCTGTCAATGTCTTTCATGTCCTCTGCACGATCGGATGGATCGGTGATCTAGCTGATGGGCGGTTTTGTCGGTATCTTCCCGCTGTGGGGATAGGAGAGGCAGGTAGATGGATAGATGGATAGATAGATGGAGGCACGACGCCATGTCGGATTCCCCCGGTCATACTGCCGAGGACGGACGTTTGGTCCTTTGCGCAATGGCGTTTCGGCGATACGTCCCGCTGCCCGCTGGCATTCTTTTGCACGATGGCGAATCCTTCGACCGGAACTGCTGGGTTGGGGTGATGAAGTGGATGCAAACGGTTGCTGGGTTTGCGTCTAGAAGTTTGTGTCGTGTTCGTGGATGTGTGGGATAGAGGGAGGAGCCAAGAGGCTTTGGAAAGATAATGGCTTTTTTTTTTTTTTTTTTTTTTTCTTCTTTTTTTTCCATGCCTTGCTGAAGAAGTCTCGGCGTCAACGACATTCGAAATGATGGTGAGTTTGGCTTAAGGTGGTATATTCTACCCAACGAGAAGCTGCCGGGTAAGAATTATCCCTTCTCATATCTTCCTAGTCGGCAAAAGTTTTTCTTGTTGTTGCAATCCCGCTTTCTGGACTCCTGCGTATGTATTGCGCTGTACATATGCATCTGCATCTGCATCTCTCTCTCCCTCTCCCTCTGGATCATTTATCATCTACTTCCGTGAGTACATACACACATACATACACCCTCACACCCTCACACCCAACCAATTAACCAACAAAACACCACTTAGTCCCCAACCGCTGCATTCATCCCCTGCCCCCCCCCCCCCCTCCCCCAAACCTTCTCATCTCTCACCATCACCCCGACGGCAGCGCCCGCCGCCCCGTCGCCAACCCAGCAAACGTGACGCGCATCGCGGGCTGGAATCGGGTCTCGGCCGGCGACTAGAGCGTGGATGTTGGAGCGGTCGCTGAGATGGCGATGGGGGTGAAGAGGGGTGTTGCTGTTGGCCAGGGGGTGGATGCGGATGCGGGTGAGGATGGGGATGCGGATGCTGTGGCTGTGGCGGATGCGGGGGTGCTTGTGGATGCGGATGCGGATGTGGTTGTGGATGTGGATGTATAGCCGGCTCTGGTGAGAAGAGGGGTGTTGCTATTTCTGTGGCTGGACTGGGAGCGCTTGCTGGATTGGAGGATGTGGATGTGGATGGGGCATCAACGCACAGCCGGCTGGAAGAGTGCAGTTGTGAGCCACTGCATGGATGTATCCAGCACAGCCGTTTCCGGCTCCGGGGGCGGGCCGGACAAGTCATAAGTACCGTCGATGAAGGGGAAGGATCGTCCGTCGATGCTTCATCTTCTTCTTTCAATCATCCGCCTTCCCTAAATCAATCAGCACCTCACCCGCCCCCCACCTCCCCAAACACACACACGCATCACCACACCCCCCCAGCCAAACCACCACACACACCACACACCACACACCAAAAACACACACACCCACCAAACCACCACACACCCACCCACTCACCTTTACGACGAGCACCCTCACCCCCAAATACGGACACAATACGCCCCCCAACTCCTAGTGCCCCGTGCACCCTTCCCCCACGCCCCGGGTTCCAAGGCCGGAATCGGTCTAGGGTCAGGATTCCCGGCCGCGAGCAGGGGGGGCGGGCGTGCGGGGTGGCGGGGGTTGGGAGGGAGGTTGATGGTGGGAGGGGGTTGTTGGGGTGGGGTGGGGGGGGGGGGGGGGGGGGGGAGGAGGGGGAGGGGTTCTTTTTTGGGGGGGGGAGGGGGAGGGGTTCATTTTTTGGGGGGGGGAGGAGGGGGAGGGTTCATTTTTTTTGGGGGGGGTGGGGTGGAGGGTATCTTTTTTTTTGAGGGTTGGGGGGGTTTGTTTTTTGGATGAGGGAGGGAGGGAGGGAGGGGAGAGGGAGAGGGAGTCGTTGGGTGTGATGCTTTTTTGGCGGGGGGGGATGAGAAAGGGATGGGAATGGGGATTCTGCGGGCAGGAGGGGGAGACTTAAATACCTTCCCTTTTCATCCTCATATGTCTAGATGCATGCATGGGAGGAGTGCAAACGAGGCGAGATTGCGTCCGCCGGGATGGAAGTCTTGAAGTCAACTGAAGGACTACTGACTGACTGATTGATTGATTGACTGACTGACTGAGATAATAGCCATCACAGTCCCCAACATCCAAAACACCGCCATCGAACCAGCAAACGACTCCCAGTCAGCAAAACACCGGTCACGCATCATTCATTCGACAACCAACCAACAATGACAAACACTTCCTCCACGCTTATCAACAACCGCGGCGCTCGTGCCCACACCCCGACATCCCACTCACCGTCTCCAGCACGCGACTTGCCACATCGAACCCCTCGCCCACGCCCATCATCCGCGCTCTTCGCCAAACCTGTGACGCCAGGGTCGAACAGGAAAGGGGGCGCGCTATACCTCCCTTTTTTCCGGGCGAAGGTGGCGCCCTTGGATATTGCCACCGGCGAGGTCGCTCATGGGATCACCGACGGCGAAGACCTTGGAGCGGGGATCTGGTGGCCTCCATCACCCAGGACGGCTACTCCTCTGGGCTCATGTCGAGGTGGCAGCGTCAGGGTGCCGGAATGGGGATGTGGCGCACGGCGGAATTCCTGTTGTTGGACCGCCGGTGCGGTGGCTGGATGGCGTAGCGGGCGGGGGGTGGGGACGTGCTTTCTTCTGGATCAGCGTCGGAGGAAGATGGGGTCTTGGCTGGAAGCGAAAAGTAGGCTTCTCGGAAAGGGGTGGTGATTCTTGGCGCGAGGGCTCGAGGTTCGGTTTCGCGTCGGGTTTTACGTTTGCTTTGTCCGAGGTTGAGTCTGGCACGAGGGCTTGGGTTCTGCGGCAGAGGGTTCGGTAGATGGATGTTAAGTCTTTCGTTGAGATTCTCGCTGCTGGCATATGCGGGAGATGTAGAGTAGCTATGGTAGGTGTTGCTGTTTTCAGGTTGGATGTCCTTTTTGGCAATTTTCATCTCCGATTCGTGAAGGGTAGGGCAGAGGTCAGGTGCCAGGGTATAGATCTGGGAGTGGCTGGGAGAGAGTGTGAGGGGCGTTCGTGGGGTAAGCGAGGCCATTGGTGAAGAAGGCATTGCTGATGGAGAAAGTAGTGCTCAGTTTGCTTCTGAGATCGCTTAGCGGGACAGGTCTTTTGGGAGAAGAGGAGAGGCTGGCGAGATCGATGATAGGATGGAGCAGGTCGCTAGGCAAAGATCACATGTGGAAAGTGTGTTTGCTTTTTCGCTTTTTCCTGTTGCTTTTTTCCAATGTGAGATGTGAACGAGAATCTACAAAGTCAACGAAAAGAGAGTGGCAACCACGGAAGTGCAGAAAGAAGGGTGGAGTTTCAACTTCTTCTCATAAAGAACTGGTCAGACAACTAAGACGGCTTCCGTTATGGTGAGACTCACGACGGTGACGTTGCTGTTCAATAAGTCTGGGTAGATTGCCTAGATAAGAAAACGTATTGCGTGCTTCTTAGACTAGCTGCGTGTCAATGGCCGTGGTGGCGGGATGCTACGGCCTATGCTCTGCATAAGCCCGGAGGAAGCACTGCCCTTAATTTGATTCATTGCGCTAGAACCTCTATTTCTGATGAGTGAGAACGTACGACAAGCACGCTTTGTTCGCAATACCATTCTCAGCGTCATTGAGTGGGTTCGTCGCCTTTCGCCGTCCGGTCTAGACCAGGACTTCCACTACAGCCTTCAGGAGCCACATCGTCCGAAGTATCTTGCCGGCTTGAACGAGGCCGCTCCTTCCTTTGTAGCAAGGATTATTCTTTCTTGCTCAAGGCTCTCCTCTCTTTCTCAAGCTCCGTACGTTCGTGATAGAGCTGTTGCCAGGCGGCTGCGAGCTGTGCATCACGGCTTGAAGACTGGTTTCGACGTGGGCGCCGTGCCGACGAACGCATTGAGCTTTGGGTTCTGCGGTCAGGTTGAGTGGATGTAGTAGAGCCCCCAGATTGCGAAGCCTCCTCTGGACTACGGGAGCCGTGTCGAGTAGAAATCGACGAAGGCGAGGAGCGATCCGTCCCGCTTTCGATGCGGTTGTTGAGTGACGGCAGAGCATCGGGGACGCGAGCTCTATGTTCTTCAAATTCCAGTGCCGGTATACTCTCTTCAGAACCCCACCAGGAGGCTGCGTGGCCAGGTTCGCGGCCGAAGTTCTCACGGTCGTAGAACGCTGTAGGCCTCAGCCGAGAGCCAGAGTCATAGATGTAGCGCTGTTCCTCGAAAGGAAGCGGTTGAGGTAGGTCATAGACTTCTCCAGTTATCGTTGAACGAATCATCGAGAGGGTGACGAGCTCTAGAAACCGCGGGACGTGACCACTGGGCGTTGACGAACGCTGCAGCTCGATGACGCCGTGTCCTAGGAGAGTCGCGATCGACTTCATCGGTGTCTTCATAGATTTGGTTCAAGTCTAATGACGGAAATGGCACAAAATCACAATCTTCGCTGGCATAAGCGCTATCATTATGAAACGAGCGGTCGAAATGTCCACCATGATGCCAGGAAGGTAGACCATTCGCGTAAGCACTTGCGAACGGCTCCATGTCAGAGACTGGCTGAGCGATGGGAAGGAGGATTCCACGGATGAAGAATGTGAAGGCTGCTGTTAGTTTGCCTGAACCACCGTTTACCTGATTGCAACAGCACCCGCAAACCGGGTGTTTTAATATGTTTCTATGGGATTGGCAAACACGGCCAGATTGGACGCCTATGGTACGATCCGTAAGCAACTGTCGCGGATAGCTTGTCACGTTAAGCAAGGCTCAATGATATCATGTAGGATAATTGCAAGAATCAAGCAAAGGATAAGCGCAGTTGATGAAGAAGTGACAACGGATCTCTGTCTAGAGGCTCGATGTGTAGAGACAGGATAAGAGGCCGTCAGTGCCCGATTTCGTTCATCGCCGGCTGATAATGTTGCCAAATTGCAATGCTTACAGCTCTCATTCGACAGTAGATTTCAAGCAGTGACCGTGGGGTGGAGTAAAAAGCTTGGAAACCAAAGAGACTTCTGGAACGACGAACAGCCCGCGTGTTATCGAGTCTTCAGAAGTTCAGTGATCCTCACCCTCAAACATGGCCCACAAGCCTGAGCATTCTCGCTCTTGACCGGCTCTGCATCCCGTCCACGACCCAGCAGCTACAAATTTTCTAACGGGTAGTAGCACTAAGGTAATGCGGTTCGCCAGAAAACGGCCAGCATCCGAAGCTTCCTTCGGCGGCTCGGAGCCGCGACTCTTCATATTGCATTGAAATCGAATCTCTCCTTTCCCCTCTTCACGAAGCGGATTCCGATGGCACCTTTCCGAAGCTGAAGTGTGATGATAGCTCCCATGTCCTCGTTCATTTGCCTTGTTACTTCATCTCTGGCTTTACTCCAGACCTCGAATTTCGCTTGATCGGTCATCTTATCTACTTCATCGTCACTGACATATGCATCCACCGCCAGTTCCACGCTGTACTGCGAGAATATGAGCGCAAGGACTGCAAGTATCTCGACCTGTGCAAAGCGTCGCCCAATACAAGAGCGATGGCCTTCGCTGAAGGGAATGTAAGCACCCTTTGGTGGGCGATACAATGCCGCAGAAGTATCCGCCGCGGTGTTGACTCCCAAATCGGACGCTTCCGTGTCCGCTTCCTGCTCAGGCATACTCGCAGTATTCTTGGCGTCAGGATCCAAAATCCACCTTTCCGGCTTGAACTCTTCGAGGTCGTTGTCCAAATTTGAGAGAGGGTGCGTCGGTTTGTCGGGATTCGCGGGTGGACCAGTTGGCCATTGATTTGGGTTGCGATGCGCGGCAGGTGTTATGAGAGAAATATAGCAGTCTGCTGGTACCGTGCATGTCTTGCCTCCAATTTCGAGAGGCTGAGGGCTTTCTTTCAGGGTGGATTTGGGGATGCCCACCACAGGAGCGATTAGACGCAGCTCTTCGTTGAGCACTGCACCAGCCATACTGGCAAACAATTTGGGGATGATTTTCTCATACTCAGCCTCGCTGACGGGGTGACCCTGGAAGATTTCATCGAGATCGGCTTGAAGATGTCGTTGAGCGGCTATGTTCATAGCAAGCAGGACCAAGCAGAAATGAATAGAATTGGCCGTTGTCTCATGAGCCGCAACTATGAAGACGAACGCATTGCCGAGTATTTCCCTATCTGTCAGAGTCTGTGCCGGAGGTTTCTCTCCTGTTAGCGATTCCTTCGTGATACCAGCGCCCTTCACGAGAGCGGTCATCAGGTCCATACTATCGCCTTCCATCCCCTTCAAGACCGCAGCTTTCTTTTGCTGAAACATTTCATCCATGTACTTACCCCATTCAATGAAGGCTGTATGGGCTTCTTTTGTCTTTTGGAACGGCAGATGCTCTGTGGCGAGTTAGCGGGAGCCTGAAATATGTGAAGCCGTGGTCGAGTTACTCAAGAGAAATGGTGGCAGGATAAGGACCCATAGGATATTATGCAAGAGCGATCCCAGTGCATCGGTATAGCTCATGCTATGTCCCTGGGCAGTCACTGGGCTTGATACTTTGCGCTCTTCTCCGTTTTTGACACCCCCCGTTGGCATGGGCTCCTTCAGTCCCCGGCCACTGTAAATGTACCCCAAAGCCGGCCCTGCTGATCACATAGAGACTCAGTCTCATTGCATCGTCCGCGAGTGTGTAAATTGTCTTGCTCTCCGTCTTTCCGGTATTGCCGTCGAACCAGTCATTGAGCATCGCCTGGCATTGTTCCAGAGTCTCCGTCCATACCAGATGGTTATTCTTTTCGGAGAATGGGGGACTTGTGATCTTTCTGTGGTGCCTCCACAGTTGGCCTTCTGATGTTATCACATTGTTCCCGTATAGCTTGATAGACTCGTACACCTCGAGTGCTTTCGGGAAGTCGTTCTTTCTACTTGTGATCTGGCTGATAACGGCAGCGTCTGCTGTATAAAGTTCGTTTCGTTCGGGGCTGACAGTGATGAATGTGTCGGTGCCCAAGCGCTTGAAGGGTTCATATCGCCGGGCCCATGCCCATTCCAACGTCAAGTCAAACCATAGCTCGGTCCAGGAGGCGGGCAACTTGCGCACAATAGGGACGAGGAATATCTGTGAGAGCTGATAAAGTCTATTGACCTGGTAGAAAGGGATGATCACGTAGGGAATTCCTGACGTCTTTGCGGCGGTCAGATTTCGAGCGAACTGTGTGTATATCTTCAATGCATAGAGTGCAAATGAGACCAGCAAGGCCAATACTATGGTGGAAAACATTGAAGACACTACGAGTACTGGATGGAGGATGTTGAGCAATGTGAATATTAATAACACACCTCTTGGTGTGAGAGATGGAGAAGGGTATCAGGGTTCAGCAGAATGAATTTACTTGACTTCCTTTTTGTCTTTCGTTCGATGTGTGTCACCTGTGACGTGGTATCATCAATCGCACCCCCTCATACCTTACGCGTGCAAGGCTTAAGGTCCCGGACGATGGCAGCTTCAATCGGCTAGAGCAATGAAATCAAGGGAAAGCAAAGTCAGTAGAGAAAGACGGCCGAATCGTCACCTTATATCTACAAAGACCGACAAAGCAAAGGCAAAGCCAAGTTTTCCAGAGAATAAGACGACCTCCCAAAGGTCTTGTAAAGTAGTCTACGGATTTATGACTCTACGTACTCTACATCCCAAGACCAAGTAAAAACGAGCACCAGCATACTTTACTTTATTTATGCAACTCCTCCGCGCGGGCAGTCCCCTCTGAAGTTAAATCCTAGCAGCGACGCCGCAGTAAATTTCCTTAGAGCTTACACCTCAAATCAGAGATGGCGCCTCACCTAAAGTAGTATAGAACAGTCGAAAAGTGTACCCCGCCGGTAGTCGGCTGCACTTGGCTAACCGAGCGGGAGATTCAAGCGGGGTTGACCCAAGCGAAAGTCTATCGTCGAACCTCGGATCCGACGCAATTACCTTATGAAGCCCACGCACGCAACAAAAGAAAGATGGATACGATAAGCGTATACTATACCGAGACCTCGCGGAGTTGTAAAAGAAAAGGCCAACTCTACTGTGCACTCTTTACTCCATCTGCGGTAACGATCTCGCCATCCTGGTCATGATGTTTACAAACGACGACATCGCCAATGCCAATTCCTGATATGTTTGTGGGGTAAACCTCGAACCGGACGGACTCTCATTGCTTGATGAACAAAAGCCATCATGCATCGCCTCACCTTCCACCATCTAAAACTCCTACCATTAACCAGTGGCACCGTCTGGCTGATAACGCTCCTCGCACTCCTCATCTACTGGCTAGCCGAGGGCTGCCCTCGCTATCCCGGACAGGCCAATCCCTACGTCGCCTTCATCTCCGACATCGGTGCCTTCCGCCTGCAACCCCTCTTCATGACCGGCGGCATCATTTCTTCCCTCACCCTCACCGGAACCATCATCGCCGTGCACCTTGCGCGGCGTGAGCGGAGAGTATCGACTCAGAAGCCGGGAGATGAGCAGCCGCGCTATGAGAAGTGGGTTTCGATCTTGGCGTGTTTGTTCGACGTGGCGGCTTGCCCGTGCCGCATCTGCATTACCTTTTTCGACAATCATGGTCATCCGAGTCTGCATCGCAGGTTTCTGTTCCTGGCGCTGGCTGGAACGGCACTGAGCTGTATCTGCACGGCCTTTGTCCTCTGGGGTGAGATGTGGTCGGGCCCCGCCAAGGGGAATGAGCTGTTGAGGCGTAGCTGTGTGTTCAGCAACAGCCTACTTGTGTCGGAGGTCTTACTGGGAAGTACTTTCACAGGGTTGCTCTGGACAGGGCAATTTAAAAGTGGTGGGTTTGTGGAGTGGGTTATGGCGTTTGTGTTTACGTTCTATTTCTGGGCTTTTATCGGTCTCCTTGCGTAAGAAAACTCTGAGCCTGCCTTTCGAGGCCGCTTGCTGACTACTGTGAAGCTTGCCGGACGAGAAACGGCGCGATGTTAGCGAGGAGACCCCTCTTCTGCATTGACCGGCTCCGCCTGGTCGTCAGGCCTGGGAACCAAGTCTCTGCATCAGAGCTACAATTCCCTCCCAACCTCAACGTGGTTCGATGTGGCCATCTTCGTTCGACCGAAGAAAGATGATTGGAGCAGTAGAGAGGCCAGGCAGGCCAGATTGGAGAAGTTTTGGAACCCAAAACGGAGAGGGCAAGTTCGACGCGTGACCACGTCTGACGTACTACTGAGCCAGAGCAAGCAATGCTCATTTCCGAATCAAACAGCAAGTCTCTCACCCAGAATGCACTTACCTGACCACGTGGAAGTGCACAAGCTGAAGCACAAACAGACGCCATATACGCCAGGAACTCACCCAAACTACCACGACGAGAAATGATAGCACACATCATTGAGACCAAAAACTCTACACAACAGACAAACAAACATCATCCGAAAAATGATAAACCCTTAAACCCCCATTCCACACCTTCCCCCTCCCTCTCCCAATCCCAATCCCAACCCGACCCCACCCCAGCACCATGCGCACTCCCCCGACCCCGCCACCACACCTCAACCCTCGAAAATCGACTACGCGACCCCACTGCACGACCTGACGCAGGTGTACCATCGTGCGGGGGGGTAATTGGGCATGGTGAGGGCGGGGTTTGAAGACCGTGGTGCGGGGGTTTGCAACGTGCGAATGTGGTCAAGGGGAGATGGGGGAGGCGGTGTGAGGAGGGGATGAGATGGTGGGGGGTGGGGGGATGGTAGGGATGGTAGGGGGTTTGAATGGGGGTGGGGATGGGGATGGGGTTGGGTTGGGAGTGTGGTTGGATGGATGGTTGGTTGGGGGGGTTCGGATGAGTCTGGGGGTTGGTGGTATGTTAGGGTTCGGGATTTAAAGACTGAAGCAGCATAACATGTCAACAAAGGGGATTCTCGGAGAGTTCGTATTGCTCAAGCTAGCTGCATGTAACCACCATCATCCATGCGTGCCACGACGTGTTGTCCCTTTTCAAGCAATACAGTAATCCTCTAAGCCTCGGCAGTCTCAAACGCATCCGGGAACACCCCAACGTTACGCTCAATCGGCCCCTTGTTCCTCAAGAACTGCACGTAAGCCCCATCGATCCTGACCTTGCCTTCGGCCCGCTTCTCGAGGTATTCGTCGCGGCGGAGAGGGGTGAAGCCCCAGTTCTTGGAGACGATGATCTTTTGGCGGCCGGGGAATTTGTACTGGGAGCGACGGAGGGCTTCGATGGCCGTTGCGCGGTCTGGAAAAAAAAAATCGCACCCGTCAGCAAACGCGCGGTTCCCGGAGAGAATCGAAGCGCGAAGGGGAAGGGGGTGGACGTACGGTTGTCACGGGTCCTCACGGAGAGCAAGATCTGGCCGATATTCACACGGGCGACGGTTCCGTTGGGCTTGCCCCACGCACCGCGCATTCCGGTCTGCAGTCTGTCGGCACCGGCACAGGACAACATCTTGTTGATGCGGACGACGTGGTAAGGGTGGGCGCGGACACGGAGGTGGAAGCCTTCCTTGCCGGCGATTTTGACGAGGTATCTGTGGGGCGAACGTGGTCAGAGTCTGCCGGTGGGGAATGGGATGGAAATGGATACGGAATGGGTGGAAACGTACTTGTTGGCGCAGATGCGGGCGGCTTCGAGGGCCTCCGAGGACAGCTGCTCGTACTCGTTGGAGACCATGTGGACGCAGAGGGGGAATTCATCGACGTTGGCACGCTTGCGGCCCAGGTCGAAAATGCGGATTTTGGGATCGGGGACACCACGGTTGAAGCGGGACTTGGGATATGGCTGTGGGAAGATTTGAATTTAGCAATGATCTTGAATACCAATTGATGAGGTCCCTGTGAGGCTTGCGCTACAGGCAGTGTCCTTCGCCCACAAAAGGCACACTGTGCGTAATTCCAAAATTTGCACTCACCTTGTTCTTGCAGTAGCGATAACATCTTGCTGGACGACGTGCCATCTCGTTGACTGTCTAGGAGATACTGCACTTCTTGCGAACGGTCTGTATGGTTAGAGGAAGGTGGTGGTTGTTGTTAAAAAAGGATGTTCATTCTGGAGTCATAATTCGCTTCGCCTTTGGTTGATTTCCAAGCAGCGAAGTTGCCACTAAGCCGCTTACGGATCTGGCCCTAGCCCTACAAATTACAAGTCTCCTTTGTTCGCAGGATAAAGGCAGTCTACAGGAACGTTGCGCTGCTGGTAACTTCCGATGTAGCTTGGGTCTTATAGTTAGTTCTCTATCGATGTAGCGAACCGTGGCTTAAAACACTGGCCAAGAAGCACTCGGTACAAGGTTACTTATGTGCACAGAACCATAGCCAATGCACGGTGATCTTCACGTCTTGTTCCTTGCTACCGGAGGAGCTATCTCTTATGTTTATGCTGTAGCACCAGTCAAGATATCCGAGTCACCAGCGTCCAACACAGCCATCGTAGAACATCTATAGAGCTTCCCACATGCAGTACCCAGCTCGATCTATGGTAAAGAGTCAGTACGTTTGTGTACCCTCCAAAGTCTTCTATCAAGACTCCTTCGTTGGGTAAGTCCTAAAGACCAGGGTCTTGTCGTTGGACTGAAAGCGGTATGACAGGGCATGGTAGATGGATGGGCGGGATGGCTTACGTTGTTGCCTGCAAAATGATGCCTGTAAACACTGTCAGCGACAACCATCCAATCTAATCTTTGCAAAAATGCCTTACACGTTGGTCTTCGATAGCATGGAGTAATATTCCAACTCGGATTTGCCTGGATTATAAGTTCGGAGTCAGAATTGCCTATCAGACGGGGATTATTGAACCTTGGAATATGTCCGTAGAGTAAAGACTCCCAAGGCACGTCTCAAGACTCAAGGTTTGGTCCGAAAGGGGGAAGATGGACTCTGAGGACGTACGCAGAGGAGGAGTGTTTCCGGCAATGATGACCAGTTTGGCTTTTCCGGATCGAAGAGTCTTGAGGGTACTCTTGTATCCCAAGGTCACTACATAAGATGAGGTGTCAGCCATTGAGTCTTTTGAAGTAGATGATCCAGAGCTCATGACTGCTAGAAGTAACGAACCTTTCCCGCTTTTCATGACGAGCGCCAAACGTGAATTGATCGACTCCGCCGTCTTCTTCGACTTTTTGGTCGCCGCTGGTGCCATCGTTGCGCTTTCTTGTCTTTGTTATTGATATGTGGTTGAACGCGCTCCGGTCTTTTCGGTGTCCAAGTGATGGAATTTCGCTGCGGCTAAAATTGTTTGTGTGGGATGATTTAGCGTGCCAAGCATCTCTAGAAAAAGCGGACCCTTAATCAGGCCTACATGGATAACCGAATTGGGCGTCGTTGCTTTGCCAGGAAATCCAACATCAACAAAGCACGAGAGATGAAGGTAATGCACCGGTCTCTGTGGGAACACCATGATCATCATCACGGTCGAGATCGCTGACCTCTATAAAGTGAGTATAAACAACACAGGTGGCGGACCGAACCATTAGGAATGCTCTCAAACATAAAGTTTTACGGGTTGTTGGAGTAAATTGTGGCTTTCAAAGCATGTCAGCTCCCAACAAGAAGACCGCGCCTCCAAATAATGGCACAAATACGAGGCCACCAGCCAACCCTACTTCTCGATCCTCACCATCCAGGTCTTCTACAAGCATCAATGGTCTGGGCAGATCACCTTCTCTCCGCGGTGGATTATCAAGGCCTGGGCGAGGCGGTACCGCTCGATCTTCTCCCCAAACGAGCTTCTTAAGCATGAATACTACGGCCTCTGACGAGGCGAGCGAGGATGATGCAAGGGCGGAGCATGTCTCACTGATGGACGAGCTCAGGAGTCGGGTACAGAAGGCCGAGACAGCATCGGAAGAGTATCAACGTCAATTGAATCTACTGCAGGCGCGCTTGCACGAAAGTCAGCAAGAGCAGGGCCAGCTTGAAGACCGGTTGCACCAGAGTAACAAGAACATCGAGGAGCTTGAAAGTGATCGGGCCCACTCTGCTCGCCAGAAACGGGAAATGCAAGACCTGTATGAGACAGAACGGACATCCATGTTGAAGGATAAAGCCGAGCAGAAGACGAGAGAAGGCGATTTGATATACGCCAATCAGCGGCTGAAAGAGGGTTTGGCACAACGGGAAACCCGAAACAATGGTGAAGATACCAGAATTGGATCACCCAGGAATCGTGAAAGTGACCAGTTCGCTCCACCCGCTGCAGCTTCATGCAGAGATTCCAAGGACCTTTCCAAGCAAGATACTTCAAAGCAGGTAATGCAGAAGGACCAGGTCATCAAGTCACTGCGTCTGGAACTAGCTGAGGCTCAGATCAAGATCATGGAATTGGACACTGGTGGAGGAGGGGGGCGAATTCACGAGTTGGAAAAGCAACTCCTAGAAACTCGTATCGCAAATGCCCGTCTCATGGAGGACAATGAAAGCTTCCAGCTGCTTCTGAGCGAGAAGACTTTGAACGGGGACTTCAGCAAAACCGAAGCAATGCAACAATCTTCCGGACTGGGCTCTCTAGCTGAAGAATTGGGTTCTGAAGAGATGGAGTCCACCGATGAAAAGTCGGACGACTACCGACGACTAGAGACAGAAGCGAAATCACTCAAAGACCAGAATAAGGCTTTGGCGAAATACATTGAAACTATCATTGGCCGTCTTCTGTCACACAAGGAGTTCGAGTACATCCTTGACAAAACACCCGATCTCATGTCTGGTGCACCGCGACCCCAGACTGCAAACACCGACAAGGAGCTACCGCCACCTCCGCGTGCCAAAGATGACGAACCCATTCCCGGTTTCCTGCAGAGAGCGACATCAGTCATCGCCGGATCAGCTAAGCGCCCTCGCCCCATTAGCCAGATAGGCACTTCTCCTGCGGCACCACCAAGTGAAGATCCTACCAAGGCACCTACTATACAGCTCGATCGGTCCCAACCCAACCGCTTGAGCACGCAGATGCGTTCTCAGTCTGAAATGCCCAACGCTGCTCCTCTAGTCAATCAAATGTATCGTGGTCCATCCTCCACAGGCTCGGGTGGGCCTATGCTCAGCCCCGGCATTTCGCCCGGCGTGACGACTGCAACTCGGACATCATTTTTCTCTCCTCCACTGGCTGCTAGTTCGAATGCCACATCTCGAGCACCATCTGGCAGCGCAAGCCGAGCTTCTCGCGAAAATAATAACGCGGGAAGCAGCTCGAATAGCACATTTAGTGACCACAGCGGAGGCGTGGATGGTAGTCCGCCCCGCGGCAACGGTAACAATGGGACCAACAATTACACTGGGGCTGTCATGACGCAAAGTCGCTTGAGGCCGTTGAGGTTGGTGCAGGAGAATCCGAAGCAAGAAGAGGATGCGGCTGCTGTAGCGGCAAGAAAGAAGGCCAATAGGGGAAGTTGGATGCCGACCTGGATGAATACGCAGAAAATAGGGATGTCGAGTGAGAACAACCCTTGAAGACCTATTCTGTTGACTTTTTGGATACGATACCCTGGGGCATGCGGAGGTTATGCACGAGGCGTAAGGCAGTAAGATCATAGGTTGGGTGGGGTAGACGCTCCGTCTACGTATACTATCCTGGGAATAGGAGCATTCTTTACTCATATACCAATAGACCGTCGTTCAACATAATTATGTAAGTTGTTGCGAGACAGAATCGATACCATATGTATACATGCAACTGCGTGACAGCTAGTATACGTTTCGTAGAGAGTACAAAGTATAGGGCAGCTATCTAAGCGAGATCTAAACTTTACGTCTTGGCTAATGTAAACAATCTTGTGACCAACGACATGTCAATGTCGCGATAACATACCGAAAGATGTCAATCAAAGCCGGTACACTGCCCAACGTCGTCCCCAATATAGTCCCATCCCTCCACCTGACAACCAGCAGAGGCCATTTGGGCCCCCTCCCCCTCGACCAACCGCGGTCAACCCACCCAACTCTCCTCAGATCCCAAAGGCGAACGAATAGCCTACGCTGTATGCTCCCCGACTCCGACCTACACCCCGCCAATTGACTAACCCTTTTCCCATACAACAGAACAATAAATCCATTTTCCTCCGCTCCATCGACCACCCCTCCCAATCAACCCAATACACCTCCCACACCACCACCGCAACCGTCGCCCGCTTCTCCCCCTCCGGCTACTATGTCGCCAGCGGGGACATCTCCGGTACCGTCCGCGTCTGGGACTGCGTCGGCGAAGGCGCCACCAAGGGCGAATACCCAATCATCAGCGGCCGCATCAACGATCTAGCCTGGGACGGAGACAGCCAGCGCATCATAGCCGTCGGCGACGGGAAGGAGAAGTTCGGACACTGCATCACGGCCGATAGCGGGAATACGGTCGGGGAGATCAGTGGACATAGTAGTCAGATTAATAGCGTGAGTGTGAGGCAGCAGAGACCGCTGAGGGCGGCGACGGGGAGCGATGATACGAGTTTGGTGTTTTATCATGGGGCGCCGTTTAAGTTCAATACGAGTTTGAGGAAACATCAGCGGTATGTTTACGGGGTGGCTTTTAGTCCGGATGGGGGGACGTTGGTGAGTGTGGGGGCTGACAAGAGGATTTGGCTTTATGATGGCAAGACGGGGGAGGCTAAGGGGGAGATTGGGGGTGGGGGAACATACGGGGAGTGTCTTCGCTGTGTCGTGGGCGAGGGATTCAAGGAGGTTTGTTACGAGTAGTGCGGATCAGACGGTCAAGGTTTGGGATGCAGAGGCTGGGAAGGTGGTGCAAAGCTGGCGGATGGGCGAGGAAGGGAAGGTCAGCATACCGGACCATCAGGTTGGGGTTGTGTGGCCTGCTGGCAGGTCGGATGGGTTGATCATCAGTCTAGGCCTCTCGGGTGATCTGAATTACCTCCAAGAAGGAAACCCAGGAACCTTGCGGACAGTTCAGGGACACCAGAAGAACATCACAGCTATCACAACCGACAGGGAACACAGCTCGGACCCGACTTTCTTCACTGGCAGTAGCGACGGCCGCATCTGTGCTTATGATGGGACGGGAGAGGGCGAGACTATCGATGGCGATGCCCACAAGAACTATGTCTCTGACCTCGCTACTTCCAACGCTGGTCGTATCTACAGCGTAGGCTGGGACGATACCCTCCGCTCCATCGATGTATCTGCAAGGACCTTCACCGGCACCTCAACTAAAACAGACGGTCAACCGCGCGGCGTTGCCTTGACATCCTCTAGTACGGCAATAGCGACACACAAAGGCATTTTCCTCCTCTCCCAGAAGGACAACTCAGTCATAAAACACGTACCAACAAAGTACGCCCCTACGGTCCTCGCAGCAGGCAAAAGCCACATCGCCGTAGGTGGTGACGATTCTCAACAGCACATGTACGACCTAGACCTCAACCACGTCAAATCGATACCGCACCCCTCGCAAGTCACAGCCTTGGCCTTCTCCCCAGCCTCAAACCAGTATTTGGCCGTCGGCTTCTCCTCCGGCAAAATCATCGTCTACGAACCCAACAACCCGGAACCGGTCACCACGAGATGGTCCGCGCACACGGGGAGAGTAATGAGTATCGACTGGGATGAGAAAGGCGAGAGAGCAGTCAGTGGAGGGCTGGACACCGATATCTTCGTGTGGAGCGTGAAGAAGCCGGGCCAGCGCATTAGCGTATCGCAGGCTCACAAGGAAGGCGTCAATGGCGTCAGATGGGCTGGCGAGAACGAAGTTGTGAGCGTTGGCGGGGATGCTGCTGTTAAGAAATGGAAGGTGGAAGGAGCTGTTTGAATAAAGGGTTAGAAGCATGCCCATGCGTCGATAGCGATATTAAGCAATTGAATAGACCAGACCTGGAGACGTGTGAGATACTAAGGGGATTGATCGTCGTAGATATCCCCCCTCCCGATTCCGCCGTGGTCGATAGACGGTGTTGAGGAAGTTGCAGAGTTCTAGGATTGGGTATGCACTGGAGGAGCTCTCACTACCCCGTTTACACACCTTCTTCCAAAGCTGCCACTGATGTTCAATTAAAGCGTAAATGTTGGAGTGATGCCTTGTTACCCCCAGGCTCCTCATACCGCGACGCCCTGCGTCTTTAATGCGTTGATGCCCGCCCAGGTACACTTATCATAACGTTTTCGGAAGCTGTTCTTGGAGACGGTAAGGTAATGCCTGGAGCGGTGTTTGTACCGTAAGCCTCTTTGTGGGGACGATGTCGTTGTATCAGATTTCCTACTCTGACGGCGTGTACGGTTGAGGGAATCATAGACGTACAGTCTCATGGGGATGAGTCCGGGACAGAGAGGGGTAGAGAAGTAGAGAGGAGAGGTTGTTGTCCTATCAGTTTTCACCATTTTGGATCAAAAGCGGTACACAATGGGGAAAGCGAGAGATGGTGCCTGCAGAGGAGGAGGAAGTCATGTACGCAAATAGCTCTTGCTGAGTGGTTTCGCATCAAACTCAAGCAGTCGCTCTTGCTATACTCATATCGCCCGCGGCCCAACTAGCACTCAAATATACCACAAAGTCCTGCCTCTGGCCAATCCTCGCCGTACCCCCCTGATACCCCCATCTCGCCGTGACACAGCTCCGCACGAGCAGCGCAGCCGCGTGCGCTACTAGAATCGGTTGGAAAATGCCATCTGCAGTGTCCGTAACACGGGCCAGGATTATGGAGCAGGTTCCGGATGCGGATTCGACGGGGAGGATGGAGCTGCGGTCCCAGTGTTCGAGGAGCATGGCGCTGGGGGAGACGACGAGGGCGTAGAGAGCGGTGTGGCAGTCCGAGGGCTGGATGTGCGGTTGGCGAGGGTTGGGAAGGAAGCAGTGGGGGTCGATTGCGTTGGTGGTGTTTAGGGAGGAGGGTGTGGAAAGGGTGATGTTGCTGAGGGTTGGAGGTTGGGAGAGGTCTCGTTCGACATGTTGGACTGGAGAAGGATGATCCGGATTCGCGTTGTCTGATGCTGGAAACAGAGCTGCTGCTGACAGTACAGAGAGTAGGAAAGAGAAGAAAAGGTTGTTGAAAAACATGTAGGTAGATGGCTTCGTAGGCTCGGCAATATACAATTGAAAGACAATTGAATGCAAGAACTGCGGAGACGTTCATTGCAGAATGGTATTCCGGGCGCTTCAAGCGCGCTCGGAAGGCCATAGGTCTGACAGTGCGGGTATGGTTGTCGAGCCCGTCAAATCATGTAGAGCAACGATAGCGCCAGTCGCCTCTCCAATGCTGCGGTTGCGGCTAGTAGCCCTGTCATTGACGGTGAGTGGGCTTGTAAAGGTGTAAATACTCCGCTGAGTTGGCTTTTTCGGCACAAAGCCGGCGTGTTTGCTTCACGGCTTCTAAGATTCCGATATCGATCCATATCGCCGCTGTCCCTAGCTTCATGCCGAAACAGACGTGTTTCATGAGGCCTTCATACTCTTCGGCTTGCTGATTCCTGACTTGGCACAAACAACTTCCATGCGCCTTTCAACGAACTCGAATTGGGACATTGCAATTGTTCTCTGGAAGCTTTCCCTAAAGCATCTATGCATGCTTATTGCTTGTTAGCGATTCACCCCACCGCTGATGCACAACCGTCGCCAAAGGAGTAATTGATGACGCCAACGTGAACAATGGAAATGTAGAGGTCATGATGAATATCGGCCTGGAAACTGTGTCCATCATACGTAGTAGTATCCGTATCTGTTTTGGATTTTTCCATATGGTGGAAGCAGCAAATTGAGACGCGGAAATTCAAGCGTTGAAAGTCATGACTGCCCTTTACACAGAGAGGCAAATCTGTTGCTCTGTGTTTGCCTTGTCTATGCTCAGACTGCGAGTAAATAGTATGGGACTGGTTCCCTATCAGAGCTGTTAAGGTCCAGGGTTTTGGTGGCATCTGAGACCTCTAAGGTACTCCTAACGATCAGAAATTGTCGAACCTCACCCGCCTTTCAACGTGACCATCTTCATCAAATATGGCTGTCGCAGGATGAAGAGACGTCAAACAGTAATATGTACTTTTATCTACTTACTCGTACATAATAATTCAATAACCTCTCGTGCTCATGGCAACAGCAAGATGCTAAGCAGGTGGCAATATGTAAGAGTAAGGTAGATCTCTGACAAGGGTGCCTCGCGATCGCCGCTGCAAAAAAAAAAACAAAAACAAACCAAAAAAGGCGAAGAAATCAATCACGCAGGATCACGGCTCTGCTGTCAGAGATAGACTAGTCCCAGAACTGCCTAGAGCCACAACTCGGCTATACTTTTTTGTTTACCGGTACGCGTCTTCCAATGAATCGAAGGCAACAACGTTTACATTAAACCATCCAACATCTTTATTGCTGACGACTACGGCGCGCACTCCAGTCTTTCCCTGTCAGCACATCTCCACCTCTCGCGCAATCTTTCTACTTGGATTCTGTCCTGCGGCCGAATACCACGGGTGCTGAGCTCAGATTGCGACATACCCTGCCCCGCAACTCGCAACTCGCAAAGTCCCATCCAGCAATTTCACAGTCTACAAGAGGAGGTGGATGGGGATAGGCTGAGGGGATGCTTGGGGGGTACCAGTTCTGAAACACACATTCCTTTTGGCAACATTCCGGGGACACGTTTCAGCGCGTATGCGACTTTGTTTGTATACGCAGGCTATCAATAAGACGCGCGCAATTTTCGGACACCGGGAGCAGAATCTCACTCCGAACACAAGCACTGAGATCATTGAAAATCAGGCCAAACATCCGTATACCTCATCGACCGGAGCAATCACCGACATCATCACCCCACCTACGTAAGACCAGAAACAGAAACCACCTGAAACTCCTCATGGTTGGGTCCTACTCTTCACATGGCGATGCAGGTGGAACTTTACACTGTCCGTCGCCAACTCACATACACCATGTCGACCCAGCTTCAGCTTTCAGACAATTACGGCGCTCTCTCTCTAGATCACCATCCAAAGGTCCTGCGTTTCGTCTAGTTACGTCAAAGTCAACATCCCCGTCACCTAGCTCTCCGCTTTCGCACTCGCGAGAACCACCTCCAAATCGATCGATATCGGCAAGCATGCTCTCGCCTACACATGTCTCATCTCCATCTTTGCTGGCATTTCCTTACCCCTACAGTGCACGGAAGATCAGACCTGCCACTCGAAAACTGAGTCCTATGCGCAATCCTTCACGCTCCAATAGCATCCAGCGCAGTCCAAGAAAGAGAACACTGAGCGAGTCAAGAAATCCTGGAAACGCCACACCACAGTCATCCGCCGAATCAAGTGACGATCAGGAGAACAGAAATGAGCGAAGCGTAAGTCCTGCCGAAGATTCGATGCCAGACGTAATATACAAGGCGAATGCGCCTCCACCAGGTAGCAGTCCGTTTGCGCCCGCTCGTGCAACTAGGAACTTTGAGAAAGGCAACAGCTGGGGCGCAAAATCCAGTCCGCTGAAGAGAAGTGATGGAATTATGAACTTGGATCAAGGGAACCCGGGAAGCCCGTCAAGAAAGAGGAGAAGTTTGCACGGAGGCATGTTTAATACGGACTTCAACATTTTCGATCATGAAGCTGCGTTCGAGGAACATGACGAACCGTCCCCGACCGAATCGACAATGAGCATGGACTCAAGTGCTCCAGTTGACCACTTGTCAGCGGTGCCCAAGCGGACATCATCGCTGCGGAGAACAACTTTGCAGCAAAGACATGACAAGCCATTATTTGCAAGGTCGAAGCCTAACACTGATCTTGCTCTTGAATTTGCTACGCCAGGGCATGCCTCACAGAAAAGTAGGCTTCGAATGTCGCTTGACAGCGTCTTGCCCTCTATGGCCCGGGATAGCCCATTTTCTTCGCAAGGCTGTCTACCTAATGCTTCTGCACATCCCATGTCTCAGCATGGCTCGAAGCAGACTGGGTCCAGCCAAACATCGCAACCCCAACGTCATCCTCTGTCACGGACATTGTCTCAGTCTACTTCGAATTCGAGCATGGCAGAAGACTCGCCCACGCACATTCCAATCCGGCAGCCTGAGCAGCGACGAACGTTTGTCGACTTTTCAAAGTCGCTCCCGGTAGGCGCTGCACGGCCCAGTTCTCGCGACGGAGAGTTATCAAGCCAGGTTTCTTCAGGAACTTCTTTTGCAACGCCCGAAAATTACAAGTTGGTCAAACCACTACCCGCAGCGTTCATGTCAACCGGACTTATCTCGAAGCGTCATAAGAATGTAGAAGACACGCAAGCTGGGTTCGGTGCGAGCAAAAATTCCATGCCGGACACGCCTTGCAAACGCCACAGCCTTGCGGAGATACCATCCCCATCAGCGCCGCGCGAAAATACCTTTGCAAAAGCTCATCATACCAGACATTCCTTCGGCACACCATCGACGCCATTCAACCCGCACACCACACGCCTAGCGCCTGAGACTTTCGGGAAAGGTGTCAGTATATTTGGCAGCAATATGGGCGGCAGCCTTCGACGGACCTCCAGCTTTCTCAATACCGACATTGAAGAATTGCAATCACCGCCTAGGCAAGACGATAGTCAGTCCAGCGCTGAATGCGACATTCCCCCAACTCCAACGAAGCAAGCCGGCATTTCGGGTAGCGCCCATCAGACAACATTTGGAGGAAGCGCAACGCGCAAGGACTTTGCTAGTCCTGGGTTTGGTGCCTCTGTTGGTGCGGAGACCCAGTCTTTCCAGCATGAGCAAGATTGTAAGTTGATTCCATTTGGGACACCATCAGGAAGTGTGGATGGAGACAGTGACGGCTTGATGGACGATTCTCCATCAACCGCCCTGAGATTCAGAAACTTTTCCTCGATGACCCGCTCTTTCACCCATTCCCGTCTATTACGGAATGTGAAGTCACCGACTCCGCTCCGCAAGACATCTTCCCTTGCGCTCGATTTTCTGTCAAGCAGATCAAAAGCTAAACCAAGTCCCCTATCTCCAGCCAGCCCTCTAAACGACCGAATGCAACACTTATCCCCTCATACGCCAAAAGGGAGCATGATCCCGCCTGACCCAAGTGGCCTGTCGATATCTGCGCATGCAAATGAGCAGCTGCGGCCCATGACTGCTTCGGCGAGCAGCGCGTCGATGTATCCTCCTGCGACCCCAACTGCTCCTAGGGACTCTTTCGCATCGTTCAAAAAATCGACCTCTAGCATGACGCCTCCTCATGGCTCAGTTGCGGTCGAGATCGACCCCGTTCTGACTTCTCGTTTCGACAAAGTAGATCTGATCGGCACGGGCGAATTCTCTCAAGTATATCGTGTAACGCAAAAGCAGGAACTCAAGGGTTCCCAAAGCTACTTCTCAATCCCCCAGGCACGGACTTCACCCAGGACACCGTTGCCAGATCGAGTCTGGGCCGTTAAAAAGTCTCGCAATGCATATATAGGGCCGAAAGACCGACAGCGAAAGCTTCAAGAAGTCAACACACTGAAAGCGCTTGGACATTCGGATCATACCGTACAGCTTTTCGATAGCTGGGAGGACAAAAACCACCTGTATATCCAAACGGAGTTCTGCGAAGAGGGTAGCTTGGACTCATTCCTTGATCAAGTAGGACGCAAAGCTCGACTTGACGACTTCAGGATCTGGAAGATCCTGCTCGAACTATCGCGTGGTCTCAAGCATATCCATGATTCGGGCTTCATCCACTTAGACCTCAAACCAGCTAATGTCTTGATCACTTTTGAAGGCGTCTTAAAGATCGCTGATTTTGGCATGGCAACTCGGTGGCCAGCTCAGCCAGGCATAGATGGAGAAGGCGATCGAGAGTATATTGGACCCGAGATACTCAGGGGGCATTTTGATAAGCCAGGAGATGTCTTCGCCCTAGGACTCATCATGCTTGAGATAGCAGGAAATGTAATGCTACCGGACAATGGAGCGTCGTGGCAACGACTGAGAACAGGTGACATGAGCGACGTTCCAAGCCTGACATGGAGCTCAGGGACCAGCAGTGTCCTTCGGGACTCCTTGGGGAAGCCTCTTTCCCAAGACGCATCGGTCGAAGACTTCTATGGATCGGACTCAGGAGAAGACGATTTCGGTTCTCCGAAATTCTTGCGCGGCCGACGTGAAAAGGAAATGAAGAACGGCCCGTTCAAGCTCCATCGATCCGGTGAACTTGCTCACCCGCCAGCCTTCATGATCGACTCCAAAGACCCAGAAGCTCTTGACAATATTGTCCGCTGGATGATTTCACCCGAAACCATCAATCGGCCAGTCGTGGATCAGGTCCTTGGAACGATAGGCGTTCAATGGGCTGAGTCCAGGAGACGAGCAGGTGCTACGATATTTGAAGGCAATTGGGGGCCCGCAGACGAAGTGCTTGCGGATGACGCGGAAATGATTGACGTGTAGGACTTCTCCCAACATCATAAGACGAGCAATCTGTGATTTGATGACTGCCCTAAGATCTGGATGACTAAGGGCAGACGTGAGGCGATTTGGCGTTCTATGGATAGAAGGACACTTGGAGATTTCGAAATCAAGCCTGGATGGGAGGTTTGAAAGCCAGCAGCGATAGCTTTTGCATTTGCAAATGAGAGGTTCCTTTCGACGACGATGTTACGATTTCCGACCATTATTCCCCAGCTTTGACGCTCGCATTAACGGTGTACCATTTGGCTCTTCTTCGACGATTCGCTTCTCGTGGACACCAAATTATCACATGTTACGGAACACCCTTTACTTTCACCAAAAGCTGTCAACTAGACCTTGAGACATTTCGCCACCGAGGCCTCGAAGCGCAGGACGATGATTTCTAAAGCAGCACATCTACATTAGTCTTTGACGACATTCACGAGCTCTCCAGAGGGACTTGGCTTTGCATTAGCTAGGACGATACCATAGCATGTTCAGAATGCTGGGCAGGATCTTGGCTTGATGATGGCTTGATAATTGCATTACCTCTAAGGCATAGATAGATGAACCGAATAATCTTGATCATACCTTGCAGCTCTTGGAACCGGATGTGCTTTAATTTCGAATGGGGCGATATCCGACCGGGGAGGAGAGGTGTATTGCTTGCAAGCTGTGCGAGGCTATTTGCCCGGCGAGCGCTATTACGATTGAGGCCGAGGAGAGAGTATCTGTAGAGTGTGTTCTTTGGTGAAGGTAATTGGGTAATGCATCTATTGCATAGCCGTTTTGGCCGTTTTCTTGGCAGGGTTCGCTTCGAGTGCAGCCGCCAAGCTGCCGCGCGCTTGGAGAAGCAGCTCTCTTCTCCCAAAATTTCATGATGAGTAAGTCCTTTATTATTGTCTTGCACTTCTGCGTTGTACATGGTCTACGGTCAATTGACTTATTTTGGTTTCCTTGATGTTGTTTTCACCTTCGTCTGTACTTTTGCGATTCTGGATCGCCATAGGTTCGCTGAGTGCTAACGCCTACTGCAGTCCAGTACATTTAATATTCCCTCAAGCGAGTCACGATGCGTTCTCAGCTCACGCGGTATGTCTTCCGACAGATAATACATAATGAACTATATTCGAGCGCACGATGCTGGTTCCCCACCACAAGTCATTGCCTGCGGGCGCGGCGAGGCCCCGTCATCCCTACCGCTCCCATGAGAACCCTCTTTGGATTTGGACGCAAGCCAAAGCGACAGCCAAAGCCCGTCAAATACGAGCCAGGTTTTGAGCCATTGATGGAATTGAATGGGATATTGAGAATGGGAGCCCGAGCGCCACCTCCTCAAACATTAGCACGGGCATTCGTGGACTTCTTTCGCTTCAAGCATAGGACTACGCGGGCATTGGAGGACACACAAGCTCAGTACGCTCTAGAGACATTCCAACATCTACAGATGACATACACCGAGGACCTTAGTTTTGGACTTACGTGCGAGGACCTGAGGATGGCATTGAAGACGCTGGGAATCGTTCGCACAAAAGAGTACCAGTACAAGGCCCATAGTGAGCTAGCCAAAGCGGTGTTTGAGGAACTTAAGAAGAGGAGGGAGACCATGACAGATGATCAAGAGCCACCTGTGTTGTTTCATCAAGATCTCTTACCCTTCATACAAGTCATGGCACGATTCGGTGAAGCCCTCTACGCCCGGGATCTTGTTGAAAGATATTGGGAAGACTGCCTAAAGCCTATGAGAGCGTCTCCATGGTCTCGAGTAATAAGGGGCTTGATTCGAGAGAACAGAGCCGAAGAGCTGCAGAAGACTGTCACTATCATGCAAAAGTACAATATACCGTTCGATCACAAAGTCCACCAAACTATCACTGTGTTCTATGCAGCTCACCAAGCGAATATGGAAATGACAAAGAAGTGGTACCAACATCCTATCGCTAATAGAGGGACGCCCACAATTATAACGGATGCTACCGTGCTGAAGCTGTGTATCAGCCAAAGCGAGCTTGACTGGGGGGACCCTATATTCAAATCGCTGATAGCGAGAACGCCGGAGGAGAAAGCGCCATGGGATGTGATATTCCAATGGGCGGCTGCTAAAGGCAAAAGCGTCGACGAGATCGAGAGCATGATGGAGGTCATGGCACGACGGCAAGAAGAGAAAGGGTTGACGTTATCGTTGGACATGGAGACTATCAATGGCTTGGTTGAGCTTGCGAACTCGAGAAATGACCCTTACACTGCCGAACGGTACGTGTCTCTGGGTCAGAAACGGGGGTTTCGGCCCAATGCGCGAACATACCTCTTACAGCTCGACTATCGAATAAAGGTTGGGGACCTTGGTGGGGCAAGGACTGCTTACGCTCGTCTTCAAGGTGAAAAATCAGTCAACTCGGAGGATTTGCCTCTCCTAAACAAGCTCATCGTCGCTCTTTGCGCAGAAAAGCGCCAGGACTACAATACTATAATGGGCCTCGTCGAAGACTTGGTTGAACGCAAAGCACGCTTCGAGCCCGAAGTGGTAGCTGCACTTTCCCACCTCCACCTCCAACGCGGCGAAATGGAAGATCTAGTGGACCTCCTTAACACTCACGCCTTCCAATACGGCCTTGACCAACGCGCTTCGATCAGCGAAGTTCTCATGTCCCACATTTTTAAGCACACTACCCAAGTCTCTCGCGCTTGGGATACCTACAACATCCTGCGGCAGACTTTCTCCGAGATTGACGTTCCCACGCGAATCTCCCTCATGCAACACTTCTTTACCCGCAAGCGCTCCGACATGGCCACCCACGTCTTCGGCCACATGCGCCAACAACAAATTAAATCTCTTCGCCCCACCGTTTCCGCCTACGTAACTTGTCTCTCCGGTATAGCTAAAGCCGGCGATTTTGAGTCTCTACAAACTGTTCATAACATGATGAAGCTCGACTCGGAAATTGAACCGAACACACAGTTGTACAACGCCCTCATGCTCGCCTACACGGGCTGCGGGGAACCCAACACTGCGCAGGGCTTTTGGGAGGATATTGTGCACTCGAGGGAGGGGCCGAGCTATCCTAGTATCCAGATAGCATTGAGAGCGTGTGAGAGGGCGGCGTTCGGCGAAAGGGTGGCGAGAGATATTTGGGCGAGGTTGAAGAGGTTCGAGATCGAGGTTACAAAGGAGATTTATGCTGCATATGTAGGATCTTTGGCTGGACATAATCTATTCCCAGAGTGTGTCAAGCTCATCAATGACGCGGAAAAGGAAGCGGGGTATAAGCCTGATGCTCTTCTGTAAATCCGCCGACTCCTTAACGCTGTGGTAGATTGGGATATCATAGGCTGACATGCAGCAGGATCGGCACGTTTTATAACGCCGTCAAGAGCGATAGTAATAAGCAGAAGGTTAAGGAGTGGGCTTGGGCATCGTATCCGGAGGCTTATGAAGAGTTGCTGAAGTTGGGGCAGCATGAGGTTACGAAGAGCAGTGGTGAGTATGAGGATGAGTTTGTGCATTCGAGGGAGACGTTCTTCAATATCGGACCAATTGGGAGGGATGTGGAAGCTTGAGCTTCAGAATTTCGACAGAGATCGAGATACTCTAGCAGAGAGAATACATTAAGACCTGAATTTGAGGTCCGCCTTTGGATAGGACCGCCTTGAATCGCTCCGTGTCTAAATATTCGTCTCTCGGCCCTGCTCTTTGACTTTTTTAAAACTACACATTTTCAGGCTGGAGGCCATGTAAATGGCAGATCTTCATGGACAGCGGCGCTGTTTCTACACCGCAGCTGTGAAACAAGCATCACCGCGGCAGATCTTTTGTTCGCCTTCGTCGATTTGCTACTTCTCCGCATTTGATTCTTTGTAGTCCGTCAACGGATCTTCTGGTATTGTCAAGTCGTAGTACATGGCCAATCAATTGAGTGTTTTGAAACGAAAGGCTCTTCCGTGCCGGGAAACACAATCACCCAGCCCGAAACCATAAGGTGCAAGTCTGGCAAACTGTACACATGAAAAGGACACACATCTGGGTGCTAAGTCGAACAAAGCTCCTCTACAAGTACTTTTGTCTCGGCTCCAGCGAGATTGTGGCTGGAGGCTCAGGATTGAGCCCATTTTCAGGATTGAGACGTACGATAATGTTCCTTCTAAACCAACTGATAGTTGGATGAACGTTTTCCTGGAGTAAAAGAAAAGCGATGAATAAGTACAATTGTAAGACTAGCAGATCGTTGGTCACGGAGATACTTTACCTCCTTCCGCGCTTGACGCGAGAGACGCCAAAGTAAGGTCATCCTTCCCAGAGCCAGAGTATGCTTGTCTCACAGACTTCCAGCTGCCGCTTTCAAGAACCTATACCTATGATTACCAGACCTTTATCGCATTGGCGCGCTTCAACCTCCTCCGGTCTGTCTACCGGAAGAGTAAGATGGCTGCGCCAGGCGGTTTTCTCGACTCCATTTCCCCATGGAGCACAAGAAGCAGCACTCCAAAGCCGGGCCAGGGCAAGGAACTGGAACCTTCGAAGTTGAGCAACCAGCAGGGTGCTGATCATAGCATTGGTCATCGCCATCGGCTCAGTCTCAGTCAGTATCCTAAGGATTGTCCTCAGAGTCAAGTGAGATGGTTCTACGCAGTGGATGTAAGCTCTCGGCTGCGGCATTATCCTTGTCCAGGGCTTTTCTAAACCGTCTAAACAGTCCCCAAAGCGGAAACCCCTACCCCTCGATCAGCCTAAGGATGCGAAGCCCCTTCTAGCCCCTAAGAAATACGCAGCCTTTTCTGTCCGCGACTCCCGATCCGTTGAGACGGCATTTCAGAAGATGGCTGAAGATGAACATGACAAGCGTCGAGAACATTCACCTACAGGTGACATTGGAGATGTAGGCAGTCGACAGGAGCAAATCATCTATACCACAGATGGAGATGGAGGCGATCAGGGAGACGCAAGTACTCGCAAAACACACGGATCGCGTGGGAATACTAGCATCAATGAGGCTACGAGTTCCGAAAAAGGAGGAATAGTCAAAGTCCCTGTCAACGAAGACTTCTTGTTCGATGTTGACATCGAGGCAAGAGAGCTTGCTCCAACGTATTGGCTAGGCCCAATCTACGACGTGCGCCGTGGAAGCTGGTTTTACCAAGAAGGCTCCTCCCTTCGACCCTGTGATGAGAACCTTGCAATCCAACTAGAAGAAGGATATCTTAAGGTAAAACCATGGCGGAACGAAATGCTTCAACCTGCCTCCCAACCAAAGTCAAGACCTGTCTCAATGAACGCTGCGGATATTCAGAAGTCTGCTGGTGCAACCGAGAAACCGAGTGGAGAGCCCTCGATACCAGCAAAGTTCGAACTGCAGACGCAGCGACTATTCGGAGCCTATATGAATTCCGTGGTGACATATCAAGATGCCACAACTGCTTGGCTACTCACTGATGATTTCCTCTCGCGGATGAGTAGTACTGTATATCAGAGATTCGCTGGTGGCGGCCATCTCGGAGGTGTCAAGGTTCTACGAGGCTACTCGGAAGCAAACAAGGCCAAGGAGGCTAAGAAGGATGGCGATAGCCCTAACACCAAGAAGGCTGAGGCTGCGACGGAGAATTCAAAAAGGGGACCTGCAACTCCTAAGGTTGACAGAGAAACTTCCGATGATGAGCAGGTGAAGCGCTCGGCGTCTGCAGCGCAACAAGAGCCGCGCCTAGTAACTTTGGAGAGGCAATTGTCTTCGTTTTCCGACGATCCCGCAAAACAGGAGGAAGAACGACGACAAGCGGATGAAGATGAGATCAAAGAAGATTACAAGGATGCCGACAGCCAGGACCAGGGTCGAGAGATTGAGCATCTGATTCTTGTCACGCATGGCATTGGACAGGTAAGCGACTATCTTCATCCGCTACCAATACTTCTGCTGACCCGGTGTGCAACCAGAGGCTTGGACTACGTATGGAAAGCATCAATTTCATTCATGATGTCAATGTCCTGCGCAAGACTCTCAAAAGTGTCTACGAAACATCGCCCGACCTCCAAGCACTGAACGCCGAAGTCGAAAAATTACCAAAGAATTGCCGGGTGCAAGTGCTGCCGGTCGTATGGCGGCATCTTCTCGACTTCCCGAAACAAAGCTTCAGACAGAATGAAAGGGAGCAAGATCTCACTGACAATGATGCTTTCGGCGAGGATGACGAGTACCCTAGCCTGGAGAACATCACAGTCGAAGGCGTTCCTGCGATTCGCAACTTGATCACCGACCTCGCTCTCGACATTCTTCTATACCAAAGTGCCTACCGAGAGCACATCGCCGGCATCGTGCAAAGAGAGTGCAACCGTGTCTACGAGCTCTTCATACAGAGAAATCCCTCCTTCAACGGCAAAGTCAGCATGATCGGCCACTCTCTAGGTTCAGCAATCCTCTTCGACATTCTGTGTCATCAAAAAGACGTCAGTTTAGCCCCACAAGGCCTCTACAGGCACAGACAGCCTGGTTCAAGAAGTAGCACTGTGGCCAAGAACCTGGAAACATCGGACCTTGGCCTAAAATTCGAAGTTGAGGACTTCTTTTGCCTGGGCTCTCCACTTGGACTCTACCAAATGCTCAAAGGCCGCAAGATTGCAGCTCGTCGGACAACTAGTGGCATAGGTGCGCAAAGCCCACTGAATCCGGATTCTCTCGATGATCCTTTCCTTGGTGCTGCGTCTACGCAAACAAGCAATGCGACTAGCGAAAGAGAGGGGGACATTCTGTCCATCACAGTGTCAAGTCCAAAGTGCCAGCAGATCTACAACATTTTCCACCCGGCAGACCCAATCGCGTATAGGATAGAACCATTAATCTCACGAGCTATGTCATCTATGAAGCCACAGGTCCTGCCCTACACCAAGAAAGGCATATTTGGTGTTCAAGGCCAAGGTCTGACTAACATTGGGGCGCGAGTTGGCCAGAGCGTGTCCGGCCTATGGTCAAACTTTACATCTGGGATGGCAAGCAGCTTGTTAAATCGCAGCCTCGGCCTGACAGGCGAGGGCCAATTATCTTCTTCAACAGCGATGCATGCTCCCCAGATTCAACGCAAAGAAAGCCCATCGGCCGGCGCCGGTACAAACGTTACCACAGGTGGCGTGGTCTCCGAGCAAGAAGAGAACTCAGAACATCCCCCAACACTCATCGATTCTGAGATAGAGACGCTGTACGCCGGCTTTGAAAAGCGAAGAAAAAGCCATCAAAGCGATGAGACTCGAGACTTGGGCGAGAGTGCTGCATGGATGGAGGCTGAAGAGAGATCGAAGCGTCTGAAGCGGGAAGAGGCCAAAGTGAGGGCGCTGAACAGCAATGGTCGTGTCGACTTCAGCGTACAGGAGTGAGTGGTTGCAGAGAATCCCGACTCGGTTTCTGTGTCGCCGGTGCTGACATTTTCATTTCCTAGGGGCCTCCTCGATATCTCCCTTTGGGCGAGCATTGCCAGCCATCTGTCGTACTGGGCGGACGAAGATGTCAGCCACTTCATGATATCGCAACTTCTGTCCCGGCAACGAGTCATCAAACGATGAAGAAGAAAAAATCACGCACTCGATGGATCAGCATAGCCTCGGAGTCAGGAACATAAGGTATACCCGGGAACGGAGACTTGTGACATCAGTTTTCCCTTTTACTCCGTAGCATCTATAGAATCTAATTCCATTTTCACATCATACTCCCCGGACTCCACGGTGTTCCTCTCTACGGGATCAACCACCTGATAGCGTTGGGGTTTGACCAGTTTGTAGCCTGGAATCCATGCCGATGTGGCGCTGAAGGAGTAGCCGATGGAATATTTGAGGGGGGTTTGGCCGAAGATGGTGCGTGTGTGTTCGCTGGGGGAGTAGCTGAAGGAGTAATCGATGGAATGTTCGAGGTGGTTTTGTCCGGGAGTGTTGCTTGTTTGTTCGCTGGGGGAGTAGTCGATGGAATTTTTGAGGAGGTTTCGTCTGGGAGTGTTGCTTGTTTTTTCGCTGGGGGAGTAGTCGATGGAATATTTGAGGGGGTTTCGTCTGGGAGTGTTGCTTGTTTTTTCGCTGGGGGAGTAGTCGATGGAATAGTTGAGGGGGTTGTTGCCTGAAGATATTGCTTGTGTGTTCCTTAAGGGAGTAGCCGATGGAATATTTGAGGGGGTTTTGCCTTGTTGCTGCTTAAGGAGCAAGCGATGGAAATTTGAGGGGTTCTTGTTTGTTTATTTCGCTGAGGGAGTAGCCGATGGAATATTTGAGGGGTTGTTGCCTAAAGTTGTTGCTTGTATACTTCTACTGATGAAGAGTAGCCGATGGAGCTTTTAAGGGGGTTGTTATCTGAAACTGTTGCCAATATGGTGCTGAAGGGGTAGCCGATGGAGTTTCTGAGGGGGTTATCGCCTGAAGATATTGCTTGTAAATTCGCTGAGGGGAGTAGCCGATGGAATACTTAAGGGGGTTGTTGCCTAAACTTATTGCTTGTATACTCACTGATGGAGTAGCCGATGGAGCATTTAAGGGGGTTGTTATCTGAAACTGTTGCCAATATGGTGCTGAAGGGGTAGCCGATGGAGTATGCTTAAGGGGGTTATTAGCCTTAAGATAGCTTGTATACTCGCTGACAGGAGTAGGCCGATGAAATTTGAGGGTTATTATCTAAAACTATTACTTCATGTGTTCCTTAAGGGAGTAATCGATGGAGTATTTAAGGGGGTTATTATTAAAGTTGCTACTCGTGTGTTTCTTAAGAGAGTTACTAATGGAACTTTTAAGGGGGTTGTTATCTGAAACTGTTGCCAATATGGTGCTGAAGGGGTAGCCGATGGAATATTCGAAGGGGTTACTGCTAGAAGATATTGCTTATTTGTTTGCTGAGGGAGTAGTCAATGGACTATTTGAGGGGGTTGTTGCCTGAGAATGTCGCCCGTGCAGTGCTTGGAAAGTCAACGTGGACGAGTTTTATGGCCGTTTTTGCGAGCGGTTGCCTTCAACTTGAGGCAGAGACCAGGTGAGTGCCCTTTGTATGGCACAGATGTGTTCTCCAAAAATCTCGGAGGAGATCATATTTTTGTGGTTACGACGCAAGAGCTTGCCTAGCATTGAGCGGAGTGGTACCGGTAATACTCAACATTTCCGATGCTATTCCCATAGAATATGCAAGTCGCGTAGGTGAATCGCCTTCCATCGGTCGGAACATACCAGCCAATGGAGTGTATTGCGCTTTCCATCGGCCGGGAAATACCAGCTAATGGAGTCTGTCGCCTCTCATCGCTGCAAGCCTCGTTCTCGAATAGTCATGCCTGAAGATTGGCTTGCATGAAGGTCGGGTAATTTGGTGTCCAAAAGGCTCAACGGCATGAGCGGCTCCCTTGGTAGAAGGTGGACGAGCAGATGATCCGCATTCTCTCGGCCATAAGCTCATCAACCAGTAGGATCCATTCGATTCCCTGATGGTAAGCCTTATTCTGAAATGATCATCACTGCGGGGTATGCGTCAACAGTAGGTAGTAGCTTAACATTAAAAGGATCAGCTGAAGGATTGCTTACCCTGGTGCTTCGGATCATATGCACGAGAGCCAAGTGACTTGGTTGCTATCTATCGGCCTAAGAGTATCAGAGTGTCGATCTCTCTCCTCCGTGGACTGAAAATCTTGAATTAACACAATGACTGGAAAGGCTTGTGCGGGAGGTCAGAAAAGTAGCATCAAAAGGATGAAGGAGTGGATTTCCTCTCATGTTGCATCCGAGATACGCACCAAGGCCAAATGACCTGCTTCCTACCTATCGGTGATAGCATCAACAAACCGAAGAACTGCCTTCCCCACTTTGTCAGGCATGATTTGGAACGATTAGCTGCGGGGTTTGCTTCAAGATGAGGTGGCTTGGCACCTCAAGGCGCGACGAGTGGACTGCGTGCCATCAGGAATGCGGGCACTCGCAGGTGAGTTGATTTTTACCTAGCGGTCGCAACGTTAACACAATTGAGACCTTCCTTTTCCGGTACTTCCAGGCTTGACTTGAAACAACTACCGCTGGCAAAACTTAGGTCGAGCTCAGATCGCTGGGCAATGAAAATAGATTGCTGTATCCGAGGAGATACATGAGGGCAGGGCGACTTGGTCTCTACATCGCTCATACGAAATGCAGCATCTCGAGCCAAGATGATGGTGTCGGCTTAGAGCTTCAAGTCACTAAAGTACCTAGATGCAGCACTAAGGGAAAGCCCGCAGCCGAGCGCGTACCGTACCTTAGCGTTGGAAATCCGGAGATTTATTGACGCTAAACACGCTACTTTTTTCATGCAAGCCCTTCAACAGTGAACTATATCAACATGAGGCCAAAATGCAAAGCCGGGGACTCCATTGGCTGGTCTGTTCCGACCGATGCAAATCGAATTACTTGCATTCATCCTGGAAGTTGCATAAATTAGCTGTCGATCTGTCGAGCCGTAACCGAGGTACCTGACGTCTATGCACCATTTTCTGCAGCAATTATCCTGGGGGAGGCTGGCGATAAGGAGTGGCCAGTGTTCCCACTGGCTGGTATGTGCCGGTTCGGACGATACGAAAGCTAATCCTATGCTCATTGCTCATCCTGCAAGAGCAGAAATTTTAGCATGATCGGCAACCAACGCGTTCAGCTTCCCGGTTCCAATGATGCCTTCATGCAGGCTATTTGGCGGCGAGTATACGGAAATAAATGTGTTAAGCGGAGAAGTGGGATCGTTACTGGCTGATATTGTTTCAGCCGATGCGAAGTAAGTCCCTGCCCAACCCGCACAGGGTAGGCTCGATCTGTGGAGCATTTAGATACAAAGTACCTGATCTTCACGCATAACACTTTGCAGTGCTTATCCAAAGTAAGGCTGCCGTTCAGGGAAGGAGCAGATGACCACTGGCTGGCGATGTTCGTCCGGGATGAAAGCAAATCGCCAGCACTTCGTGCACGAGCCTCCCCGTCTCAAACCCCCCCTCACGTTGATGCAACTTTGCAGCGATGATCCATTTAGAATGAGACTTGTGATGGGAGAAGAGACAGATTCTCTTGGTTGATGACGTTCTGACCGAGGGAAGGCGAATCAAGTTGCCAAATCCTTTCTCGATTGCTCGGATGCAAGTGTTAAGCAGCCATCATTGCCAGCAAGGCATTTTACTATATAACATGCCGTATCCCGCTCCTTTTCTTCTTCTCCTCTAAGATCCAAAAGATCATCAGTCTAGCAAACAAGTTCGCAAACAGTTCTTCATCATCTCCGCATACACTTTTCGTTGACACATCATCTGCCAACTCATAAGACTCTTTGCTTCCATCATCATCACCATCACCGGGTACCAGGTATATATACCTATGTCCTTCTCCGTATATACTTACTTCGCAACCTACCCTGACATATATATAGAACTATGAGTATAGCACCAGTACTCAGCCCCAGAGCTCTGCAAGAGTTGGTCTCTTCCCTGGCAATAATTTGCCGCCTGCTGACAGTATCAAGGCTTCTGAGGGGAAACCATTCCAACTTTGTATCTGTTAAAGTTGAAGAGGAGGTTTTCCTTCGGGTTCACCGACCGGTGGCAACGCGCTTTTCCGCGGTCTGGAAGCGCGGCCTATCCAACCCAAAGTGCGGGATTGTCACTGTGACTTTCCCACCCGACCCACCGGCTGCTCCTTTGGCAGTTCGATCGGCACCAAGTTCCGGCAATGCACCGGCCAAATCTCCAAGTATTCCACCACTCTCCCCTCCCGCACTGGCTGCTCCTTTAGTCAGTCAATCGGATGCCAGGTCCGGGCAACGCACCGGTAAGAACTGAGAACATCTTACCTCCTCCCAACTCCCCACCGGCTGCTCCTTTGGCCTACTCAATCAGCACCAAACTCGGGAAATGCACCGGCCACGCCTGGATTAATTCCACCGCCTCCCCCTCCTCCGTCGAAGAAAGAGGCTTTAAAATTCATAATCCAGTGGATGGAGCAAGGGGGAGCTGACCCCAAAGGCAAGAACGCAGTCCCTTATCCAAAGGGCTACCGCGCGGGGTTGGAGACGCTGTTGGCGTTGGCGAGTATGCTCGAGATCAGCGAGCTGATGACTCGGGTGAGCGGCGACTTGGGGATAATTCCCCTTCCCAGACCCAGAAGATGCCCTACGTGCAAAAGAGTCGAGTAAGACAGCTGACCTATAACCAACGTATCTCAGCTAATCAGAGGGCAGACACCCGGGCAAGGAGTGCCAAACCTGCTGGGAATGCAATGACGTTGGCCACCGTAGAGCCAACTGTCCGAAGGCATACCAGGCGTTTCTGGAACGAGAAGCGCGCCGAGAGCAAAAAGCCGAGCACGAGAGACTTAGGCTGGAAGGGCAGGAACGGGCGGAGTCTCGGCGGAAGAAGTGGCAGGAAAAGCAAGACCGCCGGGGGAAGCAACAGCGGGAAGCTGGGATTCGGACGGGAGAGGTGGCTGTCGGTGCCGACGGTAAGACTATTAATCGGTGGGTTCGAGATTGACAGGGCCCATGATAGTAAAGCGTTTTTTTGCACGCAAGCTGGTCGCAGTGGGCACGGGTATCAAATTTTGGCCTACAAACTATAAGTACCTTGGATTATCTTGGTCGCTACATCAATCAACATAACTCTCTCAGAAGTATCTCAGTGTCCATTTTGTGATCCACAATTAGCCCAGGCGATCTTGCCCTTGAGGACCGTTTCCAGTACATTTGCAACAAACCCCAGATAAATCGCACATCTGCTCCTTCCACTACATCCAGCACTACTCATGTCCCATGGCCGCTTACAACACCCACATCGGCGTAGCGAAACTAATGCAGAGCCTTTCACCCCCCCCCTCCCCCATTTTCACACTCAAGACCCCGCTTTTCCTCACTGCAGCATTCGCAGTGAACCAGACAAGCTTAGCCCGTAAGCATGCATGCGGGTGAGATGCCCCCACACACACTTCAGACGGGGTTGGGGGTGCGTCTCGTAAGTCGTCTACTTCTGAGTAAGTAAGTAAGTAAGTAGGATTAGCTTACCTGCCAATCACCATAACCATTAGCAGCTGCCTCGATCTGGCGAATATCCTGTTTTGGGAACATCTTCTCCCCAGTTTTGTCTTTTCGGTACGTATGTTGTGTTGTGGAGAGGATTTGTAGATGATACGATGCGATGCGAGGCGAGGGACGGGGTAAGTGGGGAGGGGTTTTTCGGGTCCTTTGGTCGACTCCGTCGGCTAGTGTTCTTTGCCAATGGATTGATGGATCAGGTGCACATCGCGTAATGGGTGTGAGTACGGGCTGGATACAGGTTTGAACAGATTGGGAGTCAGGGTAGACGGATACATACTCTGGGATTTGTTGTTTGATAGCTTACATTGCTCACAGCTGGTATCTCTCCACCACCATCTCCAGCTGGATAACTGCCAACCACAGTCTCCTGCACACGGGCCGGGCTCGGTTTCTACAATACCGTCTTCACAACGAGACGTATACAGATTGACCCCGTGCATATGGATGGACGCATGCGTGTCGTGGGTACGCCATCATCGTCTTTATCTCTAAATTTTTCTGACGCGGTGGAATCGACTCGCTGCGCCATGGACCACGGCGCTCGGATATTGTGAACCGGTTTCGCAGCGCAAGGAGTATATACGTTTCCGTCGGCATAAGTACGGCTCTCGATTTGGTAATCCGTCGTCGCGCTTCTGTTGCCGATGAGCTGGGCGCTGCGGATTGATCGATGGGGTTAGAAAAGAAAGAGAGGAAGATAGGCGTGAGCTATTCTTGTGCAGTCGTGGTCTTGGGTAAATCGTTCATCGCACTGGGCTGGGCTGGGTTAGATCTACCCTCGCATGCTTCCTAGAAGGTACTAAATGGCTGATGTTAAGAATTCGGATCATAGGTTTATTCGTGGATGGACTGGAGGATCCAAAGTACGGTCCGAGCGAAAAAGAAAGAAGAAGGAAGAGGATACACTCGGACGCGAAGTACCAACTCTACCTCACCACACTACAAAGCCAACCTGGAGATATGCTCGGGCATGATGGGCGCAAGCTTACCGACGCTTGCGTCACCAGCCTTCAAAGTGGTCGTCCCGTATTCTTGAGTTTCGTAAAAAGGGGGAAGGGTCTTGTAAGAGTCGGCGAGGCTCAATATACGTTGGGGGGAAGATGGGGGGCACGAGGAAGGACGAAGATTCCGTTGGCGGTTTTCATGGGGATCGATGGAGCGACTGGTCAGGATGCTATTACCGTCAGATACAGTACGATATCTTTGCCGAGCCATACCTGCAGGTGTGACGACCCTGCATGATCAGGCCCCTCCTTGCCTGCGGTGTTGGGACCGGGGATGAAGTTGGATCCGCAGTGTAGATATGACGAATATTAGCCACATCGCTGAAAACAGGTGGAGCATGGCAATGTAAGATGTTGTATGAAATGGTTCTTCCTACCACGTCGTTCGTGATAGGTTTATGAATGGCCACCCTTCAACACCGACGGTCATTCGAGAACCGTCTCGTATCTTCGCCCTAACAGCTTTCAACTCCATCACATCCCAATTTGCCCGCACCAACTTTCTTCATAGGTAAGCCGCTTCGGAAATCGAGAGCCACAGCATGAATGTGCGGACGGTTCAGCTAGAAGAAGCGATACGTGAAATCAGCACCGTAGATTCCGCGTTCAAATAGAAAAAACGAGAAAAGAACAGGGGAAATGTTCTGGCCCTTCAGTCATAAAATTCGGGGACAGGAACAAAAATACAGTCTCAGCACTCCATGCAATTCAGTGACAACGGTTCGTAAACTAACTCACCAATAATCATAGGACACATCGCAGGCTTCGCCCAGACTTTCGAAAGAACCCTGTATCGACCATTCCCGGATGCGCGCTCGCCGCAGGAACGCTCAGGCTCTCCGCCGCCAGGAACTGCAGCGTCTTCAGCATCGCCATCTCGAGGTCAGATACGACGATAGACCGGGCGTGCTCGCGGGCGGGAAGACGAGAAGGCGCCGGCTGTGACGCCGAGCGTTGTTGCGTGCTCGAGCGCCACCTTTAGAAGGTCTAGCAGCTTCACGACATGGAAGATTCTCAAAGGTTTTCATCGTTGCGCTTCCGAAGAGGCAAGGTTATTGGGCGTGGGAGCCAGTGCACGCTTTGCTTGCTTTCTTCTTTGTGTGCTCCTCAGCCGTTGGAACGCTGCGCTTTCAACTGCCGGTCGCTTCTCGCAAGGACTGTTCTCATTGAGGGCCCTGATTGTTGGGCAGACATGTCATAGACTCTTCGAGGTTCAGAAGCGCAATCTTTCTGCCTCGGGATCAGAAGAATGTAAAGGTCCAGGTTTGGGCTGATCCAAGCCTGTGAGACGGCTGCGGGGGTTGCGATCAGAGGCGTATACAGCCAATGACCAGTATCAGATGAATGAAAACTGCTTTGGCGCTTTTTTCGTATCGAGAGCGCTACGTCTCGATATCTCGTCGTTGTTTTCGCCAGAGCCATACAATCTATCGAGTCCGGCTGGATCAAATGCTGTCATGTCCAGCCGAAGAATTTGCCTCCTCAAGTTGGGAACAAAGACACCACATGATCTTCCATTGCTTAACCTAGGTCATTCAATTCTCAAGTACAACCGATCAGGTTGTCGGAGTGACGACGGGCACTGACGAAGGAGTAGAAAGGTGGGGGGTGTAAAGGAGGTGGATCGTGTAAGAAATTTTGTTGGCCGTGGGGAGGAAGGCGGTGGCGGCTATGATGACGGATTTTGCGTTCGTCTGCGTCAGGATGTTGTTATTCATGTTATGTGAGGGTTTGATTGGAAAGTGTTGAGGGAAGAGAGAATGGGAGCGGACCTCGTAGGTTAAGATTGTCCAGCAATTGAAGAGATTGGCGGATGCGATGGAGGTAGGATTGGTTAGGTGGCCGGCGTTCAGGATCAATATGTTCCAGGTGCCTACTTCAGCGGCAATCTGATGCATGACTTTGTCGCCGGTGATTTCCGGCGTAGAAGGTCAAGCAAGTTGTGCTGTTGCTGCTCGCTTGTAGAGACTGTTTTGCCCGAGAGCGTGGAATCGGTGCGGCCGATCAGGGCGAGGCACCTGGCGCCGGGGCAGCGAACGCTATAGCGGCCTCGCAGCCAGTGCCACTTCCCTTGATGTAGGATTTGTCAGGTCTGCTTGAGATCAGCGCGGTGCGAGAGTGAGGCTCACAGCACCAGTGATAAAGACGGTCTTCCTGGCGCTGCTAAGCTCAGCGCGCTGGGGTGAGATGCCGGCGTAGGTATCATTCTGCCAAGTCGGCACTTGGGAGGGGAACTGTGGTTACATGGCTCTTTCTTGTTTGTACAAGTGTGAAGTAAAGGTAGGTGTTTAGGAGCGAAGGGGTTTATCATTGATGACTGTTTCATGACTCGGCGCCCTGCGTGCGACCAAGAGGGCGCATAACACATTAATTGGCCGACAGCGTAACGCCAACATGGCGTGACCTCCGTACGGCCGACTGCGTTTCTCCGTGAGGATGCAAATAATTCCCGACCCTTCGGAGTACCTGCTTCGTCTTTGTCCCGCAGAACCTCATCGCTTCCAACCAACGTACACTGCACAAGTATGACTACCCGAGATGCAAGCATTTGCAAGGTCGTGGGCATTGACCGTGTCAGCGACACCGACACAATGGCTTCTCCTAATGATTCAATCCAATTTTCCGTTCTTAGCCTTGCCCCAAAGACCCCCATGGCTAAAGCTTGGAGTAAGGGTTTGATACGCTGACCTCTTCCCCACGCAGAGTACAGGGAGTCGACGCTATCTAGCTGCCATTGACCCGCTGACAAAAAAGGGGTATCTGCAGACTCACAATATGGCGGCCCGGCCTCCAAACATTCTAATCTTATCATTATCACAGAGGCAACAGTGCTCAAAATCCTGTTCTCAGGCTCTTCGCCAGCGAAGAGCATCGCCAAAGGTGTTGGAGTGTCCATTGATCGCGAGACCTGTTCGATTGCGGCGAACGAAGAAGTGATCTTATCTGCTGGAACCTTCCTTACTGCGAAGTTGCTTAGACTATCCCGTGTAAGTGAGCCGAGCCAACTTAGAAATTTTGACATCCCTCGTCATCGAGAATGCCAATGTGGGTGAAAACCTGTAAAGTCATGTCATTTGTATGCGCGCATCTGAGCTTGGCCATGGTGTCAAAGTCGGAGGTCTGCCTCTTCAGAATTGTGTATAGCAAACAGAGATGGTCGATGACGCACCGCTCGTAATGCTCAACGAGAAGGACTTCTACGAGACCGTGCGCGTCATTTTTGACAGTCCATACGAAGCTTCCTGCAGCATTTTCATGATGATCATTGGCCTACCTGATTTTGCTAGTCTCGGTGTTATGCAGAGTACCCTTTTTTTTCGCGCGGGAGTTTTCACATCGCATCAGCAAACCCAGAGGGCAACCCTCGCATCGATCCTCGATTCTTTTCTGACACTCTAGACCTGAAAATCATGGCTCACCACCTGCTCGCTGTCGAGAAGTTTCCCTCGACCAATCGTCTGAGCGCTTTTCTCAAGAAGAACGGCCAACGCATCCCTTCAGATCGCGCAGTCACGGATCTCGAATTGGCACGAAGATATCTGAGTGAGAAAGCCGTAAAAACGTAGGACTCATGCAACACAGCAGCTATGTTGCCGCAGAAAGGTACCGTTCTGGATCAAGATTTGATTGTGTACGGTAGGAAGTATTTGCGCGTCGTCAATGCAAGCATGTCCACCACCAATTTCAAAAGGTCAGCTCGCTCATCAGATCTTTGACATCCACATGTGAGCCGAGCTCATCATAAGCGGACAATCGAGGGTCGCGACCGACGTCAGGGGCAAGCTCACTCACCAGACCAACAATATGCTCGTGTGAGTTCACAGCAACAATCATGAAGCGCTCGACATCCATTTTGTTGAGCAGTGCGACCGTACTAATGGGATAACCGCAATCGACTCTTTCCGTCGCTGTTTTAGACCCAATCTTTCACCCTATTGAACTATGAGCACTTGTATGCTAGCAGTCGAAAGCACGTGACTGTCGCTGACTGTATCACTACCGTGGTAAGATTATATAGATGCGGGAACAGGCCCAGAAGCGACATGCCCACACGCGGAAACCATGAAAGGCCTACAAGCGCTTTCTCACCCCTCGCACACTGGATGAAATGCTCCATCCCAAAGACGGCCCGGTCCATCGACGAACGCCACGGTGATGTCGATGATACTGCTTTACCTTAGCCTCGTGCTCCTGGTCTCCAAAGACGCAATCGCACTTCCCCCCCTCTCTCTCATCCAACCACCGTCCGAGATCGCGCAACTCAACTCGACGCTGTCACCAAACATGACGCACTCACACGGCCCCAAAGACCCTCTTAGACTGGTAAACGCATTCGTCCAACCGCCCATCGCAGTCACCTTTCAAGGCTACGGCGATTCCATCTCTCAAGGCCTCGCAGACGTCTGTCTCTGCAAAGCTCTCGACTACGCCCTGAGCACGCGTGACCATCCTTCGCTCGCCCCTATCGATGTGAGCGATCTTGATTATACGAGCGCGAATGTAGCGTTGAACTTCCATCCGGATAAGGTGGTGATTTGGGAAGAGTGGAAGAATGCGCTGTATCTGATGCTGAAATTTGTGGATGAGTATGAGACGAGGGAGTTTCTTTTCGCGTTGGAGGTCGATGGGGGGACGAGGAGGGAGGATTGGGATGTTGTGGGTTGGGGGTACTTGATTACGTATTGACAGTGTTTCAAGGGGTAGGGGATGTTTTGTGAATAGAAGAGGGGCATCAGGGGAGGTGGTAGAAAGCCGGGATGTAGAAATTGAAGCAGAAGTCACGCACGGGGAGGAGACGTTCTAGTCCTGGTTTTAAAGGCAAACAGGGGAGTACATAAAAAGTGGTTTGTAGAAGCAGCAGCGTTTACCTTTTGCATGATTACCGGACTGATAACGATGTAAAGACAGGTTTTTTCCTTTGCTATTCATCGCCTCTGCGCTTGCTATCCGTGCGCTTTGTGGTAGATAACGTGCTGTGTTTGCTAAGTGCGTCTTTCACTTTGTCCGTTGAGATTTCCCGTATCGCAGGCTTTCAGCACATATAAAGGCTTCTGGGCATATCCATTACTCTCCTCATTATCTTTCTACTCCATGTACCATCGAAGTTAGGTACAGAAAGCTTCTATATATATATTTCCACCTTTTGCTGCTAATCTCAAGTGACTGTTGGTTTCAGTATGGTGTCACAACATTCTAGTAATGTGCATCTTGTGCAGTGCTCTCAAGGCTGCACAAGGAGGGCTGGAAGAAGAGATGGCGCTCTTGGAAACTGACGTGGTCATATCCTAGTTTTTGGTGTTGACACCTTTTTCTTAGCATGTGTGTTGATGGAAATCGCACCAGACTAAGAGCTCAACACAAGGGCATGAAGGAGTGGGCTCTATTTAAAAGATGACGGCCTTCACAGCATCTCTCCACCTATTCAACTTCACAGGTCAAACTCAACCAAACCCTTCCACTTTCTGACACTTGACATTCCCAGTCTTTTACATTTCTTGTTACTACCCCACTGTACTTCGAAAACGATTATATCTTCCTATCCGGTTCCACAACCTTGGTTACGTTTGCGGTCATCGCGATGACACCGCCACTCACTGGGTTCTTTATGAGGGTTGCCGGCCTTGGCGATGTTCATAAGGAGATTGAGAGGCGGAAGCGGGTGATGAGGAGGGTTGGAAAGATTGGTATGTGTTGTGTTTAGTTTTGTTTGCTGGAGTGTTGGGCATATCCCTATCGACACTATGATGACTCCAATCATAATTTTATGTCGATCATATCATCGTTAGGGATTTGCAGAGTTAACTTAATGTACTACTAGGACCGCGTGATCGAGATCCAGTGGTTTGCCAAAGTGGCCAATCTTACAGGACTTCGTCTCCCAGCAGGTCAGTCCGTGATGATCAACAAATCACTAAAGGACCACGGTCATCTTCACGAGAGAATATCCGAAGTACGGACGGCCCACCACCATTTCCGAGAGTCCACTGGAGAGATCTTAGTCGAGAGACTTTGGCTGAATATAGTTTGGCTTGGAGGTGGGATAATGTCAGTTTTCTCCTCCGTAGTCCACTGGTTTGTGTGCGTCGAACAAGGCTGATAGTGTGCGCAGAACGACAAGGACTACATCGTTATCGAAGAACACCTGACTTGGCGTGAGCTGGATCTATTAATCCAGCATACGGGATGGCTGCGCGAGCGGAAGGAGCTGGATCTAGCGCTACGCGAATCAAAGAAGGAGGTTGAGCAGATGCAGAAGCTGTGTGAGAGTATGGCACCAAAGGACCGGAGTGACGCGGGGCGGAAGTCTGAGAAGAGACGTGAATGCGATGCTGAGCGGGCATCGGCACGTGATGACCAAAACCTTGACGGAGGGCATGCGCATGTATCGCAACCTGGAATACATATACATGTATACCAGACACAGAACAGCCAACCGCCAGCTCCCCGGGGAGCCTCAACAGCACAACCGATCCCGGAACTACCCTCACCTTCGCACCACAGCTCTCAACGCTCAACGGTTCCAGCCATGCACTCCAAATTGACTCGTCCGTGGTCTCCCCATGACCATACGTCTATGGAGCGGCCTCGTCAACCTTCGCGTCAAACGCATAGATCTCGGTCTCGCAGCAGAGCGTCACAAGCACCAGACGAGCTGCCTGGTACGTCATTTCGTCGTGCGCGAGAATCAGATGAGAACAGGCCAAGACGTGCAACCGCACAGCAGGTTTCTAGGCCCCAGGAAGAACCACTTAGCACCAGAACAGCCAGCAGACAGTGGAGGCACATACCGGCACCATCGGAGCATGTCCACTTTGCATCCCCACCTCGTTCTGAGAGCATGGCTAGTGAAGAACGCCCGAGACAAGCAGCCAAGAACGTGAGGGAACTTTCCCCGCAGTACAGACAACCTCGACGTGAGAGAAGCTCGTACTCTGCACAAGGGTCCCAGTCGAGGCGGGCATACACCCACGCCCCGGAATCGTGGTCGGAGGATAGGGGCGGTACAGGAAGATATGTGGGGGAAAAACTGCGATTTCGTGACGTGTAGGATTACGGCATGAGCTGAAGTATGCGGGAAATGTAGAAAGAGATGGATATGAGATACGAGAAGTTATAGACACCACGATTGGTCCTTAGTCAAGTGCATCCAACAAACTGCAAATGTCCTATAGAAACGCTCCCCAGCATCAGCCAGCGGCACCAGGCGGGTGTTTCACTCTATCGTGTCCAGAACATCCAAGTCACGTTGTCGATAAAGTGGCGAGTCTCACAAGCTTGGCTCCCTACCGAAAAGAGCAGTGGTGCATCAAAACATTCACAAAGGAAAGAGTTGAAGAACCGTATTACTGTAAATATTAGGAGGTTTACATAAACTTCTTGATTTTTCGTTATATGGCGTCTTACCCCATTGAGAACTAGCGTAACCACCTTGCCGTATCGGACGAAGCGGCGCTCACTTCATTTGTGCAAATTTCGACCAAAATCCTTACGAAAGGGCTGCCAGCCCAATTGATCGACAATGGCCAGCTCAACCGAGTCAACAACCGACGAACGCCTTCACATCCAAAAGTACTGGGCCAATATGCGGAGGAACAGCCCCATCTATGAATTCCTCCTTTCTGACATCTCACTTGTCTCCGCATCCAAAGGCGTGGTCACTGCGAGGCTCAATGTGAAACCGTGCCATCTCAATTCTAAGGGCACCTTACATGGAACCGTGTCCGCTTGCTTGACCGACTGGGCCGGAGGTCTGGCAATCGCAACTTATGGCCGTGAGAAAACTGGTGTCTCGACGGACATACACACTACGTTCATCTCCACTGCCAAAGAAGGCGACGTGCTTGAAATCGAAGGTCGAGCCGATAAGGTGGGAGGGACCTTGGCTTTTACGTCTGTTGAGATAAGGAAGATCGAGGAGGATGGTGCCGGCAGTCTCGTTTCTATGGGCTCGCATACCAAGTATGTGAAGCAATGATGGGACTTTTACTCTTGCGGTCAGGATTGAGAGATTGGGGGAAAACCGCATTCTTCTTTGCGTCTCACGTATGATATCAATTGCGTTAGACTTCACTCGGATTGCGAATATCAAGCTCCACTCTAGCTTTAGATGCCTGGCGGAGCGAAAGCAATGACGCTACGGCAATTCGAGTGGCAACAGATTTAATTGTGTCCAAGTTCTATATATATGCTGCGCTTAAGATTCCAATCAAATCGTTTTCCCCATGATGTGTCGTACAGTCAACTCGCTGGCGGTTTTAGCCGACCTGATTGAAGCCATTCAGTCCACAATCCTCCAATGCCAGCCGCTCGATGCTCGGCTGTCATACCCTGAGAGTCTTTCAACAAGCGTATATCGACTCTCCCGCTCTGATCCTCTCTCTGAATCCCAGAATTATGTGCGGCCTGAAGAACCATTGCTGGAATCTGGTCTATCTTCAGGGTCGAAGCGAGAAGCAGAAGAAGCCATGCTACCTCCATCCTCTGGTTCTGAACAGCAACGTGCAGGCCTGAACCCATTGATCCAATTTGATCCTGATACCTCAAGACATCTATACTGTGTCCTACACCTTGACCAGAACTCTCCTCATCCTCTTCTCCGGCGTCGTCATTGAGGAGGTCAACTATCGCCTCAACATCGCCCTCTCCGCAGAATTCTAGAAAAGCTCGACACCTCCTCTCCTCGGGGTAGGCTTTCAAGTAAGTTTCTTCAGTGAGTATTGGAAGCATGTCAAGCCTCTCTTGTAGGCCCCCTTCATTCTTGAGATTGCACAACAGCTGCTGTTCGCCTGAAGCTGTACTCGTTATGAGGTTTCTTCCGCAATTGGGGCATTCCGACATAGAATAAGAGTCGAGGAGACATTGCCTACATGACCCAAACGTCAGCATTAAGAATCTTCCCATCCAATAGAGTAAGACAAGGCGAACAGACCAATGGAAATGGCACCCACATTGCAATTGCACATCATCGTCGACGTACGAGCCAGTGATCGCACTGGCAGAACCTCCCATCGTTTCATCTTCATCTTCATCTTCCTCGTCAGGCGCAATGTACAAGGTCAAGGGTTTGTGACATGCCACGCATTTTGCCATTGTTGGTATCGCTTTGCGACTGAACAATGAGCCCTCGGGTTCACCTTTCAAATTCTTTTGACCTGCGGAATGCTTTCCGCGCGCCTTTTCAGCCCCATCGCAGGAATCCTCTTTCCAAAGTTGACAGTTCTTTGTAAATATCAAGAGCCTTCCGCGCGATATAAGAAGCACAATGATCTTGAGGCACCTATGGATACCACTGGCTCCGTCGATAACACTCGAGCCCGCGAGCTTCCGCAAGAGAAGGATACCTCGGAGCGCATAGCCATCCAGGCCCGAGATCTGACAACCCGTGGCCTCGAATTCCTCTCCAACGCCAGCAATGAAACCCTTGGAGCATGCATCATTGGACTTGGGGCTGTCACGTGGCTGGTACTGGGAAGGGTTGGGCTTGTCTTGATAGGCATTGTCGGAGGAGTGGTATTACATGCTACATGGGAAGGGGATATTGAGAACAATGCGAACGACGAAGCCAGAGCACTGGAAGCCAGTAAGAGGAGGAAGAAGGGTCTCGATATTGTTATGAGGGTACTGGAATGGAAGGAGAGAAAAGAAGTGGGCCGTGAACTTGACGGTGTGCGAGATGCGCCAACTGCAGCACCCTCACAGAAGGAGCTGGATTTTCCTGGCTTTCCACCCGAGACGAAGGGTGCTTTGATCAATTTGGTTGACACTATTATACGCGACTATGTAAAATGGTGGTACTCGCCGGTCCTTCCTCTGGAGAACGCCTTCCCACTCGCCTGCCGACAGACGTTGACCGGCTTTCTGCTGGCGGTATCAAACCATTTATCTCGCAAGCGACCCGCAGACACGTTCCTAGAATTCGTGACAAATTCTTCATCCATCGTCATTGTCTTCCTTAGCGAGCTTTCGAGTGCGCTCAAGTCTCCGGCACCCTCTGGCGGTGCATCAGAATCTGTACGCCGTTACCTAGAGGCCAACCCCAGCAGCAGTCTCGCCAACGTACTAGATGTCGAACAACAGAACAAGAAACTCAAAGCAGTGGCTCAGGACATACTACATACATTCCTGGACCGAAAGGTGTACGAATGTGAACCGGTGTCGGTGTTCCTGCGAGAGATTCTGGCCAGTGTGATCCTTGAAATGACAGTGACGAGCTGCTCAAAACCAGAATTCATCAACGAATGGATCATTTACGGTCTTGAGGAAAGTGATACTGAGATTCTCCAAGCCATAGATGCAGGCGTTGGAGGAGCTACTGCTAATGGAGATGTCAAAGGCGCCGTTGAGGCAGCGAAAAACGGAGTGTCTGACAGCCAAGTCAAGTCTGCCGAGTCACCTGATGCTCAGACGCAAGCGAAGACTGAGCACAAAAGAACGGTCAGCAGGGCGGAAGAAGCTATGGACGAAGCGATGCAAGAGGCGCAAAGGCTCAGCGAGCTGATTGCTGCAGAGGACGTCAAGAATCAGCAAGCTTCCGAAGAATATTTATCTTCTGGAGAGACCACCGACGCTGTCGCAACGCCCACATCTTCGCGAGATGATCTCTCAGCAATGGCCAACAGCTCTTCCTCAGCATTAGCTGTTGATGACGAGACAGGAACGGATTTCGAGTCCAAGATCGCAGAATCAAGCCCCAGCTTCACAACATTTGATCAAATAATATCCTCGCAGCAGCCGACTGCTCTTAGGGACTCAGAGACACAGTCATACGAAGTGCCACCATTGACCCTATACAATGCTAGCGTCTCCATTTTTGACGATTCTGTACCTGGGGAGAAAGGTAACTTGCGATCGAAACCTACAGCTGAGTACCTACTGCAAATCGAACCTGCGACATCTCAATATCCAGGTTGGATGATTGCACGTATCTATTCGGACTTTGAGACACTGCATGAAGTCTTACGGCGCATATCTGTAATTTCCGGAGTTGCCGCTTTCGCAGAAAGGCACCCAACTGTGCCGGCTTGGAAGAACAAGACTAAATCTGCTCTGCGTTCCGAGCTGGAATTCTACCTTCGCAGTGCGCTATCATTCCAGCGATTGGCCGAAAGCGAAGGCATGAAGCGGTTCTTGGAGAAGGATCAAGGTATCGGACGATCATCTCCCACTGCGAAGCAGGGCGGCTTCGGTTTCCCAAGTCCAGCAGCGTTCGAGACAATGGGCAAAGGCATGCTTGATGTGCTTTCCAGCGCCCCGAAAGGAGCCGCTGGTGGCGGCAAAGCTCTCCTGGGCGGCGTCACTGGCGTCTTGGGGGGTGTAGGGTCTATTGGGCAGAGAAAGCAGACTTCGAAGAGCCCAGTGCCGCGATCAGTGAATGGTTCTACCTCAGCGCTGCCCCATATAGACAGTGATAGACTGGCGAGACCAAGCTTCGTCCAGGAACGAGAATCACAGGAGAGTGCAAGCTCCTCGGCCAATGCCCAAACGGAAAGCATGAAACCTCCTCCTTTGCCTCGTCGACCCAGCCAGTCCGCACCTGACCATCAATTGGATCTCAAAGTCAGCGCGGCCCATCCGGCAGATGGGGTACCGTCAGAAGTGCGGTCCAAAGACAACATCCCAGCATTTCTACAGCATGACGAGGAGAACGAACTTCACCTACCACCTCCGCCTAGCGAGATAGCTGATGACTACAAGTTTTCGCAAGGCTCGCCTCGGCCATCAGTCTCCAATGATGACAGCAGCACTTTCCGTACATCCATAAGCACCGCCCCTACCACGCAAGCTTCACAATCCCGGAAGAGTACCCTTTCTTCCGTCACACCTGGCGAGCCACCCGCTCCCATCTTAAAACAGCCGCCGTCTATTCGGACTGCTCTACCCCTGACCAGCCAGGAAACGAGCATTGCAGTAGAGCTCTTCTTCGCCACAATTAACGAACTTTATGCTCTTTCCTCCGCATGGACTCTCCGCCTCACCCTCCTAAACGCCGCGAAGTCCTTTCTGCTCCGTCCTGGTAACCCAAACCTCGAAGCCATTCGCGTGTTGCTTCAAAAAACCATTATCGACGCCAATACATCTGACAGTGGCATAGCCACTCATCTCAACAAACTACGAGAAAACGCGTTACCGACAGAAGAAGAGCTTAAGGCGTGGCCGGCACCACCAAGCGAAGAGGCAAAAGAGCGTATGAGAGTAAAGGCTAGGAAGCTGCTTGTAGGGAAAGGCATGCCGCAGGCTTTGACCAGTGTCATGGGAGCAGCGGCTAGTGGAGAGGCGCTGGGCAGGGTTTTCGACTGTTTGCAGGTCCCCGAAGTGGCAAGGGGTCTGGTGTTTGCATTAGTATTGCAAGGAGTCAGGGCTGTTACACAATGATGATGATCCTTCGTTGGCGCATAGTTGGCGCTGTATTAACTACAAATGAGAGGGTACATTAACGCTTACGGGCGTGGAAAAAGGGCGTGCGAACAGTCTACATCGTTATGGATTTCATTAACCTCGTTCGTGGCGTAATGATGTAACAATAGGTCTCTTCTTCTTGTCCAAACTTTTGATACCAAGCGTGCCGCCGGAAGAATCACCTTTTTTGCGGTGCTGGGTCCCAAAAAAACTTCGTGACCGCTGTTGATGCGGAGTAAGGCTTCATCTGAATGGAATCCATATAACAACAACACGAGGACTTCTTAGCCTGATCCCATAATTTGTGTTCAACAGACAAACCCGGGCGCACAAGTATCCCACCTTTTCCTCGCCAATGCCAACGCTTCATCTATAGCACGTCAACGACGGGCGGAAAGTGCGGATCTAATAACTGGCTTTTCGCCCATGCAATCCGCCTCCTTTTGAGGACCTGTTTGGCGGGCATAGGATGGATGGCCAGACCATGGCTTGGCATGTGGCTGTAGACGCGCACACTTTTCGATTTCACCCAGCGGTCGCAGTTAGATGATCGGTGCATCCACGTGATGAGTGAAGCTCGAGATGCTGCCTGGATAGGGAGATACTTTGCTTGCTTGCTTGCTTGCTTGCTTGCGCCACGTCCACGCGTGAAGAGCTCAGATGCGCTGCGGATCCACCTGTAAGTCGTTTCGGAACCATGGTGCGATTCACAGCAATCAATCACTGGCGACAAAGGAAATACACCGAGTTTGCGGTCAGGCACGGATCCGATGACCCAATTCAAGTTACGAGTTCCGGTCATTAGTTACACGCACTAGCCGCCAACTGCTTGTAGCTAAACGTGACCGTAAGGCCGGAGTTGTACCCTTGCACACTTATCGCCTGGGTGCACTGTGGGATGGCCTGTGCGCTGAAGAGATGCCCGTAGGTCGTGGCGGTGAGATAGGTCGTGCCTGAGAGTTGCTACGTTGTGTCAGGATACATGACGCATTTTTCGAAAGAGGGGGAGGGGAAGGGCTTTCCGAAAGGGAACACCGGGAGGGGAAATGCTCACGCGGAAGAGCGAGACGACGTAGCTGTTACAGCCAAAAGTCGTGACGCCCGTGGTGGCGAAGCTGCAGTAGTCGTTATCGGTCGCGAACCAATCGCCTAAACAAACATAGTCTGGTCAGCGTATTCTACTTATACCAGTGGGGCTATGCCGAGCAAGCCAGAAAACCAAAGAGACGAAACCGTGAAGAACCCTCTACTCAAATAATCAGGGCACGTCGTACCGGTGGCGTCGCCATAGACGAAATATCGCGCGCATGCGCCATCCGTGACCCACTTCCCGTTCACGTCAAGACAGCCGTTGACGCTGGTTGTGGAGCCGGAGACCTGAGAGACGAGGATGTCGCCGCAGCCGGAGAGCTTGACGTCGCGGCGGGAGAGGGCGGAGTGCGGTTCTGGAGCGCGTGATAGGGGAGCAGAGGGCACGGGTAAGATGTGGGCTGTCGATGCGGCGAGGAAGAGGGGGAGGAGGTTGAAGAAGGGGGAGGTGAGGTGCATGGTGGGCTGCGGTTGATGTGTTTGAGAGGGGATTGGTGCGGAGATGGGGGGTGGTCGAGTTGAGAGAGAGGTGGATGTGAAGAGGGGAGTGGATGGAAGTAGTGAGGTATTTATCCTTTTTCCTCAGGTATCACCGCCCCCATCGCACGTTGTGTCTAGTTTCCTCACCGCCATGGCATTGACATATATTTGGTAGTCGCCTGCTTCACACTGATCCGTGAAGACAGCTGAAGGTTGTTTAGGGTTTCTCGGGCTTCTGGGCAGGTGGACACCGCAGTCTGCATCCAAAGAGGCTTGGCTTCAGCTCTCAATAAGAATTTACATCGAAAAGCGTGGCTTTTTTGGTTGTCTGTCACACGTAGAAAGCCATCCTAGTGGTCTATCGATTCGATTCGGTGGACCCAGAATAGGACTCTTGGCCAACTCATCGAAAACAAGTCATGGGAAAGTCCCCCGATGAAAAGCCATGAATGAATAAAACCGAACCGAGATCCACAGATCGTGCCAAAAGCAGACCTCTGGCTTGCATGGACTAGGAGATAGATATTGCCCGTCTCTAATATGAGTAGTATCCAAAGTCTCATTTTTTCCTTTGACGGAAAAAGATACGATTGATCCTGAAAACTTCGGAGCCTTCCGTTCGATTCTAAACCCCACCTGCCTATACGTGAGCTGCAGGAACGTAGAGTATGAGGCAATACGCGGACTGGTGATTCTTGAGGCGCGGCAGATGTTGATCTCGATTCTCAGCAGAAACCTGCAGAGTTTCATCCTGAGCCGAAAAATGCCTAGCAAATCGATCACTAAACAACACACGGCGCGAAGAAAATCTGACAACGAGAAACCATAAGCAAATGGGTGGTAACGCTGAGCCCATATACAGCCTGGCGACTGCTGGGAAAGGTTTCTCCCGGTAGTTCCCTTAGGACATTTGGCGTCGTTATGCGAAATGGACGGGCACCGGCAACTTGGATACCGATCCTTGTAATAGGCTCGTCAGCGCTGGACAATCTACCTTAGATTGCAGAAATTGGCGGTGAAACCAAGTCCATATATTCCATGACCGGCTCGTCACGCTAGACGATCCAGATTATAGAAAATGGCGGAGAAATCAAGTCCACGGATTCCATAACCAGAAAGGAATTCGGTGAGCGCAAATTCGCCTGCGGAAAATCGAATCGATCGGCGTCTGTCATTTCGTCTTGCCTGCGTAAGTAGGTTTGTCACAGTCAGAAGGCCATCCATCAATCATACGCTTGGTTGTTGTGAAAAAGGGTAGAAGGGGGGAGGTGAAGATCAGGTCCGATGTAGGTGCAATCCCACGTTTGCCAACTTACTTGCAATGCGTTTCTTCAATCCCCACAGTGGTGATAATTCAATAGGCCAGCTACTTATGGTGGTGCTAAGCGTCCTCGAGCGCTCGAAGTGGTCGAAGGCAATTTGAAAGGGTTGGTCTTTTAGCGTACGTCAAGGGGCCCGTACGTAAAAGCACCGGGTGAAGATTTTCTGGCCGTTGGCGGGGAGGAAACTCTGTCGGTCTTTTCAACCTCGCTGATGTCGATGTACCTTTTCAAGCCCGTACCAGGATACGTACTACTTGTCTCTGGCCATCGCCTATCTTTCAAAGGGCGGTTAGAATGTGATGACTGTGAATAATCGTTTTCAATTGATTTCTATGGCACATCTTTTACCTAAACCCAAGACACGGACTCGACAGTCCCCTCCAAGCTCCTGAAGTAAAAAGTCCGCCCTGCCTGCGCCAACGGTAATATACCAACTGAGCGATCGAATACTCCCGTAAATGTGTGCTCTATCCGAAAACCCGCAAAGTGAGAAGAAGAATCCTATGAATCACACGTATCAATCTCAAGATCCAGAGCCGATCCATTACCGATCTCGTAATCCTCCAATGTCAAAGAGTCCTTGAACGGGCGCTCGCCTTGTCTCTTCAACGTCATGGCTTCGGGCCTCGTGCCCAGATACACCGCGGCGATTCTTTTGAACGCTCCAATAGTGTCTGATGGTGAGCACAGAATCTCGGTTTTGGTACCGAGTCGGTTATTGATGAACACCCGTATGAGGACCTCGGAGGCTGTGGCTCTTGGAGACGAAGCGGCGTTCCTGTTGCCGTGGGTCGTGAGCTTCTTTTCTATGCGTGATCCGATAATGGTTGAGGCTCTGTCCGCCGATTTGTGGTGCTTGGCTCGAGGGTTAGGTGAGTGGCGAGGTTTTGTGGGGTGTGTTTGAGATGGTGTGGCTGATCGCATTTTTTCGGAAAAGGATGCTTGCGGTCTCTGGTCGCTTTGGTCCGTGGACGTGGAGGCAGACATGTTGCAGATCTGGTGATGATGAGATCGGAACAGGTTCGGTGGTTTACTTGACCCACAGTAGTGTCGAGCAGAGTTTTGATGCGATAGATGTTGCAAGCGAGGATGCTGAAGAGCTTATATATTTAATGTATTAGTTTTTCACGTAGTTCAAGGCTAGTATGAAATTCTCTGGTACCCCTTGGCATTTGGTAAAACTCTGCTTCTCGGCGTTATCCAATGGTCACTCTTCTTCGCCCTTCCATCAATCACTTTTGTCAGTAGCAACCACCATTGTGATAATTCTGCTCTACTGGTTTCTGTGGCACCACTGTAGGATGTTCATGGTTCGCGTGACATGCCCATATAAAATATGTTGACTTTCGTAGTAGACTCATTTGCAACCCTAAAACTTTCGAAAGACCTTATTATGAAATAACAAACACGCACCTACGGACCTAGGCCTTCAGTACGGTGATCAGCCATTATTTGGTATAGGGCCCGTACCAATAATGAAGCGATTACACGACTTGGGCCCGGGACCAATAACCCCTGAATACCGCAATACCACACGCCTTTTCGACAGCCAGGCCACGAAGTCTTCCTTTCGACTGAGCTTAACAGTCAATTATCACTATCATATACCGATCTTCCCTCCTATAAGCAACATCATCATTATTATCAATAATAATAATACCAATTCACTCTCGACACGGGTACTAGAGTCACGTGTTATTTTAGTCATTTAGCTTCAACGTCTTTATACGTATTAGATCTTAATATCTTGATATACTATAATAACTATATTACACTTACACTTTACTTTATATTAATTCGCCAACCATATTATATCATTACACCACATCTCCTTTAAGAGATATATCTCTTTTCCTTTATCGACTAGCAATCAGTTTACAACGCGAGAGAATCTCCATCTTTCTTCGCGTTTTCTAAAGATATCTTGAGATATATAGCATAAATCGTTCGACCTCGCTTTATTAAAACGTATCGACGTGATAATACTAGATCTTAAATCTCGGCCTTATCTATCGAGTAATAGATTATTAAGAAATAATAACCCTTAGTAATCGTTAGAGTAATCTCGCCGAGCAGAATAATTGATAAAAGAGTTAGGATTTGAATATTATTTTCTACGGGACCCCGGGCTTAGTAGAGTCCTTTATTTAGTCTATAAATACACATATATATATAAGGGTTACGGGTCAAAAAGAAGGATACGATATTTAAGTCAGGGCTCTGCGATTATAGGGGACCCCTTCAGCTTTTAGCTAGTCCAAAAAGGTTAGATAGATTAGTTACGCGTCTCCATAGTCGGCTATCAAGGTAAGACTTCAGGGTATATGATGTAATAAATCAATCAATCAATCTATTTGCAACCCTCAACGCATCGTAAGTACAGGATCGAATCTGTGGTGGAGTTATCAGTTTTTAATCAAAGCAGCTCGAAGCAATCCTCATGGACGCGGCCGCGCGCGTGGCGTTCATCGGCCCCATGTCGAGAAATGCAGGCACGATCGCTCACAACAATCGCCTGGTCGACCGCCGCAATACCGTCTTGTTTGCTGGCTGTCCCATCCTTACTGGCACAGCAGAGGCTGCCTTTACTGGCTTCATCGTATGTTTGAAATGCCTCTTGAAACACCGCTTCTTTGACAGCCATTGCGACTGAGCCACATACATACCTTCTCATCTATCATTATGATATAGAGCACTGACAGTCAGCTAAGAGAGAACACAGATGCTCAGCAAGCACATTGAAAGAATCGACAAGCCCATTGCTGGCTGCCAATGACAATATCTATACTACAGACATAAAAATACAATACAAATAAATGCCAAAACACAATAAATGAGATATCTAGGCCTTCGAATATGACAGCAAACATAACGGCCTGATGAGTACTCCACACCCATGATAGGAACAATGCTGATTCGTTGTCTTAGTTTCGAGCATATTTTACGATTTGCAACCACGGGCTAGCCCCCCAAGATGCGAACTGTTCTCTTCGCCTTGGGAGAAAGAGAATTTTGGGCTCGAATATGCGCAGGTGGCAATGGATACTGAGCTTTAATGCTCTAGAGCAGGTGAAAATAGCATTCGATTGCGCATGCCTCTTACTGATATGTAAGAAGATTGGTCAGAGGCGCCGACGCCAAATCAAAGTCAATGCGAACTTCGTGTCCTCTGTGCTGGCTGTGATAACGGCAACGAACCACCCTCCACCAGCAGACTTTGGTGGTACTTCATTAGACCAGGAGAACTGATGGTTTCTCTATTTTCTATTTTTTGTGCGTGGGCTCTGGTGTCGGCTGGGCTTTTTCTGGGGGGTCTGAGTCTTCTTGTTGCTCTCTGGCTGGGCGTCTTCGGTTAATGTGGGATCTTTCTAGACTTCTTAGGTTCGTTGTCTTTGGGAGTATTCTTTTGTGTCTTGTGTGTTGGTCTGCGGTTGTCGACTTGGGTCTGGTTGGTTGCTTTTCCGGCGTTCTAAGCCTTCCCACAATACAGGGATAACCTAGTCCTCAAATGAGTTTGAGCAAGTCGACTATAGCTTTGAAGATTCCGAATTTAAAAGAGAGCGTTTCGAAGTCTTATAGACAGATGCAACATGGTTGACTTGGGTCCGACTTCAGACTGTTTTCGATCTTGAGAATATCGGCAAGGGAATCTCCAGCCATGGTGGATCGCGCCAGCCGTGTGCGAGAAAGCGGTGGAAGATGCTGCTTTCAAACTAGAGAATTTGAAAGAATATGGAGATGCTGATGAATATCTGGAAAAAAGTCAACCTAGAGTGTTGAACGTTAAGCCATAGAATACGTGATATGTTGAGCATGAGAAGTTCTAACTTCGTCTTTGTTACGCGCCGATGAATCCGCTCGATAATTCCAAGAACAAATGCATAGGAAGCCTTCTGACTAAACCCCAAATTCGCAGCATGACTGTATTTTGAGGAGAAAAGTAGACGTGCGTCATCTTCTCGACTGAAGAAACCGATCTGAGGCGTCTTCATGAGATCAATGACGTTGTTGAAAAAGAAGAGTCAATGTACACGTCCCATTCACAAGATGGCAGATGACAAATGCTAGCTAACTACCTTAGTCACTCGGATGTGCCCGCTGGATCTGGTAACCCCGTCTGGCCATACACAGTCCTTATGCTCTTCGCATGATCCCACTCTCCATACGTAAGGTCGACTTCGAACTTCTCGCGGTCCTGACCATGATAACCTTGATCTCAAGCATCGCTAGCACCTGCCCAATACAGTTCCGCGGCCCATGCTCAACGGGCCGTCACGCTCCCTTGACGGGATACATTGGGTCGCCCGGCGTCACGAGCCAGCGTTCTGGAATAAGGTCGTCGGGTTGCTTCCAGTAGGCCGGGTCCCTGTGGACGGGCTGCGGGTTCGCCTAGATTAGGAAGCCATTTGTGGGAAAAAGACGGCCGGCGTCGTCAACCACGAGGAATTTGGGCTCACCTGCCCGGGTGCTTGAGACAGCGGGGTACATACGTAGCGTTTCTTTGATGACGGCAAGGGTATTAGGAGTTTTGTCTGTAGACATCAATCTGATGTGATTAGGGAGGCGATCATTGAGGCGTCCGGGCTGATGACTGAGGCGTGCTCGGCGCGAACACGCGCGAGGATGGCGTAATTGATGGCAAGAAGATAAAAGATGTAGCAGACTGTGCTGCTGGTTGTATCGTGTCGGGAGAAAAGGAACAATTTGATCTGACGCATAGTAAATTTTTTGAAAGTGCTGTTCAGGACTTGTGTTTTTCTTGTTGAAAATTCAGCAATGTATGTGGTCAAGATTAGATCGATTATCGATTTGTCCCTCTGCTGGAATGGACTCTCTTATTTTGAAGTTGGGCGACCCGTTTGTCTATTCCTCGGGAGACATATTTGTTTGTTCGCCGTAATTTAGAGCAGTGAACCAAAAGGTGAATAGGATTGTATCTCGTAATGTGATTGCCATCGGCCCCGAAAGTCAACTAGCGGACCTGAATGCGTACAGCATCTACCAAAGGATTGTTTTGCTTTTGAGAGTCGAGCTGTTTGTCTCTGTAAGTATGTCAGTGAAGGAGGAAAGCTTCCAAAGAAAGTGTCCCAAAAAAACAAATCTTCCAATGACGTCCATAGTCAGATTGTCCGTCAAATCCTTCATCTGGAAGGTTTTCTGGTCCTTCGAGCATATTCGTAGAATATCACAGAACTTGTCCGGCTCCTCCACTAAACTACAAGTCAAGTTCATCAGATGATTTGCGCTAAATCCTGGGTTAAAGATTCCTCTCCAATTCTTCCACAAGTTTCCCTCCATTGTGACTATGTCCAGCCCCTCGATAATGGGTTTGAGAAAGTATTTCAGGGCACGGTATTTTGGGTGCGTTGGTGTCCCTGGGTGAACTGATGTAATCAGCTGGTAGACGTTATCGAGATTTGGCCCCCACAATTCCCAGCCACCGTGTTTCCTAGCCACCTGATTTTGTACTGTACTTAGGACCTGGCCCTGGAGAGGTCTGGAGAAAATAATCCGTCTGTTCTACACAACACATACCTGATATTTGAACAGACCTCACGACCAGCAAGGACCGAAGGGCTAGGTATCCAAGTAATAGATGGGGCCAAGGTCTGGCAGTGTCTGTCGAATGATGTCGGGAAGGTGACGAGGATGTGCAGTTTTGGGCAGGGTACACGCAACCTTGTAGCAAAAGTCTAAATGTCCAATTATTGGGTTCCGTGGTGGCATTGGTTGGTAAATGTCTGCAAGATAGATGTTGCCAAGACCCCGCCTGGATGATATAACAGCCCTAGGATTCCAAATAGTACTCCGCGACTGAAAGGTTGAAAAAAGAAATCTGAAGGAGGCCACGAAAAGAATCGTCCCAAACGCGACGGATACAGATGAGTGGTCTTTGAGCCTCATGTTGGGCTTTCAATCTCTCGTTGGTAATAGGAAAGGCTAGGAAAGAGCTGCGCACTTGAAGCAAAGGAGCCGTGAGAAAATACATCCAGATCCTACTTCGTCACATGCACAGGGTAAGGTAGCTTTCAGCCTCAATAGCGTGTATTGTAGCGAGTATGAGAAAGTAAATTACACGTATTTTTTTTTACCTAACAAGGCTAATGCAGAGCTCTAAGGTACGACGGAGAAAATAAAAAGCACCGCAACACCATTGTACCAGCGCCAGTAGGAATCGAACCTCATACGAACTAAATACCTCTAATAACAGACGGCCCGGGTCGTAGGATCTTGCATTCGCAATCTCGCCTCGTTACTTTCCGTTAGCATGCAAGTGCCTGCTAGATTTATTAACGAACCGTACTGCACATGCGACTCGCTCTACTCCGTACACATGTTCCAATCCTGCTTGTTTTATCGCATGTTTCCTAGCGAGTAGGAGCTAAAGCGTATTACTCCTGAAGAGCGTTGAGAAACAAAAATTGTTCTAGACCTGTGAGAAAAGAATGCAACGCAGTAATTCAACAGGGTAGCATGATGGCTTTCGGAGCGTAAGGTATGCACCGATACGGCACCCACATCGTAACACGCAGTTGACGCTGAGTCTCAATTCCGGTCTTCCTGAGAAGTCAACAAGCAAACGGCTCACTCTGTGACGTCCAGTAGTGGTATCGTCGTAGATGGGGAACGAGCGGACGGTGTGGCACTGGTCGACTTGAAACCTTAGATACTCCACTTTCTTCAATGAGTGGACTCATAAGCTCCATGACCGAGTAAATTAAGCTGTATCAGCTGCGTGCCTCCTTGGTGCTTGATTGGAATGCCATGGTGTTGTTTGCAAAGGAAAAGCTGTACTCCCAAATACATAATAGTCTCGCCGAGTTTTCACTTGCCGAAATGGACTTGATAAGCAGGCAAGGCGTCCAAAAAGTGGCAGTCTGAGGCACTAAAGACTGTCATTCTCATGATTTCGAACATCGACTCGGAATCAACGGGTAATTATGACCAGATAGCGCCAGAGAGGACGTTAGATAGCCCATGGAATTCCTCGTTGATGCTCCTCTAGCTCAAGTTTTGAGTAATGGGACTGTTTCATGTGGCAGCTGACATCTTGTCTGTAATTTGACGTGGTGTAGCAAGAAGGGTAGAAAGACTTGGCTCGCCTTACTCGTAGCTCCTTGGCGAATTTCAGCCCTATCACGAATTGCTTCGAATCCTGTACAATGTTCTCATCGTGCCTCTACGAGTACGATTTGTATAAGCTCTATCCGGTCCTTACCAAACATGTTCGGGGCCCTCAACCGCTTCATATCCCGCCTCGACTCCGACGCCCCCCCTCAAACCTCCCGCGACAGCTACGGCGCGTTTGGCTTTCAAGTCCTGCGCAACAAGAACAACGATATACCCATTGAGCCCTGGTACGACTTTGTCGTCGGCATCAATGGGCGACAAATTGAAGAACCTGACACGAACTCTTTTGCTGTTGAAATACGGAATTGTGCGGGCTCCAATGTTGCCTTGACAATCTGGAGCGCAAAGGGTCAACGCGTGCGGACGCTCCAGGTTGCTGTTCCGACACCCTCGCCTACGCTGGGCCTCACGCTGCAATGGACACCGCTTTCCTCTACCGAGGATGTCTGGCATGTCCTTGATGTAATCCCTGACTCCCCTGCTGACATAGCCGGGCTTTTACCCTACGGCGACTACATAGTCGGGACACCCGAGGGCAACATGCGCGGTGAAGCAGGCCTCGGAGAATTGGTGGAGGACTATCTATCTCGCACCCTCAGGCTGTGGGTCTACAATCACGAATACGCTGTGACGAGACTCGTCACTATTACACCATCTCGCAGCTGGGGGGGTTCAGGAGCTCTCGGCTGTGTGCTGGGCTTTGGGGCACTACATCGACTCCCAGCGCCATTAAACGAACCGCCTGCTGGACCGGGCGAAACGCTTTTTGAGACAGCGCGTTTCAGCAACGAAGAAAACAGGCCACCTTCTGCCAAATTGAGATCTTACCCCTCGGGCAGCTCTCTATACAAGACCAGCTCGAACCAACACTCCAGTGATTATCTGGTGCCGGCAACATTGGCTACTCCGCCTCCTCCACCACCTACGGGGGCTACTACACCTGGACCCCCGAGGGCGGCGAGGAAAGCGAGAAAGGCTGTGTCTCCGAATTCGGCGTTTGATGAATATTTCAAGGAAGGGGAGCAGAAAAGTAAGGAGGAGGATTCTACTCCAGCTGCGAAGAGTGCACCGCCACCGCCGCCGAAGATGGGTGGGCCACCGCCAGCAAAAAGTCCAGAGCCGCAAGCTGAGGCTCAAGCCGACGAAGCGGCTTCCTGAGCGTTGTGCTATGATTATTACTCGAATTGGGAGCCGCCAATTTTCAAAGCAGCTGAGCGGAGCCACGAGCTTCACTTCACCTCCGACCTTTATCTTACATATGGTCATCATTGTGATTGAGACCCGTGCTTCATCAATATCAGATCATAACGAACTCGATAAGACACCACGTCGAAGCAATTCCACTATATTACAGCTTCATCTCAGCTGCCAGCTCCGAGGTATCATGTGATAGAAGTCAGTCCAGATTTCGAGCCATATTCCTCCATGTTGCAAATGCAATGTATGGCAAATCGTCTCCAATCAAGCCTCATGCTGGATGTCTCACGACTACAGCTTGACCATCAACACGACACCTTCACTCATCGTCACTCGTCTCCTCGAAATTCTTCTTCCCGTTGCCCTCCACCTCTTCATCCTCCTCGTCACCGTCCTCGTCCATAGCCGCCGACGCACCCGCGCCGCTATAATCAGGTCGTTCGACACTCTGGCCTTTCTCCGCCAACACGGTCTCGATGTGCGGGAGGAGCTTGATCAGGGTATTGAATTGTTCGACAGGGAGGGAGATGCCCTAACAATCCGAGACACGTCAGCGTCCGCCGAAGACACCGTCGCCATCGAGTCCGATCCGGCGATCCATAGAATTATATCAGATAGCCGCTCGAGCAAAACCATCACACATACCTTCTTCCCCGGCAAACTCTCCCCATCCTTCTCGTAGTACTCCCGTATATTAATCATCGTCTTCCCTTTGAACTCACTAATCCCCACCCGCCGCTTCCCCGCCAACTACCATTTCATCCCACCGTCAGCCAATATCAACAACCACCACCACACTACCCATCCAACAAGCAGGGCCGACGTCCATACCTCCCAAAACTCCCCTCCTTCCTTCTTCCCCCCTTCCTTCTTCCCCCCTCCTTCCTTCTTCCCCCCTCCTTCCTTCTTCCCCCCCTTCTCCGCCCCGCCCCCCTTCGCTTTCTTGCTCCGGGGCGCCTCGCCGCCGTCCGACTCGTAGGTTTCGGCCGCGGCGCCGGTGGATTTGCGCTTCGGCATTGCGGGTGATGGCGGGTTGGAGGTGTGATGGGTTTGGTTGACTACCGGGTAGGGAGATGGACGCGGTAGGAGGTCGCGGGGTTGGGGTTGGGGTTGAGGTTGGGGTTGGGGTTGGGGTTGAGGTTGGTTGATTAGATACCTATGTATTGGGGTTGGACGCGAAATGGTACGCGTAGCGGAACCGGGTAGTGGGGGTGAAGTCCGACCGGGAATGATGCGGCCATGGGTTGTGGACCTGGTTTATCTATAGCTTGCTATGTGATGGTATTACGTTTGTAGGAGCAGAGAAACAGCCTTCAATGTTCGCCCGCTATACTTTTTGTGTAACTGATGCTATGCAATCATATGCGTCTCCATGGAACAATTCCTCCGCCTCCGGGGCAAAAGACTAATAATCCGTGAACGGACACCCTTTCGCCGCTGAATCCTCATAGGTCTTCTCCTTGACGATCTCCCTCGTCAGCTTCATCAAGTTTTCCCCTAGCTGCTCATCCTGTGCCATCGCATGGCCGCTCTCCGGCACGGCGGGAGGACATATGTACTCTCCACTCTTTGTCGTAGCCGTAGCAGCGAAGACGGTGCTGACGCATCCTTGCATGATGTTCTTCTTGAGAGGCGCCATGCCGATGGACATGGCGTAGCCGCCTAGGGGGTATGGCTCATGGATGTCCTGCGAAGACATCTTGGTTTCGACGAAACCGGGGTGCGTGGCGTTTACGAGAATGTTGGGATGCGAGGAGGTGAGGTGACGGTTAAGGTAGCGCGAGTAGAGGATTGCGGCGAGCTTCGAGCGACCGTATTGACCATTTGGACCAAGGTCTCTGTTTAGCTCGTCTAAGGATTCAAACTTTGTATCTGAGGGTGTGGCTTGGTGGGCGTTCGAGGCCTGGTTGCTGATGCGCACGGTGTTGCCGTTGGAAGCCGTCTTCTTCAGGATGGGAAGCAGGTGCGAAGTGAGGATTACATGGGCCATGTGGTTTACGGCCATCTATACACAATTTAGTACAGCTTCCGCGACTGGAAGAATAGGAGACTGACGTGACGGTCGACCCCATAGTCGGTTAATTGGTATGTCATGATCCCCCTCGCTGCATTATTGATCAAGATGTCAATCCTGTCGGTACTGCCTGCAATCTTATCCGCTGTCTGCTTCACTTTCTTCCAGTCTGAAAGGTCGCACTCCAACCATGTAACCTTCTTCGCTGTCTCCTCGCCCATCTCTTCCTTGATGGCATTGATCGAGCCATCGACCACTTCTTTCGATACCGAAAGGATGAAAAGTTTCTCGATGCCGTGGGCGAGGAGTGTGTGGCTGGCGCCATAACCAATACCTTCAGACCCACCAGTGATGACGGCGACCTTCCCCTTGAGATTGGGCGTGTCGTCAAGGTCGAATCGCTGGCCTTCCGGCACCTGTTCATGAGACCCCTAAGCAAAGTTCGGTGTCAGTATGTCCCCTCTAAGGCACGTGAATGGAAGCTAAGATGAAGCCAAGACGAGGGTGGGAGACATGATAGCAGTATTATTCGATAACGTTAGTGCCCATTGAGGGGCAGAGAAGGAACATACCTGAATGCCCATATTCTGGGCGACAGTTTGCTTGATTGTCTCCATAGCTTCTGGGAACGCTTTGCTGATTTTTGACTGGGCACGGTTTGGACTATGTTCGAGCTTAGTTATGGATGAGAGAGTAAAGGTGCGAATTGTATAAGTGGAAGGTGAGTATCGTCTCAAAGGTGGAAGTGAAAGTGTTCGCGTAATTGACGATGTCGTCAGCATACAATGTCTTTCAATTGATTGGCTGAAGAGGTGTGACGTCATGCCCTCAAGGTCGGAGTAAGCTCCGCAATTAACGCTTCAGAACCTACTTTACTTTAAAGTGCTTTAGCAACTGACGTAATTAGCTCTCAATTGTTGTAAGGTAGATGGATGCACGCATTAATAGAATGAGGATGAATGGAAGAATAGGATTCAACACCACAAGTTACAAAGTCATGATTTCACCAGGTCCGCTAGGCCGTTTCGAGAAGTGGCACTTGTCCTTTCAACAACTTCGCTGTGAGCAAAAAAGGTTTGGGACTTGAGGATTGTCAGCCTTTGCTTTCTGTATATAATCGTACTTTAAAAACCTACCTCCACTCCCGTAACATGGATTAATTGCCTCAAAAACGACATGACCTATGCACTGACTGCAAGTCACCGAAACTCCTTCTCTTTCTTCTCCAGCCGTACCATGGTGAGCGCCGAACTCAATTTGCACATCTCCACTGGATTTTTCCCGACCGCATCCCACAGCGCCTCCACATCGCTGCCGAGACCACAGTGCTTGGCCGTCTCCATACTCCTAGGGTCGACGAACGGTGCCAGAGGTGGCCAGATGCCTTGGGCAACGTCGAAAAATATGTCCGTTCCGACCTTGCCAATGCCTTTGATTCCCTGCAGCAATTTCCGGACTTTGATGGGGGACGAATCTGCTTTCTTGAGGAGATTGTTGAGATCGTTGTCTGTACTCGTGAAAGGAGTCAGTGGCAGGTTTTGTGTCGGAGAACCATCGTTGAGATATAGCGCACCGTATTCCTTCTCTATAAAGTCTGCCATTTCGCCCAAGGCTGTAGCTGTCTTCTCGCGGTATCTCGTGTAGCCACCTTTTGTCAAGACCTCAGTCCGCTCCTGCCATGTACTCCTTTTCAGCGTTTCAATATCTTGGTAGCCCGCTTCGATCAAGCACTGGAGGCTCTTGTATGCCAATTCGTGGGAGATTCGTGCGGAGCTGAGCATGGCTAGGTAGAGCAAAGCGAGTACGGTTTCTGGCGTAGGTTCATTCCGTCTGGGGAGGCTCGTATCTTGTAGAGGGTGTACACCGTAGCTTGATAGAATAGTATCAAGTTTACTCATGTCAACGGCGGATGGGTTTGGCTTCGTGTCTTCAGGTGATGTCGAATCTGCGGTCTTACTCTTTTTTGAGACAGGAGCTTGCTCATCTTTTGCATTTTCCACGTCTTCCACATTGCGCTTCCTGTCCTTGCGCCTGGTCGTCTTTCTTTGGTCTTCTGCTGTGGCTGCACTGCGTCCTCGAGGCTTGGGTTCTTTCGGGGCATATATTGGTTTCGATTCGTCAGCGTGTTCTTGGGCTCGAGTGCGCGCCATTAAACCTGTTGAACAGCAGCAGCTGGCAGAAACTTTGTCCGGAAAGACTTTGCAACACAAGAAGAAAGGGCTGGCCACTGTTTGCGAAAAGGAAGTGATAGACTCGGTGGGCGCGCTCAGACCATGATTTGCGACACTATTTACGTCATCGCCATAAGGAGGGCAATATTGAGAATGCCCTCACTGTCCGTCACTACAGTCCTGCGTTCATCTCTCCTATCGCTATTCTCAAAGATCTATGATGGTGGGAAGGATGGCCGCGGATGCGGGCATGCGGGCATCCTATCATACTTCTTTGTCAGGCTAACCAGCCATGTAACAATGGCAAAGTAGCAGCGCTACCTCGGTCCAATTTCCAGCACGTCAATTAGACAATTAGATTAGGTGGCAGTACCATGATTGAATCGCCATTTCAACTCTTCCACTCGCTCCACGTTTCAAGTCTAGATTTCTGGATTGCCGCGCTGCGTGCTGCGGCTTCTCGAGAGAGAGCTTTCCGCAAATGGTTCATCCTTCCGTCGTGCAGGTAAATATTGGACCTTTGCGCAACTCATGTAGACCATTTACATTGTATAATTCAGCGTAGAAAGACATTCAGCGTAGACAGACATGACTGCTAGTATGCTTGGATACGCCGCAATCATTTCCAGGCTCTCCCACCTCGCCCAAGAGACAGAAGCACACGAGCATAGCTTGCGAAGGCTGTCGCAAGCTCAAGGTACGCTGTTTGGGAGGGGAAGCAACAGCAATTAGTAGTGCCCCGGTGGTTGTACGGCGTTGCAACCACTGCGCTAGTCTATCGAAGCATTGCGTCTGGCCTCAAGGGGATGGCAGGAGAAGAGGAAGGACTTCTTCTCCAGGCAATGCCGGTGGACGAGACAACATCTCCAGAACACGCAGAAACGAGAATTCTAGTCTACCGTCCATTCGACCCTCGATTCCTCCTAGACCCCCAATATCCACTGAAAGCTCTCAAGCTCTTAGAGCACCAGCAGGTCATGGGATCCCGCCCACCACCGTTCTTCCCGCAGCGAATGGAGGCGCCAATGGCAAGATTTCACTTGGAGAACGCTCCGATTCATCTGCCAGTGAAACCCTTTGTGCTACTGTCCATTACTACCGTCATTTAGGCCCTACGGCCATGGCGCCTGGTCACAAAAAGATCAGCCAAAAAGCCAGACATGACTACGATGGCGAAGTAAGGCACCCTTCCGTTTTTTCTCATTTCCACCAAGGTGAGCTGCTACCATTGTTCAGCTCTACTGGTTTGTTACTTGATAGCTTCTTCCCATGCATATTTGGACAACATGTTTTTCGTAAACTGCAGGCATCTTGACTCACTCGTAAAGAATGGCGAAGTATCTGTATTCCTTGCTTGTGCGATGTCAACGCTGTCCTCGAGATTTTGTCGGAAATATCCAGAGGCTATCTGGCGCCCAAAGGGACCGGATCGCCGAGGGGGTCTTGGGAGTATTCAATTCTGTTCCTGCAGCAAATGAAGTCGATGCTTGTCGCGGCAATTCATTTGCAGTCCACGGATGTCGTTGCCGGATTGTTAATGCTGTCTTATGGAGACTTCTGGGACAACAACGAAGCAGGTACGAACAAGGGTGCTTCCCAAAGTCCACATTGCGTTTATTAAATACGGAATGGTGGTTTGTTGCAACTATATATGCTGCCAGAACTCGTTCTACAACTCAAAGACACCCCAAAAAGGAAGTGCCGACTCCAAAACCATTCAGTGGCCCAAGAACTTGGGCTACATCAAGAGCAGTCATGCCTCGATACCGGTCCAGAGTTGCACACAGAGCGAGACCTCAGTGGCGAAGCTTCCAAGCCCTGAATTCAGTCAAAGGACATTGACATCAAAGAATTTGAAGCATCGGCAAAAGTGATGCTCTTCTGGTGCGTCTTTATACATGAAACCTCATTAGTCAGCGATATGTTTCACAACTCTGCTGTTAAAGCATGACCTTTGATCGACCATAGCTGACTGTGAGCTTACAGTGCAGCGGAACTGGCCGAGCTCCAAGCTTGAAAAGACACGAGGTTAATATAAGGCTACCGGACAGCGAGGACATTACAATCATTCGAGCAGGGCCCGGAGGAGTTACTGAGCCCCCAGGGCCCGATATTCATCTTCACACGACCCGTACGATGTTGGAGTACGCACCGTCATTCGATTTTCTTAACATTGGTTCCAGTCAGATAAGATTTCAATTCGACTCAGATTACAGGCAGCGCATGGATATAATCGAGGGGTTGAAAACAAAAGATCATTCAAGAGTACTGTCTATTACCCAAGGAGATTGCATATGTCGCGGTGAATTAACAGGCTACTGTAAAAGCAAACCAGGCAGGACCGTATCTTAGTCTCCACTTGTTCTACCACCTGCAGATCGCCTGTCTTATTCAAGAAAGCCCCGCCATTGACAATGAAAGCCTCGTGAGGCCTCCTGACCGTACATTTACCAACGAGGAACCCATTGACCAAAGTCCAGGTCTAGACATTTGGAAAGTCAATCAAGAGTTATACAGAAATGCCATCAAGTCAATAACGGACATGCTGACGTTCGCAAAATTGATCGACGATAGGGCGCTTCTGACTACCATCTTCATCAATCAGTCCTTTTTTCACGCCGCTTGTGCATACAGCCGGGATATGCTTCGCGGTCAGAGTAAGGGCAAGACTACCCTCCCGAAAGATCTTTCACCTTCTGCTTTCCCTATACCTAGTCAAACATCACCATCTATGGCCTTCCAATTCGACAAGATCTCAGGGTCTCACACAGCATCTAATGCAGCGACCGAGTCGGCTTACTCCTTTCTCTCACTTGTTGCGAAGGCCAACTACCAATTCTTGAGACAAGCCATCAAGGACCAAGCCCGGATATATGCTGGATCTGGATGGGTAGACGCCGTGCTTGATCAGCGAGAGACGGATCTGAGGGATGTTGATTTGAGTGTTGTCAGCGTGTCAATCAGCACTTTCATCAGACTGCATGATCTTTGAGAGCTAGGAGGGTCAAAGAGTGCGCTCCAGAAGGTATGCCAGTCCGACGCTAGCAGGTCCCTGCTATGAGAGGCATTTCATTAAAATATGATTTCAGTTCGTACCGTCACCCGCGGGGAACAATCCATCGAATCTTTTGCTCGAATCAGACAACTTGCGAACGGAATTTGAGTTCCTTGCGGATACTGAGCTCAACTTCGATCCTCAGTACGACTTCCCCTTCCCTAAAATCCCTTCTTTGTATGTATTCGGGGGTCATGAGGCATGATGCGGGATTTCCATAGTCCAGACATATGTTTCATGCCTCCATTTCCCGTCCAGGAAGAGTAGATACTGACCGGAGGACTTTATCAGAGCTTTCTTCGATGATCATATGTTTGCAGTGAGAATCATCTGTCACCTCAGCAAGCATACAGCTAACATAAGTCCATGTAGAGCTTGCAAACCAAGACGGCGATGGTTCTGGACCAATCGATTATGGCATTGTCTATTGAAGACTTTCTAACGCTGCGCCAAGCGAGAATTCACATTAGTCTCTGCTTACCGGAAATCTCAATGACATGGGCATGATATAGGAATTTTCGGACCCTACAAACACACCAGGGATTTCTGTTATAATCCAGGAGAAGTGCAATGTCTGGCAGTTTTTCTATGCTATCGGATGAATTTCGATTCGGGAGTCAGCTCCCAACACGAAATTCCCGATTGGGAATAAAGCTGCCAAGAATCCTACCTTCCTTCCCGCCTCCACGAAGGTAGGCGTCCTGCCATGCTTCTACTGGTGCGCATGAACAGCCATGGCAGGAATGCCGTGTATGGCAATCTGGCATCGTTATATCTCTCCGCATGCCTGGTGCCATGGTGTCGTTCATCAGCTTTGATCTCGGGCCGTTACCCGTCAAAGATTGCTGCTATTTACCTGCAGAAGCGATTGACCGTTTGCCTGATACACATCTTTGATACTGCTCTGATCAGCGGCCACGCAAAGTGGCACCTGGAATATCAAGGTCTTTGGGATTGCCTGTTTCGCTTGCGTTGGAGGCTTTGTCTATGGATACAACCAAGGTGTCTTCTCTGGGATCCTGACCGTGACCTCGTTTAGCAGCCACATAGGCGTCTAGGTGCACGACCAAACAAAAAAGGGATGGATGACCTCCATCTTCGAGCTCGGAGCGTGGTTTGGGTGCCTCTATTCCGGGTTCTTGGCCGAGACGCTCTCCCCGAAAATATGCCATCATCGCCAATGTGGGCGTGTTTGTTATTGGATCTATCGTGCAGTGTCTTGGTATTGTTGGCGCAGCTTCTTGCATCCTTGGAGGCCGTTTCGTTACCGGTCTTGCAGTCGGCGCCATGTCTGTCAACGTGTCCAACTGCAACGCAGAAGTTGCACCTCGTGAAGTTCGAGGCAGCTTAGTAGCATCGCAGCAGCTCGCTATCACAGGCGGAATCATGGTTAGCTTCTGGATCGACTACGGGACCAACAATATTGGCGGCACTGGGAGCTCCCGGTCAGATGCAGCATGGCTAGTACCCATGTGCTTGCAGCTGATACCTGGATTGGCGCTCGGCATAGGGGTGCTTTTTATGCCGTTCAACCCTAGGTGGCTGGTGAATCACGGCCGAGAAAGTGAAGCCCGCAACGTATTGTCCAGCCTTCGTAATTCGAGCGCAGAACATGAGCCGATCGAGCTTGAACTCCTGGACATCAGGGCACAATCGGTCTTCGAGAAACGGACCACGGCTAGCCAATGGCCACACCTTGTGGAGCTTACACCTTGAAATATCTTCAGGTTGCAGTTCGTGGCTATTGGTTCACCATTCGAGACCGAGGCCATGTTTCGGCACGTCATCGTTGCTACGGTCACCATGTTCTTCCAACAATTCACGAGCATCAATGCCGTCCTCTACGACGCACCGTCCATATTCGCAGCCCTGGACACCTCCAGCAACAATACCAGCCTCCTCGCAACGGGAATAGTAGGCACAGCGATGCTTCTTGCCACCATTCCTGCCGTCCTTTACATTGATAAGCTAGGGAGAAACCCCGTCTTGCTCACGGGAGCTGTGGGCATGGCTATCCGTCACACAATCATCGCCATCCTCTTCGGCATAAAACCAGCATCAATGGGCGACCCATGAAGCAGCCCGCTGGGCAGCTGTCACCGTGGTGTGGCTTCTCGTCGTCAACTTTGGCTACAGCTGGGGCCCCTGCGGTCGGGTCGTCATCAGCGAGTTGTGGCCCCTGTCCAATCGTGCTTCCGGTATCGCTCTGGATGCATCCGCGGATTGGATGTCGAACTTTATCGTGGGCCAGATTACGCCCATTATGCTGCGGAAAATTCCTTTCGGGACGTTTATCTTCTTCGGACTTCTGACGTTTGGAGGTGGAGCGTTCATTTGGCCGTCCGCGCCCGAGAAAAAGAGATTGACACTGGAGGAAACGGACGTGCTGTTTGGCAGTAAAAGGATTGCTGAAGCTGTGAGTCTCAGTCCAGTCGGCTGATGCTCTCTGGCTTCTATTTGCCCTACTCCGATCGGTCCACCGTTTTCCACGTTTACATACGCTTACTTAATTCTTCAACGTCTAGGACTCCCGTCGCATGGCAGACGTCAACAAAGAGATCGGTCTCGAAGACGTCTTGCGGGGTATGGGTATGGGCATGGGTCGAACGGACGCAGGCGGCGAAGTGTCGAGCTCCGACGAGGATGAGAAGAAAGCAAGAAATTGAGAGTGTGGGGTGGATGGGAGGCTACATTGCGAAGCTTTTGGAGAGAAATCCTATATACTGAGTGAACGAAATGTTCTGAGCGAAAGCGTGCATCTAAATATCGAAATCACACGACAGATAAAGCGCTCGACATACAGCACCACCACCGCTGCGTTGTAAATCCGCCTCCCTCATTGCCCAACTCACCCCCCACCCCCCCAAAATCAGTGCCACATCTGATAGCATCCCCTCACTGGGCAACCACAATCGTCATCCCATGCCAAATGAAACGATAGGCTGTATGACGAGACCCACGCTTAGACAGAATGTGGGTGGTGGGATGATCGGGTAGGGCTGCCGCCAGCGGTGTCGAGGACTTGCGATGCAGATGTCAGAGTTTGAGAGTCGTGTGATGGGTGTAAGGGGGGGTTAGGATATGACGGATGGACGGTGGGAGGGGGGTTTTGTTGTGGCGGAAAGCGGCGCGGGGTAAGGTGATACTTTTCTCACTCTTTGGGGGTCGGATATGCGCGGCTGGGCGATCTTGTGTGAGGAAGGGAAGATAATATGTGCTGGGGCGTGGGCTTCTCTTTAGTAGTGAAAAGCTTGCCAAGTACTGGTTTTTTGACCACGTTTGATTCTCAGGGAGACCCTCTCGGACCCTTCGGAGACTCTTTAAAGGCTTTTCGAGAGCTTATATCGAAGAGGCTGTTGAAGAAAACTCAACATTTAATTATTTTGATAATATTTGATTGATTTCGAGCTTGCTTTGATGGTTCCTTTGATATAAACTTTTAAAGAGCTTTTGAAAAGAGTTTTAAAGAGTTTAAAGGTTTTTGAGAAGTCTGACTTTAAGAATTAAGAGAGATGTTGTTAAAATCTCTTTAATTCTTCGAGAGCTTTTATCGAAGAGACTCTTCTCGTATAACTTAATAATTCATATATCTTTACGAATACTTTATTTACTTTCGTCTACGTTATATTATTTAAAAGCGTATAATTAACTCTATAACTTTATAAGCTTATTTTATTACTATATCGTTAATAATATAAAAAGAAATTAAAAAAGATAGATTTAAGAATTTTATAGTTTTTTTTTAATTTCCTCTTTTGAATATACTCGTATATACCCGCTTTTAAGTTGAAAAATAAAGAAATAAGATAAGTTTTAGCTTTGGAATTATGGAATCTGAAGATCTGATTGATCAACTTTAAATTTGTGGTTGTCGAATATTTTGTGATTTCAGTCTTGAGTAATGAGAAAGCAAGCTTTTCAATCACCATTGTTCCATTGACGGCGGAGACTGGCGTTGAATCTCCGGTTAAGAGAGTAAGAAGTAAAATACAATTTTGTTGTTCAGATATCCTGTCTCATCAGTCTTCGTTGCTGCAGGATATTTATAATGTTATCGCACCACTGCGGGCCATGCATGCCTGTTATCTATGGAGAAATGAAGTCAACGAAGGGGCAATATAGCGATGGTATTTAAAAAAGATTAAGACTCGCTAGGTCTTTCCTGGAAAGAAACCGACCATGACAATACTTCACACCTTTTCCTTGAAACCCCCATATTGCACCATTTCGACTTCTTCGTCGCTACTAACCCCACGTTCTCTTTCCTTGACTGCTCCCATCTTGTGTCCGTCGAACGCATCGACATTCGAGACATGCTCAACGCTTGTTATTCTCTCAGACAGCTTGCTGCCGCCCGAAGCGTACGATGCAAGACCATGTCGCACAGAGGTATACATCTTCCGTGGAGAAGGTACACGTGTGATTATCGGCCCTAGCGGAGGGAGACAAGCTGCAAAAAGGCCAATGGAGACTTCGACGGTGGTCCAGAATGAGGGAGGGGTACGATCGTGGCTGGTTGCGCTCTTTGAGGGATGGAAATAGACTAGACTATGTCAGTAGCAGCTCGCAACAAGGGCACTGCCGGTCATGCGAATCATGGTGGGGGGGAGATGGCCATACTCGTGAACGTCTTCGCGACGAAACCTAGTCTTACAATACCGAAGAGGAGCGATCTATTCAGTTTGGAAGTCAGTGTTGGCAAGAGCCAGAAGGTATTTTGTTTCCAGGCTCACAGCGTGCCCAGCATGAAGATGGCACTCAGCCCGACCTTTTCCCTCCGGCTCATCTGCAATGCCCGGATACAAGGATAAGGCAGCGTAAGCACCGCAATATCACCCAGCACATCCGTGATAGCGAACCATAGCACTAACCACTCCTGCGGTGCACAAGGATGACCGTGATGGGAGTCAGCGCCGCATGTGAAGGCCTCCATTAACATGAAGACAAGGCCCCAAAGAGTGATGATGACGATGAGAATATTGTTGAGGATGCGGAACGTTTTATGGTGATAGAAGATTCGGCGGTAGAAGAAGAGGACACCGAGCTTGATGCAGCTGTATGTGAATTTTTCAATTACCAGGGTGGCGTAATCGAGCTGTTGAGATCTTTGAGTTAGTGAACTTCTTGTTACGGTCATAGAGGTAGAGCTTTGGTCTGGCTGTCTTGACAACCCACCTTGCCTTGGTTTGCGACGCGCCAGTCAACAGTCGGTTCACTGTCTCTGCCAAGCTCTCCTATGACGGCCGCTTTTCACAGAAAACGAGACGGTCAGCACAAGCTTTGCGACCTTTGCCCGCTCGGACTAGGGCGGAGAAGTTCGCTCTCACCGGTGATTTGGCTAGCAGCTTGCGCGAAGACCAAAAGGCAAGAAAAAGCAATCAGGCAATCATCGATCCCCACAAAGCTGGGCTTGAGGCGAAGGCGCACAAAAAATCTCAAGCATACCGCTACCAGTCCAAGTAATGGTAGCACAGTAGCGGTAACGATGAGGCTAGCGACTCCGTACATGATGAGAGCAGGCCTCTGATGAATGCTTCAAAAGACTTCTTTTCCGAGATGAGCGATGTGAAAGGGATAGCAAGGTCGCACTAGATCAAAGGCTGATTACCCATATACAATCAAATTCTGTTATAAGAGTATTTGTGATAAGAATATTCTGGGGGGAAAAAATGCATCTTGCCTGCGAAGCCATGTTCTTATAGAGAGGGCGGAGCGTATGCCGTGATACCCAATTGTAACCCTGCCCTGCGACCCTAATCACGTTTGCGAGATCACGGATTCAATCGGGCGTGAAGCTTATGCCTTTATACATCTCTTTTGCCAGTCACAGACTCAGGTAGGAGCTTCGCTCTACTGCAAAGATGAGATCATCAAGAAATGACATTAATGCTCGAATGAGGTTTGGGCGTTTTGCCGGCTTTCTCACCGGATGACTTAACATAACAGGCTCAGAAGTCAGGACCGGACTGACGAGCAACGGAAGATACCATTGCTGCCGACTTCGAGTGGTACACTAATTAATCTTCATAGCTAACTTTCAAGAATGGCAACAAGCATGAAGCTGAATGCGATGGGTAGGATATGTTTGACAGATGTTTTTGATGGAATCGTCGGAGCATCTCGGTGAGGTGGTGCAGCCTGCAGGGCAAACTTCAGCCACAAGATGGAGAAGATTTTCTTCTGTGTACCTATGCATGGACTGAAAAGATGGCTTGTCGTTCAATCCGATTAAACAGTGCAATAAATATGTGCTAGGGCGCGGTACTTCCCAGTAGTAGAAAGCTTGTCGATACCGTGGGAAGACTACACACCCTCTCTATGTGCTTCACCACTAAATCACTCTAAGCATTCGAAGACTCTCAGAGAGCTCTTCGAGAACTACTACCGAATAAGCTACCGATGTAAACCCCAAGTATAATAAAATAAGGCTTCAAGCTTACTTAAATAGTCTATTTAATAATAATTCTCGAAGAGCTTCTAGAGAGTCTTTAAATAATTGGGAATCGCCTCATGTCCAACAGACTTTGCCCGTGGCGAAATCGCTAGAGTGCTAGTCATCACAAACGGCTTCATTTTTGTTGGCCATAGAAGATTTGGCGCGCCTTCGGTGCCTTTCGCGATGAATGAAGATGAAGTGCTTGTGGTATTTCTTCCGACTTTTGAAAATATCGCCGCTGCTTTATGTTTCAAAACTACCAGTCGTCTCAGCGTGAGTCTAGTCCGGTCATGTTGGATTTCCAAACGACCTCTTTCCCTCCTTCTTTTTTCTGAACGTTGCATCCTCCCGGAGGCGGAGCGCTGTCATCCGCTGAAATACGAGGAGCTGGCGGCGCTCGCGCTGTCCTGGGGAATCTAAGCCAATCTGCGACGACGGCTGGGAGCTAAATGGACTGATCGGCTGAAGTACCGTATTGTGAGGCTTCTCCAACGATATCATCACGGCCTTGGGTAATGTCCAGGTCGTAGCTCCTCAAAGCTTGAGAATCGGAAGGATCATTCTGAGTACGCACCGAGCATTGGCCCGAAGCCGGCTTGCGTCGGTCATTTTCATTATAACTTGGAAGCCCCTGACTGCTTCGACGGTTCTCACTTTGATCACTGGGAGCGCCTGACCTTACCGCGTTCCAGCGAGACTGGAAGGAGAGAGGTTGGAGTGGGGTTCGGGAAAGTGACTGGCCATTTAGTACGTGTGAACTCACTGGATCCCAACAAGACTGAAACGACAGAGGCTGGAGTAGAGCTCAAGAATGAGGTGGAACACCGTGCATACAAGAGCGTTCTCGAGGTCTTACTTTGGAACGCAACGGTCTAAAAGAACTACCGAGACGTGCCGACTGAAGAGATACTAGGGCGATAGTCGTGGGAGTTGCTTGGTCGCTTGGTGTATTTTTACAGCTTTGAAGCCCTCATAGACGAGTCTTGCGCTGAAGTGAGCCGCTCGCGACGCCGAAAAGGAGGGGCGGGTCTCGATCTGGACCCCGAATTTGACGAATAACCATCTGTTGAAGTATGCAAAGATGTTCTCACGAGGGGAAGGCATGGCCTGAATGAGGTTGGCAATGTCTCTTCAACCTCTTCAAAAATATCTGCCTCATTCCGTAGTCCCGACCGCAGATTTTCTGCTGTCCACTCTAAGATACGATCCTCTAAGATTGGAAGTTTATGACTGAGTGTCAGAACCCTTTACCAATCCACTCGTGCCTTAGCCTCTTAAAACTTGACTTGCAGGCCGCAATTTTATGTACTTGCCAGGTTCCTGCTTCTGCTTTCAGCGGTCGAACTTGGTGTTGAGGATATGGTAGTGTCGCTATCGCTGGCTCCTACATCCGAGATGAAACTTGTTGCCGGCTCAGTAGCATCATTTCCCTTGTCGCGCCTGATGGCAGAAGAACTGTCAGAGGCGACATCCGGTTCGAGAATTTTCTCATTGTAATGGGTTACGAAGAGGTATTTGAATTTCCCCTGGTGATCCACCAGTCGCATGTGCATTATTCCGGTCTTGTCCTCCACAACTTGTAGCCATGAATCCATGGTGACGGAGTTTTCTTCCTTTGTGACCAATTGGAAGGAAGGGTCCCCATGAAGTAGTTCGTGTATGATTCTCTCCTTTATCGGATCAAATCATCGTCAAGGCGATATTCCACGATATGCATTACAAGCCCAAACCATGTCCTGCATAATGCAAGAGGTACACAGGAAACCTTTCCTTGTGGATCGGTAAAGTGCAAAGCTGTAAAGCTAAAAGCATTACCACGGATGTTGGAAAAGAAAAAAGACCCAGTCGTTGTATTTGCTGAAGCGTTCTAATGTGGCTTAATCTTGATTGTCTCTCCTAGCAAAACGAATACCTTAAGAGGCGCGCACGTGATTACAGAATGATGCGTGATAACCTGTATCTTATCACGGCGGTCGGTAGATTCTAGAGGATAGCGTGACTGCAATAGAGCGCGTACGGGATCACCTTCGAGATCTCTGGATGTAGTATGCATTCTGGGACACTCAGTCAAGGAAGCAGGCAAGCTGACGAAGATCGCAGTTTTTGACTCCAGATCTTCGTCAACACACTTCAGAGCATGGGGTCGAGGTAGCGTCCATGTACTAATTTTTGCTCGCACGTTTTCTGGACCTTAATCAAGAGATCAAAAACCGGTTCCTGGAGATCGACGTCGTCGAGACCGGGAGCCTGTTTATTTCCAGTGCGTACTACTTGAGCCCCGGTATAAATCAGACCGGACGATGACGAGTGGGGTGTAGAATACCTGCATGACTCGAGCATTGAATGCCCAAAAGCTCATTCCCTCGCTCTCGAGAAGCGTCCAACAACCCCCAAAATCGAATTTTGTCATTGTTGTCTTCCACGGCAGCGTTGCTGACCGTCACTGTGAGATCGTCCCGACCTTCGATACGAGAGACCCACGAAGGGAGGGACGCTTGCGGCGAGCTCCGCATTTCTCGGTCTGTCAGAGGCCGGTCAAGATGTTCATCGTTATTCAACCGTTGCTCTCCTTTCTCTCATCTTTGAGAGACTTTCGACGGTGTCAATGGCGGGTGTATTGCGACCGCTTCACGAATGACTCGAGCTCAAAGTTTGCAGTGCTTCGACTGGGGGTTGGTCCTTCATTAAGGTGTAAATCCTGTGTCATTCCAGTTGTTCGCGAGGATAGACATCTGTTCGGTTGGCAAGGGAGGGTTCCCGGACGCCTTGATTGTGGGTCGTTCGATCACCATGCAAAAATTGCAGTGCTATTCCAGCTGTTTGCGAGTCAGGCGAGCGGTATCCCTGGATCCTAGGGGAACCATCATCTGGATCGACAACGGAGGATCTTCAGCCGCTCCGAAGAGCAGGTTGACCACCAAGCAAGAATTCCCGTGCCATTTCAGCTGTCCGCGAGTCAGGAGAGCCATATCCCTGGCTCCTTGTGAAGCCATCTCTCCGAGTGGCTATGGAGGTTTCCCAGGCATCTCGATCCATTTGGAAGACGATGTCTATTAGTGTTCGACATTGCTGTCGACGTTGGAGATGTCTTCAGCCTCGCCCATGCATGCAGGTCTCTAGCTTATTTCAGCTCATCAGGCTGCGGCGTTCCCTTCTTTTTCTCCTGCTGTACGACTGTAATTGCGTTGCATAGGCGTCGTATGTTAGGATAGTAAAAGAGCATGACCGCACACGGTTGGAGTTTCACGAAAGACTTGCACCAGTCCTGAGAAATAGGTGTGGTTCCCCAATGATGCCCAAATGCGAATTTTGCCCCACTCTACGTCAGCTCCGCGTGTCATAGGTGGAATAATTATCGAGGCCGTGGGCTGCCTAGATCTCCAAAACCAACAGTATTAATTGCCTGCGTGGCTGAGTCGTTCCACCATCAGGCAGCGGCTTTGGTTGAATTGTTCCCCGCGCCTTCCGCTCTAAGTTATATATCCAAGAAAACTATTCGTGCCCAGCCTCATCAGAGTATTGCTTTACCACTTTCACAACTTCAGTCATGAACGTCATAAAATTACAAAGGTAAGAGATATCTTAATAGCATGAACCTACATTTCACCTCCAATCAAGACGTCTTGGCCCAACAGCGCATGCTGACGCTTCTGCAACAGAAAATACCCTCAATTCCAACAACAAGACATATTCGGCCTACAAGATGCCTTTCGCAAGCTGGATGTCGATGACAAGGGATACATAGATGAGGCTACGGTAATAAAGGCAACACAGACGTCGGAGAGGCAGCCATATGATGTGGTTAGGTCAGCGCTTAAAGAGGTGGAGCTGGACAGCTCGAGGAGGGTAGAGCTGGACGACTATGTCGATGTACGTCTGAACTGGGACAGACTGGCAATTCAGAGAAGGAAATCATGACTGAACGATAAGCTGACTAGCTTCGTGCTCTAGCTCATATCCAAAGTCCGCGGCCAGCAGGCAGCGCCAGCCCAGAACAATATACCAAGCGGCCGAGTTAGGGGTATGAGCAGTGCCGCAGAAGGTAGCAGACCAGCGCCTATATCGGGACATCAATCTAAGAGCAGTGTTGGGGGAAGGATACAGGTTCAGGGCTCTTCGGCCAATGTCACACACACAATAAATGAGGATGAGCGGACGGAGTTTACAAGACACATCAACGCGGTGCTGGCTGGAGATCCAGATATCGGACACCGCCTGCCATTCCCTACCGATACCTTTGAGATGTTTGACGACTGCAAAGATGGGCTGGTACTGGCGAAGCTCATCAATGATAGCGTGCCGGATACGATTGATGAGCGTGTATTGAACAGACCTGGGAAAAAGATCAAGACTCTGAACGCATTCCACATGACCGAAAACAATAACATTGTCATCAACTCAGCAAAGGGCATCGGGTGTTCGGTGGTCAATATAGGCAGCGGGGATATCATCGAAGTACGGGAGCATCTGATATTAGGTCTCATCTGGCAGGTCATTCGGCGAGGGTTGCTGGGAAAAATTGACATCAAGCTACATCCCGAGCTATACCGACTTCTGGAGGAGGACGAGACGCTGGAGCAGTTCTTGAGATTACCTCCGGAGAAAATTCTGCTGCGATGGTTCAATTATCACCTGAAAAACGCCAAATGGGACAAGAGGTATGCTATTCATTACCCGCCTCGTGCAGTTTGGCTTATTTTACTTTCAGAGTGACCAACTTCTCTACCGATGTCAAAGAAGGCGATAATTACACGGTGCTCCTCAACCAACTAGCCCCCGACATCTGCAGCCGCAGCCCTCTCCAAACCCGCGACCTCCTTCAGCGTGCCGAGCAAGTCCTTCAAAATGCTGATAGACTCGATTGCCGCAAATTCTTGTCCCCAAAATCCCTTGTAGCTGGAAACCCCAAGCTCAACCTTGCCTTCGTCGCCAACCTATTCAACACCCACCCAGGCCTCGACCCCATCACCGAAGAGGAAAAGCTCGAAGTGGAAGACTTCGATGCAGAAGGTGAACGCGAAGCCCGTGTCTTCACGCTATGGCTTAACTCCCTTGATGTCCAACCAGCCGTTAACTCCTTCTTCGATAACCTTCGTGACGGCAGCATACTCCTCCAAGCTTACGACAAAGTCGTCCCTGGAAGCGTTAATTGGCGCCACGTGAACAAGCCTCCAGCATCAGGCGGCGAGGTGATGCGCTTCAAAGCAGTCGAAAACACCAATTACGCTATTGAGCTTGGCAAACAAATGCACTTCTCCCTTGTTGGCGTGCAAGGCGCAGATATCACCGACGGTCAGCGCACACTGACCCTCGGTCTAGTATGGCAACTTATGCGCCGTGACATCTCCGAAACTCTTTCTGCACTCGCTCAACGACTTGGCAAGCGTGAGATTACGGACGCCGAGATGGTTAAATGGGCAAACGAGCAATCAAAGAAAGGCGGCCGCAACAGCAGCATACGCAGCTTCAAGGACCAGGCAATTGGCAGTGGTGTATTCTTGCTGGATGTACTAAATGGCATGAAGAGTAGCTATGTGGACTACGACCTCGTGACGAGCGGGAAGAATGACGAGGAGGCTTATGCGAATGCTAAGTTGGCGATAAGTATTGCCAGGAAGATGGGCGCGACCATCTGGCTTGTGCCAGAGGATATTTGTCAGGTGCGGAGTAGGCTTGTCGTTACCTTTATTGGTGAGTGGTCTTCCTTCTCTTTACAGGGATCAAAGTTGCTGACTTAGGATTACAGGCTCCCTTATGGCTACTTACGAGAAGATGTAGCCCCTTCCGGCTTGCTTGCTTGAGCAAAGTGTATTCTAGCAAACTACAGCGAGAAACAGCAATACTGGCTCGAGACTTGCATATTTGACCTTTCATATCGAGAGTGACCGTTTGACAGGACTTGCAGCCTCGCACCGCTAAGAAACCCTGCCATTGTAACGAAGGTCTATAGCTACCACCTCTATCAACTTAATCGTCGCCGCTTATATGGTGCCGCGAAAGCACAGCGGTGCATAACCCGAAGTGGGGATCCAAACACTGGTTCCTAGAAAGCGGTGAAAGTCAGCGTGTGAGTCCATCTAACTGCTCTGAACCTGACAAATCCTCCAGGCGGCGGTTCGATTCGATCTATGGGCGTCACATTTTCGCTTTTGACGTCTGAATTCTAATGGCTTTCTCGAGGAGTAGATTCGTGCCAGGAGGGTAATTGTTGGCAAGTGACTAAGCGTTCTTAGAGGTCAATTGATCAGAAGGTGCAGTGGTTCAAACGTTCGGTCCTTTGCTGAGCTCGTTGAGCTCTGGCAGAACTCTGCTGGAGTCTAGATCTGAGCTCGGGATTTCAAAGCTGGCATTACCGGCTGGGTGAGCGTACTCGTGATTTCGAAATATCGATTCTGGACACGGTACTTTGTCGTCAGTGCTCATCCGGGATTAAAGGGTGGGATTCTCTGGCGTTATTTGAGTATTGGCTGTGCTCGACCCGAGCAGTAGTAAGCAGCTGCGTGATGATGCAAATATGTGTTGGCGGATATAACGGATACCCATGCACACCCGAAGCCAATGTGGTATTATTTAGCATTTCCCCGCAAAACCAACACCGGCATCCAGGTCAACAGCGAGTCTCGAATATCGATATAGACGGCAGACAAATCATTTGACCATACCTGCATCCATGGCCTTCGGCGGGCAGAACGGCAGGTCAACAGAACCTATCTTTGAGCCTCTACGCAAGCTGAAGGTCGTCTGCGTCGGTGCGGGCGCTTCTGGCCTACTTCTGACCTACAAGATTCAACGCCATTTCAGTGATTTTGACCTGCAAGTCTTTGAGAAGAATGCTGATGTTGGTGGTACATGGTTTGAAAACAGATACCCTGGGCACGTTTTCCCTAGCCCCCAGTCAATGCTCAAGTTTTGGAATCTAGCTAACTATGGGAACTTGATAAACCATGCTAATGCATTCTTTCAGGTGCGCGTGTGATGTTCCTTCGCACTCTTATACCTGGTCCTTCGAACCCAAGACCGACTGGTCAGCAAGCTATGCTACTGCGAAGGAAATATATCAATACTTCAAAGATTTCTCCACCAGGTATGGCCTGGATAGATTCATTAAGGTGAACAATAAGGTCATCGCTGCAACTTGGGACAAAAACGTTGCAGAATGGCATGTGAAAGCGGAGAATACTATTACCAAGGAAATCACTGAGACGTCTTGCCATATACTTGTCAATGCTGGTGGTATTCTCAACGCCTGGAAATGGCCAGCAGTCCCTGGTCTCAAGGACTATAAAGGGCAGCTGGTTCACAGCGCAGCCTGGGGCGAGGATGTCGACATCAAAGGCAAAGTCGTCGGATTGATCGGCAATGGGTGAGTGCATCTCAGCAAGGGTGCGGAGAACTACTGAACGGGTTCCGCCTCCTTCCAGATCATCGGGTATACAAATCCTGCCGTCCATCAAGAACGATGTCAAGCACTTAGTCACCTTTATTCGAGAGGCAACGTGGATCTCACCACCCTTCGGCCAAGGTTACGAGGAGTACACTGATGAAGACCGAGATCGATTCGCCAGAGATCCGGAGTATCACCTCCAGACCCGACGGGAGATAGAGGCAGGGATCAGCGGCGTATTCGCCCAATTCTACGCCGGCTCCGAGGCGCAAGCGAAATCACGTCAGTACATGCAATCGTTGATGGAAGCCAGGCTGGCAAACAAAGACCTTGAGAAACTTTTGATCCCTTCATGGAGCGTTGGGTGTCGCCGCCTTACACCGGGGGTTGATTACCTTGAATCTCTCACTGCTCCAAACGTTACTACCGTCTTTGGCAACATTACGCATTGTACAGAGGCAGGGGTCGTATGCGAGACCGGGGACGAGTACCCTGTCGATGTCCTCATCTGTGCTACTGGATTTGATACATCATACAGACCGCGATTCCCTCTTCTAGGCACGACCAAGACACCGTTGAGTGACGAGTGGAAAGGTGCGTCAAGAAAAAAGATGTTTTTGTTCCTGGTAGACCCCCAAATCACTGGCTAACCCTCATTGATCAGAGGAGCCTGCCGGATATATGGGACTGGCGGTGAACAATTATCCAAACTACTTCATGACGCTTGGGCCCAATAGCCCCATTGGCAATGGACCACTGCTCATCTGTGTCGAGGCAGAAGTTGATTATATGATCAAGTTCATGTCCAAGTTTCAGAAAGAGAACATCCGGTTTGTCTTTCCACTTTTCTCGAAGACCCCGAAGAAAGAGCTCAGATCTAATGAAACGCATCGTGACGTAGGTCTTTCGATGTCAAAGCCGAAGCGGTGGCGGACTTTAACGAGTGGAAAGATGCCTTCATGAGCAACATGGGTCAGTCTCCATCCCTTCACACATCCCTTTCGTATCCAAATATCTCGCTCGTCCCGCTAACTTGCCCCACCGACCTCCAGTCTGGACGGAAGATTGCCGCTCATGGTACAAGGCCGGTAGCATTTCTGGCAAAGTCGCCGCACTCTGGCCTGGGTCGAGTCTCCACTATCTGGAAACCCTCGAGTCTCCTCGCTGGGAGGATTGGAATTTTTCCTACATGCCGAACAGGAACCGGTTTGAGTATCTTGGCAACGGGCTCAGCTCGGCGGAGGCGAGACCCGGTGGGGATCCCAGTTACTATATCCGCAACAGGGACGATAGCCCCATCGATGTCTGTCTCAACTCCAAGAAAGCTGGTGGAAATGAGCTCAAGACTGGACTTGAGAATCGTGCTCGAGACAAGACTTGAGAACGGGATTGAGAATACTTTTGACAAATGGGTCAGAGTGTGGGAAGCAGCGGAGTTGGATACGGAGAACTAGAGCCCAAGCTGATGTACCGTTTCAATTGTGCAGTATCTCACATATAGATTCAACTGTTCTATGACTCGCAGACTCGCCATCTGAGCAGTAGTGGTCACAAAGACGGCGGGTTTCCTGTCGCCAATATTCCGTACGGAGCTTTGCGCTGCGGTCAGGGAGCCGGGGTGGTCTTGGGAACAATACCCCTGCAGCCGATACGCTTGAATTGGGAAGCTGGACTGCGATAACGGGCGCCCGTCTGAAGAACGTAATATGCTCCGACTGATGTAACAACTCATCCTCCTTGTTTCCCAGCTAAAACGTTCTCCGCGTAGGAGACACATACAGACACAGACCAGGCACGCGCTGTTGCTTTGACGTTCCTGAGTGTCAAGAGCGCTACGGTGGCCCCTGTTGAAGCCGCGTTTGGGCTCTTGGATACCTAAAGAGTTCGTCGCCAGGAGCTGGATGAGTACCTGAGCAAGATACTTCTTGAGGTTGGGAGTAAAAGACCGGAATGCAGGTGATCCAGGCTCTACGGGTCGAAGAAGAATCAGGTGGTGGGAAAAGGTGTCTCAATGTAAATGTAAGGGTCTCCTTGGTTCAAACTCTCTGGATCGAATTCTATTCACCTATGCTTTCGCGCGGTGAGTGTCCCTTTCAAAGCAGCGTTTGATTGACAAAACATTTTCCCACGTCCCTCATCCATTCAAGCGGAAACCCGTTCTAACAGCCCCTCTAACTATTTGCTCGCACCCGTCGCATTCATTCCTACCATGGGGCTCCAGACAATCTGACCATAACTGATCGATCTGGCCCCCCTCCCTTGGATCTCCCAAAGCTCAAACGTTGCCGTACACATACTCCTTTCGAACAGAAAATTCCCCAGTGCCGCCAAAATCTCATTCGCCAAAATATACGTCAACAGCCCCAAAACATTATCAAACCAAAGGTGCACACCCTAGTTGTCATATTCGAAGCTACCCCTTTCGTGGAATTCTTCTCTGCGTTGGTGGTAAACATCGAAGTTGCTAGCCGTTGTGCCGACCACAGCGGCCAGGAGATTGCGCGCCGGTTCGCGGTAAGCGTACTCGGTTAGGGAGAGCCTGTGCGTGGTATCGATCTGTACTGTAAGTCTGGGCGGATTGGAGTTTGAAGAACCGTTTAGACCCGGCGCTGTCGGGGTTTGGATGATGTTGATGGTTGGTGGTGCTGCCGCTGAGATGCACGGGATAAGGGCGAGGAAGACCGCTGGAAGCGAGATGAAGAGCGTGCAGATGAATCTTGGCTTGGACATGATGATACTTGGGAAGATGAGAGTGCTGAATTCTTTCGGGATGAGATGTATTGGCGCTGGTTCATAGGGATGATGTGGTATCCGACAGCTGGATTCTCGAGCTGTCCCGACCTTTTGATCAAGAAACGCTTTTTGGTAATTGCATTTGTTACACGACTTGCGAGGCGTAGAAGAAGCAATTTCGAGCGAGTGTACCGCTTCCATAAACAAAGATTGGCCATAGTTTGAAGGTAAGGACTTCATCCGCGTTGCCAGTGTCATGGCTGAATTTAGAACAATGCCTTGTGGAGACCAGAGACGCTTCTCGTACCTTCGGCTGCCAGGATATGTACCGGAACTTCAGTGCAGTTGAATCAAATCAACACGATTTCGAGAGAAAAGCTTTCTCTTCTCAAACCGGCTGCTAAAGTACACTCTGACCAAATCATAAAGCAACACGAGGTATGTTGTAAACAAAGATAAGGCAAAAGACAAGAAACTGCAAGTGCATCTTCTGCGCGGGGAAAAGAGTCTATTACGGAGGTTCCTTTCATCATGGTGTATCGTAACCGGGATTCTCATGATTGGTTCAAAAGCTGCGTCGATGACTATAACTCAGATGGTCGGGAGGAAATACAATCATAGAAGGAGAATCAATTCGAAAAGCTTAAAGATGTATGGTTCTCGAACATACATGCTTTTTTGGCGATCGATTCTGAGCGAGAGCCTCACGAGTGGTTCGAAGGCCTGAAGACCAAGGCATATCCACCGGATGCTATTTAATTTCACAAATATCTGGAGTGGTATTGATTATCAATCTGTAGTACCCAAGATCATGATGACGAGTTTCTCATGACACAGAATACCTACAGCATCTTCGAAGAAACAAAGAACGGAAACAGATGGTCGGACTACCATCCGTTTGCGCCTGTCTCACCTAAGATCGTGCTACTGATAAGGATTAATATGCTTTCCACCGGGATTGAAGAGAATGATAAAGCCACGCGCCAGATGTATGAGGCACACAAGATGAGGTATCTCAACCCCTCCAATGCCGGCTCTTACCTAGAGGATTTGCCAGTTGGCATCGCTGCCAACAATTTCGCTACAGTGGTAAACGGGAAAGCGGTGCTGAAGCCAACCGGGATGGCTCGATATAAACACGCCTTCAAATTCCCGCTCTTCGCTCTCTCGACCGCCCACGTCCAACGTATTAACACCATCTCCTTCGAGGAAACCATAGGAATAAAGGGCATCGTCTATAAATCTGCAACGGTGTTTAAGAGGGCACCGGAATACTTTCTGGCTGACAGCACGGAAGGCTTCAACACTGTCCCTCGAATTCCGCCTGCGCTTGCGATGCTGGTCCCGGAGGATGTCCGCTGGCAGCAAGGTTGGGGGACATACCCCAAACTTCTCGAACAGATCGTACAGGATGAGTTCGGGAGTTCCCAGAAAGCCATGTTTGAAGTCGTAGATCCGGTTCGGCTTTCTTCCCACTAACGACTTCTCGAGTGAACGACTTAGTTAGTCCTTGTCCTTGGTCAGACAGCTTCGTGTGCTTTGCTTGCAGTGGTAGGACCCTTGGACGACGTGGGTAGAGCATTTGTATGAGATTATGTCTGGTAGCTAAGGTAAAGAATTCGGAACAGAAAATGAGAGTACTTTACTTCTTCAAAGACGCCTTATTGTGGCGTACGACCGCTCCTCCATAATAGGTTTGTAGGGTTTGCCGGCTTCTAAGTCCTGAAGACCTTACTTAGGTCAGGTGCTTGTCCGCACATCTCACTCACCTCACATGGCTGAGTAATGCCCTCTGCTCACCGATACCAGCTTTGTTGGTGCACTTTGCCAGCACCTCAGGTTCATAGTGAAAGGCTTTTGACGCTGTCTGGTGGTAGTGCTGCTGTTTCTGTTTGTTTGCCAACGTCTCTGCAATACTTGGAACGTCAATTCGAGTCTGAGTCCGAGTATGTATTTGCTGTCTTTCAGTACTCATGCAGACCGTCTATCACCGTTATCTATGTTCGCTATGCTATCATGACGCCAGGGGATGCACGCGGCTTTGCCGTGATGCTTTTCTTAAACCTCCTTTTTTAGTTGAACAGTTTCTGTCCCGCTTCTGGACTGTGCATGCATGATTGGCACTCTCGATTCCCTTGGACTGAGCACAAGTCTCATACTCTCTCAAAGAAGTAGACGTAGGCAAACTTTTTCATTTCGTCCACATCTCCCTGGGCTTTGACCACTTTCTCGTCGTTGAATAGGACCCAGGACTCACCCCCACCTTCTTTAGCAGGAATTGGTTTGCGTATGAACGCGACGTAGTGTCTGTAGATCATTGGTCCTTAGCCACGATCGTCCTCGCTTGTGAGACTCAAGGAGTCAGAAAACTTGGTTGAAAAAGGTGACTCACCCTGCATGGATACTCGCCCCTTTATGGCAGACAATGCTCTGCAAACGAAAGTTCGCAGGCAGATATGTATTGCCAGCCATTGCCTTTTCACCTTCTGGGGCGGGGACATCTGTTGCAGCATCATCCCCACCAAAATCACCCTGATCATCCGGATGACTGAACACCCAGTCCACTGCTCTTTCAATGTCTCCGCCTGTTTCCCTCAACGCCTTACGTGCCTGCGGCGCTCCGATTCCCATGGCTCCCAGCATTTCAATGCTCTCCGGGCTGATGCCCGCGGAAGCCCCACCACCGCTGCCCGAGCCACCTAGGTTGAGGGGTTCATCGATATCGGGGTCTTCCATATGTGTGAACAACCAGTTCATTGCTGTTTCAGAGTCAGTGTTGCCGGTAGCGTGCAGTGCTTTCTCGCATCGCACTCGTGGAAAGCCCATCCCTTCGAGTTGAGAAAGTGCAGTCTCATTGGGAGCGAATGCTGGCGCGCCGGTAGCAGTTACATCTTCAGGCAGGAGCTCTTCGTTATCTTGATGTCCTGAAGACTTGTAGTCGCCTAGATCAAAGGGTTGATCATCTACTACGACTGGCACATCGAGCTTCGTTGGTACCCAATTGACAAGTTCGAATCGCCGGGCGTTGACTGCAAGAGTGGCCGGGAAAGTCTTGAAGAGCGAGCGTTTAGTGAAGCCGTCTTTACTAGCACACGAAGGGCATGTAAACTCTACAACTTCGGCAGCTGTGAAGGTATCTAGACACTCTTTAAGACTGACAGGTTCGAATTCATCCTTTGGCTTTTCGCTATCCGCAGCGCCATTGGCGACCGAAGGCTTTCGTCTGACTGGAACCGGAATGGAGATGTTGTCTTGCTCGTCCATTCGATATCGAACCTTTTCGCAAGACATACATTGCAGTCGTTGTTCCATAACAAAGCGGAAAGAATGAACCGGATCTTGAAGGGGCGCGGCGTGCGAGGAGCGAGTAATGAGCTTGAGAAGGTGAAGGAGGAGCTCAAAAGCATCTTGTTGGCGCATGGTGGAGAACTCCTCATGGCCTCGCCCGATGAGGTGTTTGAGCATAGCAGGTGCAAGACCTTTCTGGTTAGGAATTTCGGCAGAATACTCGGAAGCAACAACATCCGTGTCCGGATGCGAATAGCGACCTGACAGCAGACCATCCGCTAACTTTCTCAACTGGGTCTCGAGGTCTTCCGCAGGAGCTTGTGCTATCGGTGGAGGATCCTGTGGATGATAGTAACGGTTCTGAAAGCTGGACATGGTGAAAAGACATTGTAGTATGCTGGCTAAATAACAGCTGTTACCCAGATTCTTTAGGCCAGTGAAACCACTGCCAAAGAGTGGGCTGAGTTCCTTGCCATCCTCAGTAGTCATGGAGAAGTCCCACTTAAGATTCTGCTCGATCTGCATCTCCGTAAGACTCTTCTCAGTCTTCTCTCGCTCGGCGATGTTGATCCCCCAGTGAGCAAGGTGTTGGGCAAGCTCCGGATCCGTACGCTCCTCATCGCACGCGTAGCAGTATATGTCTGCTGTTCCTTCCGGCGTGATAGATCCTAATTTGACTGCTACGGCATGAGAAGCCAGCTCTGTGTGCTTGAGGCCGTGACCATTTCCGCCTACGCCCCCATATTGAGCACGACCGCAGCCCAGATTCCCACACTGAAGACACAACCATAAGTTCTCTTTCAAATCACACATAGAGCAGTGTCCCAAATCTAAAAGATCCGTCAGCACCGGGACCAAAAATCCTGTTCCTAGACCTACCCTGAGAATCGATATTCCGAGATTGTTCTTGTTCTAAGCATAAAGTATGTTCACATGCTGTGTATTCTTGCTCCCAAGCTTGTACTTCTGCCTGTCGTGCGAATGTGTTGGCCTTGAGAACACCATCTATGATCCCCGGCAGCTTTCCACTTGTTCTATCCACATTTTTCACCCCACATTCGTAGCACTCGACACGAGTGTCGGTATCGTAACGGTCCTCCTCGGTTTCTGCTGCTATCGCGAGCTTCGAGATCTTCTGGGGTGGCTCATCGCGCTTGATTTTCTTTTTCGTTCTTCGTATGTTCAGCACCAACGGATGCTTCGAGTTCTGGCTGTGTAAATGCGCATGGTCCCGTTCTCCAGTGCATCCTCCGTTGAAGCAGAACAGGCATACATTCAGTCCCGTTGCATCATCCTGGGCGCGTTAGACAGAGCTGTGCGACCAAATCATGGCGTTGGGGCCGTACTATGGAATCAAAACATTGCGTACAATCTTCTCTGTAGACCGACTGAGCAGCCGTGGGAGGGCGCAGCTCTGGATGGTGTCAGTACCATGCCCACGAGCACAATCATAGGGTCTGTTACCAGCTGCGTCAATATGCCTGCAGGCCATGGCTCCGGGTTCTTTGTGTCAAGTCTGGTATTTTTGGAGACTATGCTCACAACATCACGAGCAAATAGGTAAGAATCCGCCGTGTATTGTTCTGTAAGACGGCAACACACACGCCTGTTTACTTCGCTTCGCCAAGTACTACTGATTAGATTAGGGTTTATGGATATCTACATGTATTCTCTGATGTATACTCGGGCATGTAGGCATTCGTTCTGTCTATCGGGCAGGACTGCTTCCTGAAATGGTTTCAAGACTGCCGGCACAATAGTATTCACTTTCATTATTCATATCTTGTTGGGTATAGGACATGATACTCCGCTCTTCACAAAGCAAGCCTTGGACGAAAGCTGAACATCTAATGAGACTTGATCCACTCAATCATTTGCTCAAAAGCCTCTTTCTGCGCCTCTTGAATCTTCGGATCCTCGTACTCCCCCACAACAGCAAAGCCATGAGGCACACCCGAGTAGACTCTGACTTCGTGCTTGACCTTGTTCTCCTCCATATATGTTTGACCTGCAGTGCGAACGTCGTCTGGGAATAGCTGGTCGTTCTCCACGCAAGCCATTGATATGGGTGATCTGATGGCTTCGAGATCATCTGTCGTTATCAGTGTGCCATGAGCTAGAGCTCCCGCTTTGATCAATGGCTCTACTTTCGCCATCCCAGCTTCTTCATCTTTCGGCGGTGCCTGACCGTGAGCAGCGGAGTCGGGCAATTCGGCGGCTAGCAGACAGACATATTTGCCACCGAAACAATAGCCAACAGCGTAGACACCTCCTCCATTGGCAACTGCATCTGCAAATTCCTCTTTCGCACCCTCGACCACCTTCCGTAACACAGGAAGGACCTTCTCCGGCGTCTGTCTGGCCAGCCACATGTCTACCATGAAGGATTTAGCTGTAGTTGCGAAACCCAGCTTGACTCTCTCGATCACGGACGGATTCTGTTCATCGGCATTTGGATCTGTTGCACTGTTGGGTGCAGGGTCTCCAGCAAATCTTAAGGCTGTCAACAGAGGGCCACCTTTTGTTGGGGAACTGGTACATACTGGTCGGGCATGACCACCAGGAAACCCTCGCTGGCATACTTGTCTGCTTGAAGCTGATTGTTCTTGGAGTGTATGCCGGTACCACTGCTCAGAAAGAGCAGAAGCTTGGACGGGAGATGAGGGTAGTCGCTAGGTTTTGTAATGTAGACCTGACGCTCATATCAGCACATGATCGCGGTGGTCTTTGATGTCTGACTGGAAGCACCTCCACATCTGCAATCTTCGATATCTCCTTTGATCATAGTAAGCTTCTCTTCCAATGGCTGCCCTCAAGCTTTCAGACCCACACCACTTGGCTGCTGATCCCCAAGAGCTACTTTGCGTTCAGCGAAAGAGGACTGTAAGATGGGAACGTAGAAATACGTACGAGAAGGTCGATCTGTCACGCAGTGCTCCTGGTTGCTTCAGGTCAGCGGCCGATTAGCTATGAGGACCTGCGTAACATACTCCCATGCTCGCCCCTTTTTGGGCTGGCGTATCTTCAGAGGACATCATGCTGGGCTCCTTTGCGTCACTCTCCGGTGCCCTTGTGGCAACATCTTCGTCAGCCATAACGAAAGTAATGAAAGTCAAGCCGCCAAAAGGTACAAGTGGTATCTAAGTGAGGAGAAGTAGTGGCCTGGCCCGCCGTAATAGAATGTACGGTGGCCAACAAACCCGGCAAGTGCAAGTGGGGCAAAACACGAAACCTCTTTACACGTTCCTAACAAACAACGCGTCAACCTCAGAATACTTCCCATACTCAGAATACTCGGGTATTTCACAAGTCTTTCGATTACCGCCTTCATATCATTGATAGTCTACCTCCATGGCGGCCAACGCAGCTTCTCATGTCGACCAAGGCTCTCTTGCGTAAGTGACATGAATGCGTTCCTGATGCACTAAATACTTACGTCGTCAGTGCAATATTCAACTCCAGCGTGGATCCTAATACAGCTGTATCGCAACCAACACTGCAATGTGTCCAAGTCAAGCCTTTGGTTGGGCAGCAAGGCGCTCCAGAGCGCTTCAGAGTTGTTTTCAGCGATATCAACAATTTCGTGCAGAGCATGCTTGCCACTCGTAAGCGCCCGCAGCTCTACTACTTAGGATCTCGATAAAGTAGGGCATACTGATGAAATATAGAAGCAAACCATGTGGTTCATGATGGCAAGCTTCGGAAAGGCTGTTTCGTAAAGTTAAAGTCATACCAGGCGAATCAGGTGAAGGGGAAAAGGTGAAAATCTGGTACCTGCTTCTTGCAAGCTAATGCTCATACTGTATAGAATTATTATAGTCCTCGATCTCGACGTCCTACAAGAGCTTGGAGAATGTGATAAGATCGGCGAACCGAAGGCATTGGAATTCAAGGCAGAAGATGACACCAAGCCGCAATCAACCACCATTGCCACCAATGGATTCTACGGAAACAAGCCAGCTCAGCAACAAAACCAGCAGCAATCTCTACCCTCGAGGACAAACGCAACCTCATCAGCTTCACACGCCACCATCTATCCAATCGAGGCACTGTCTCCATACGCACATAAATGGACTATCAAGGCTCGGTGTACCAGCAAGCCTCCCATCAGGACATGGCATAACAAAAACGGCGAGGGAAAACTCTTCAGTGTCAACCTGCTGGACGAGAGCGGGGAGATTAAGGCTACTGGGTTCAATGATCAATGCGATGCGCTATTTGATGTTTTCCAGGAGGGTCAAGTCTACTACATTACCAGTCCTTGTCGAGTCAACATGGCTAAGAAGCAATTCTCGAACGTCAACAACGATTACGAGCTATCCTTCGAGCGTGATACGCTGGTTGAAAAGGCCGAGGAGCAAAACGGTGTTCCGCAGGTACGCTTCAACTTCACCAACATCGCCGATCTCCAAACCGTCGAAAAAGACACAACTATCGATACAATTGGTGTCCTCAAAGAGGTCGGAGAGACTTCCCAGATCATCTCCAAGACTACAAGCAAGCCGTACGACAAGCGCGATCTCACCCTTGTTGATAATACCGGGTACTCTGTGAAACTAACGATATGGGGTGATACGGCCCAAAAGTTCGACGTGATGCCCGAGTCTGTTGTTGCTTTCAAAGGCCTCAAAGTTTCTGATTTTGGAGGCCGAAGCTTGAGTCTGCTCATGTCAGGATCTATGACAATAGACCCGGATATAGATGAAGCCCACAAACTCAAAGGTTGGTATGACGCTCAAGGCAAGAATGATACATTCATGTCTCATCAAGGGATGAGCTCTGTGGGCGCAGCTGGTGGACGAAACGAGGCGACGAAGTCAATTATGCAGGTCAAGGAAGAGAACCTCGGCATGTCAGAAAACACGGATTACTTCACTACAAAGGCGACGATCATTTACGTGAAGCAGGACAACGTCTCATATCCTGCGTGTCTGTCGGAAGGCTGCAACAAAAAGGTTCTCGAGGTCGAGCCTGGACAATGGCGATGCGAGCGCTGTGATAAGGCTCATCCCAAGCCAGAGTATCGATATATTATGTCGATCAATGTCAGCGACTACACTGGTCAACTTTGGCTGAGTTGTTTCGACGACGTAGGGAGGATGATTATGGGCATGAGCGCGGATCAGTTGATGGAGCTGAAGGAGAACGACGAGAAGGCGGCTGGAGATGCTTTTCAAGAAGCAAACTGCAAGACTTTCATGTTCAAATGCCGAGCGAAGATGGACAGTTTCCAGGACCAGCAAAGGTATGCACTTGTTTCATTTCGCCTGAGGAAAACAAATGCTGACTTCGGGGAAGGGTGCGATACCAGGTTTCTGGAGCCAACGCACTAAATTATTCGAGCGAGTGCACGAAGCTGACACAGATGATCAAAGAGTACAGCATGACTTAAGAGATCCATCAGGACGATCTGGCGCGTATCAGCTTTCAATACCTCGAGCGTGCCGGGTCTCTCGCTGCTAGAGCGATCTTTGCTGATGTCATGTATTCTCTGTACAGACATTAGTTTCAGTGTAAATCTACCATAATGAAGAGCAGTTCGTTATGCCTTTCCCTTTAGCTACCCGGAGCTCAAATTTGTACTTCGGCGAGGTGAGGTCATCTTCTATGCAGAATCCTTATGAACGGCCCGACCACAATTTGTACTCGCTTCACAGGCTATTCAATTATAGACCCTCCTATCACCTGTTTTTGTTTGAGACTCTCATTACCACAGGTCCTTCAGGGTCAATCTCGCAAATCCCGATCCGCAAGCGCTGCAGCAATGGCAGAAACAATGCGAGCAGTCGGCAAGTAAACCCTCCCTCAACCGTGTATCTTCGCTCTAACGCTCCAGATTATAGACATCAAAAACCGCACCGGCCCCGCAACTTCCCTCTTCATCAACCCCTCCACCCCAAAACCTATACCCAAACCCACCGATGCTATTGTCAAAATAAAATGCTTCGGCCTCAATCGTATGGACTTACTCCAACGCGAAGGCCATTACCCTGTCCCACCTCAAGCGCCCAAAACTTTAGGCGTCGAGTTTTCGGGCACGATTGAGAGCTTTGGAAGCGATGCGGAGCAGGGTTTCAACGTGGGAGACGAGGTTTTTGGGTTGGCGTACGGAGGGGCGTACGCGGAGTATATTGCTGTAAGCACGCATATGTTGATGCACAGGCCGAAGGAGTTGAGTTGGGAACAGGCGGCTGGGGTCCCCGAGGTATGTCACTAAGTTTTCTCGTGCACCGATTGCGGTTTGACGTAGGGCCGAGGGCGCTGACCGCTTGCTTCGGTATATATAGACCTGGATCACAGCTACTCAGGCCATGTACCTGGTGGGCGGCTTCGCTCCAGGCAAGTCGATATTATGGCACGCCGGCGCATCGTCAGTGTCAATAGCAGGAATCCAGCTGTCAAAAGCCGATAAGGCTTCCGCAATCTACGTTACTGCAGGATCTCAAGAGAAGATCGATTTTTGCATCAAAGAGCTCGGCGCAACAGCTGGCTTCAATTATCACACGCAAGACTGGGCGAAAGAGATCCTAAAAGCAACAGATGGCAAAGGCGTCGACGTCGTCATTGATTTCATCGGCCAAAATTACTTCCAAGGAAACCTTGAAGTTGCTGCACGGGACGGGCGTATCGTGAATCTAGGGGCCATGAGCGGCACCAAACTCCCTGCTGGCGTGGACATCGGAGCTTTTGTAAGGAAGAGGATCAGGTTTGAGGGAAGTAGCTTGCGGAGTCGGGACGAAGATTATCAGGGGAAGCTTAGGAACACGCTGGTCGAGCATGTGGCTCCAAAGATGAAGGACGGGAGTTTCAAGGTGCTAGTCGAGAAGGTATTCCCGTGGGAGGATATCGTCCAAGCGCATCAGTTGATGGAGACTAATAAAACGAAGGGGAAGATTATTTGTAGAATAGACTAGATAAGTAATCAAACTATATCTAGAAGGAAATAGCGCGTGATTCCTGAAAGTGACCGGTCATCGTCAGGCAAGCCGTCGAGGCTCTCATGAGAGGTGGTTTTCTTGGATCTTGATATCTTCAGTCGAGGACAATCTTACATGCGCGACAGGCCAAATGTACTTTCTCTTCACATCTTATGCGACACTTTCTCTTCCTCAAGGTAAGTCTCCATCTCTCCTCGATCCAGTGCTGGTCATGTCAGAAGCCAAAGCTAACGTTGTGAAGGAGAAGACTGTCACACAGACTTCAACCCTCGACTCCCTTCCCTCTAAATCTGTGAAGGGCGCTTCGTTCCTTATCCTCCTCCAAATTGGATGCCGGGCCCTCACCTTCATCGTTAACCAGGTCTTGCTACGTTTTCTATCTCCTCATGTCCTCGGGCTCTCTGCCCAATTAGAGCTTTTCTCCATCTCCACGCTATACTTTTCTCGTGAAAGTCTCCGCAACGCACTCCAATATAAACCAAGTGATGATGAACAGAAAAAGACCGCAGAAGGGGTTGGAGGGGAGAAGAAGAAGAAGAAGGGCTCTGGCAACGTAGCCATTAGCTATGGATCGACTAGGAGGATGCAGGAGGTTGTCAATCTCTCGCACGCAGCGATCGCCATTGGTCTCCCGTTGACTGTTGCTTTCACCTGGCTGTACTTGCGGAAAGCCGGCACAGCGGTCCTCGAGTCTCATCACCTGGAGAGCTCAGTCTACATCTACGCTCTTGCTACAGTCATTGAGCTTCTGAATGAGCCTTCATTCAACGTTGCCCGACAAGAGATGATGTACGCAACTCGTGCTTCAGCCGAGTTTCTGGCATTCTTCACGAGGGCTATCATAAGCTGTTCAATCTCAATATGGGTAGGCATGAGCGGCCGTAATGTTGGCGTTCTGCCCTTCGCCGCTGGCCAGCTTGGATACGCCATCACTCTCAATGTTCTCTATCTCTCAAACGTCTATCCTATCTGCGTCCAAAATGCAGTGTCGCTCCTTGCTGCACCCATTGCATCAAGCACAGGCTACTTCATCTCACGCTTCTCCCGCCCTCTCATCATGCGGACGGCAACTCTCTATGGCCAAAACATATTCAACCAGCTACTCACATACGGCGATGGCTACCTCATCGCAACATTCGCATCCCTCCCTTCCCAAGGTGCTTACGCCCTAGCTTCCAATTACGGCGGTCTCCTCGCCCGCATCATTCTCCAACCAATAGAAGAATCCTCCCGCTCTCTCTTCGGCCGTCTCCCGGCTTCTCAAGCCACCCCAAAGTCTAAAGACAACGCAGTTCTCTCCCAAGCAAAACACCACCTCACTACCCTCCTCCGGCTCTACCTCCTCCTCTCCATCTTCGCCACATGTCTCGGCCCACCCCTCGCCCCCATCCTGCTCCGCCTCGTCGCCGGCAGCCGTTGGACTCATACAGAAGCTCCGGGTGTACTAGCCACGTACTGCTACTATATCCCTCTCCTCGCAATCAATGGCATCCTAGAAGCCTTCGTCAGCGTCGTTGCTACCGATCCACAACTCACTAGGCAGACTGTCTGGAAGGTCGCTTTTTTCGGCGCATTTGCTGGCACGGGATTCCTGGTACTCAGGGTCTTCGAGATGGGTGCGAAGGGGTTGGTGGTTGCGAATGCGGTGACGATGGGACTGAGGATTTGGTGGAGTTGGGCCTTCGTGCAGGGGTATATGAGGAGTGTGAATGATGGGGAGGGTTTGACGTTGAGAGATATGTTGCCCAGTACGGGAACTGTGGCAATGGGGGTTGCGGCGAGAGCGGCGCTCATGGTTACGGAGACGGGGACGCGGCAGGAGGGTGGTTTGGGGGAATTGGTCAGATGCGCCCTCGTGGCCGGCGTGTGTGTGCTTGGAGTTGTCACGTTCGAGCGGGACTTCTTCGCGGAGTTCGTGCCGCACGGGTTGGTTAAGAGGTTTCCCATGCTACGTCGGTTCGCAAAAAGAGGTGACGATGTTGGTGCAAAGAAACATAGCTAGCTAGATTCAACCGTTGATTCGATTCGACTGCTCTAATTAGACGCTCATACCAGAACATTGTCAACAGCCGTCTATATACCTTGCTTGTGACAAACAAAAGGATGGCCAAATCGTCAACACCATCAATCAATCAAATTTAATCTTCGTCCCCTCCTTCTTCCCCCCAACGCCTGGACCCTTATAAAACGCCCCATAGGCCTCATGACCCTTCTTCTTAACCGTCGTCCCAAACCTTAACAGCTCCTCCGGGATCTCCTGCCCCGCCGCCCTCAGCACGTTGATCAAGGCCCCCGACTGCGCCTTGTCGTGCTCCGTGAACAGCGTGATGGCCAACCCGTCCGCGCCCGCGCGGCCCGTGCGGCCGATGCGGTGCACGTAGTCCTCGACCGTGAGCGGGAAGGTGACGTTGATGACGGCCTTGACGGCGGGGATGTCGAGCCCGCGGGCGGCGACGTCGGTGGCGACGAGGAGGGGACAGGTGCCCGTTTTGAAGGCCGAGAGGGACGCGGTGCGCTTGTCCTGCGACATGTCGCCGTGGATGCCGGCGGCTTTCATCCCGCGGGCGCTCAGGAAGCTTTCGATGCGCGCGGCTTCCTTTTTGTAGAGGCAGAATACCAAGATGCGGTCGTTCTTCGTGGCTCCGGCGCCTTGGTGCTGTTTCAGGAGTTGCAGGAGGCGCGTCTCTTTCTGCCGCGGGTCGACGACTTCGACGAGTTGGGTGATTTTGGTGTTGGCGCGGAGTTCGCCGGTGGGGTTGTCGGCGCCGATGGAGATGTGGACGGGGGTTTTCATGAAGGTGGATGCCAGGTCCCGGACGGAAGGGGGCCAGGTGGCTGTGAACATGAGGGTCTGGCGGCCTTTTGTGGGAGTGGTGGCGATGATTTTTCGGATTTCTTCCTCGAAGCCTTTGTCGAGCATGCGGTCTGCTTCGTCGAGAACCACGTAATTGACATTGCTGAGATCGGCAGAGCCTTCGTTTATAAGATCGTTCAGTCGGCCTGGGGTAGCGACGATTATGTGTGCGGTTTTCAGGGCCAAGCGTTGCGGGTCTTTGGGAACGCCGCCGTAGACACAGACGGTGGAGAGGTGGGCAGGGGAGGCGAGAGTCTCCATCTGAGTGTGGATTTGTGCGGCAAGTTCGCGGGTTGGGGACACAATGACGGCTCTGGCTGGTGAGCCTCTCGTCCTGGATGAGCTAGTTATAGACCGTATGCATGGGACACCGAAGGCGAGGGTCTTGCCAGAGCCAGTCTCTGCAACGCCGATTACGTCGCGGCCCGAGAGAAGGAAGGGCCAGGCGGCTGATTGAATTGGGGTCGGACTTTTGAAGGCGGTAAACGGCGAGGGAGAAGTGGTGTGGTGAGTGGGGAGATGGGAGAACTGGGTTATGGGGCGGAGATTGGTTGAGGAAGTTGGATCGCTGATTGTGATGAAATTAGTAGAGAGAAAGTCGTCGATTTCAGATTGGGGGAGCGCAGCGAGGACCTGGTCTTTCACATAGCCCGAGCCTGAATCGAATGTGCCTTTGGTAGAATTTGGTTGCGATCCACCATCAGTGTTTTCCGTCTTCGCTGACTTCTTCTCCGCTTTCAAGCGTGCCTTCTCCGCCTTCAGAGTAGCTTTATCCGAAGCTTTGTCTATTCCATTGACGCTGTTATTTGATGGCAGTTGTTCAGCTACTGCATGACCATTTTCCTGCTCCTTCGCCAGCTTTTTCAATCGTCTTGCTTCCTTTCGCGCCTCTTTCGAGAGCTTGCTCTCGCTTTTGTCTCCATTGGCGGCAGCTTTTTCGACTTCACCCACGTTGCCATTTATTTGCAGAACCTCATCTGTCTCTGGACCAGCGCCTCGCTCTTCGCCCAATTTCTTCAGCCTTTTTGCCTCTCTCCGCTCCTCTTTGGAAGGTTTGCTGCCGCCAAAATCGCCATTGCCGACGGCGTCTTTCAGTATATCTTCTCGCCTCCTCTTCTTCGACTTCTTCGTATGGTCACTTCCGTCATTCAATACCGCACTGGCCGGTACTTCTGTCATTGCAGAAATATGGGCATTGGCGTGGTCCAAGGTCGTTCACAGATTTTGGAGAAAACAGTGAAAGATTTCAAGCAAACGCGGAAGGTGTGCCGAGCAGCCTTACAGCTCGTACTCGTACGTCGAGGCATGATCGCACCTATCTTCTCCTCCTGTGATCTCCTCAAAGTGCGGAGACAATTGTTGAGACTATCTACCTCCAAATTCTCTACCAGATACTCTGCGCCGTCCTGTCTCTTGTGATAGTTTACATATACGTAACGTCTCCGCTCGAGGGGTGCGATTTCTACGCGCCTGTAGAAACTACAGACATAAGATTATCCTTTGCGTCAGCTCCAACAGTAACAAATAATGTTCTAGCTTATCGGTTTTCTTACATACCAACCTGACATCATTGATAAGTCTATGGACAATTGCCATTGTGCCAGCCTACTTTCCAGCCTACCCACAACATCATGCGTCCCGAATATTTGATAAACGGCCTTCACTGTACTTAAAGAAGTCTTCATAATTAAGGTAGTATTCTATTCCTATTGTGAGACCATTACATACAATATATCAGTCCGAAATTTCGTTTCTCAAACTCTGACAGCAAGTTTCTACTTCGAATTCATCCTCTTTGTGTTTTTTCTTGAACTCAAAACAAAATAACGGTTTCTCTTCTAGACTTTCAATTTCGAGTATCACATCTAGTGCTACCTACTTGCTAGTTCAACTGTTCATTCAGAAGACCGCGGCTACAGATCTTACTTCTCAAAGATACTTATTCCAATATACACCACCATGTCCCACCAAGGTGACGAAACTTACCTCCCCGCCTTCGCCCCCGGCAAATCTCCCCACGAGTCCCCCTATATCTCCTACGGCACTCCGTACCCCAAAGCCTGCGCCCACCACGTCGCCTCCACCTTCCACGCCCGCCGCGTCTACATCCTAGCCTCCGGCGCCCTAAGCCGCAACACTTCTGACCTCCCCACCCTCGTCAGCGCTCTCGAGTCTGAAATCGGCGACGGTGCCGTCGTCGGAATCAGAAAGGGCGTCAAACCCCACTCCCACTACTCCGACATACTCGAACTCGTCCATGAAGCTAAAACCGCGAACGCGGACATCCTCGTCACCCTCGGCGGCGGCAGTCTGACCGATGCGGCCAAAGTCATCGCCCTCGCTCTCGCCAACGACGCTACGACCCTCGATGACCTCGAAACGCTCTACTTCGACTCCCCGTCCCTACGCCATCCGCTCCTCCCAGCTACCATCCCAATCATCTGCATCCCCACCTCCCTCTCCGCGGGCGAATACACCCCCCTGGCCGGCGCCACCAACGACGCGACGAAGCACAAACACTCCTTCCAGCACCTCTCCATCGGGCCCCGCCTCGTGATCCTGAGTCCGGAACTGAGCACCACGACCCCCCTGCCCATCTGGCTCAGCACGGGCGTCAGAGCCATCGACCACTGCGTCGAGGCCATCTGCAGCACCGCCTCCACAGCCGAAGGCGACGCCACCGCCGCGAAGGGCTTGCGGCAACTGGTCCCCGGCCTGCTGGCCACGAAGACGGCGCCGCGAGACTTGGCACCCCGCATGCGCTGCCTGCTCGGCGCCCGGGACGCCATCGGCTGCGGCCTCCTGCGCGTCCCCATGGGCGCGAGCCACGGCATCGGGCACCAGCTCGGCCCCCTCGGCGTCGGCCACGGCGACACGAGCTGCGTCCTCTTGCCCGCCGTCATGCGCTTCAACCGGCCCGTCAACGCGGCCAAGCAGGACGCCGTGCTGCGCGTCCTGTGGGGCGAAGCCGCCGTCGCCGCCGTCCTCGCCCGGAGGGGCCTCGACCGCGAATCGGCCGACTTGGGCGCCGTGCTGGATGCCCTCTTTCGGGAGTTGGGCCTGCCGAGGTCGTTGAAGGAGGTGGGGGTCGGACGCGAAGGGTTGCCGGCGCTGGCGGAGGGCAGTTTGCGGGATCGGTATTGTCGGTCTAATCCGGTTCCGTTGAGGGAGGGGGGGCAGGTGATGGAGATTTTGGAGATGGTGGTTGGGGATTGATGGATGGACTTGGTCGGTGGTGGTGGTGGTGTGAATGTATGTATGTAGTAGATTTTAGATAGCATATATGGATCAGATGGGCTATGGATCGGTACGAAACATATGATGAATATGGACCGTGCGTTCAAATCTATGCACCACTGCTTAACAACCCAAACGAAATGGGCCAGCAATCCGCCCGAACTGTCGGTGTTGAATGTGATGCTTCTCTATAAACCACCAGGACGGGGTATTGAACGAAAACCAGACAATGCCAACTCAGCAAGCAAATCTCGACCCGTCCTCCACGCCGTTCACCCCAAGGTGATCGACCAGCGAACCCCTCGGAGAAATACTCTCATCCGCCATATCAACGTCGTCTTTGGACGAATCCCCGTTCACCATCCCAACGTCCGCCCGAGGGCCAAGCCTCTCATCCAGCGCAGCTTTGACGGTGGTATTGAGCATCCTCTCCAAACTCGCCACTTGCTGCTCGGTAAAGCCGGGCATCTCGATGGTCAAAGAGTCCGCGGGAGCATTCTCGGCGGGCGGACTCTCATCGATGGGATCGACCGGGGTGGCGTCGTCGTTGTCGTTGAGATCGACCGCTGAGTCACCAGGGGCGCGCTCGAGCGTTCCGGTCTTTGGTGTTTTGGCGCCGAGTCGTTCGTCCAAGGCGGCATGGATGGTGGCGTTCATCATGTTTTCCAGACTGGCCACTTGCTGCGGTGTGAAGCCGGGCATGTCGGTTGTCAGGTCGTCCACGGGCGGGATTTCAGCCATGGCGAGATCATGGGAGGTATGTTGCATCAATCCAGCGTCGTTGACTGGGGGTATTTCTTTCTCTTTCTCCTCAGCGAGAACCATCGTATCCATGAAATCTTTCACCCCCATATATTCGAACTCCTCCACCCCCAACTCCGCCAAGCCTATGATCTCCTCCGCCTGCCTCCCCTTGAATAATCCGTTTACATTGTCTTCGAACTTCTGGCGGACCAAGCCAGCAGTATCATCCCGCCACGGGTGCCCCATCGGATACTCCACCAGCACCTCTTCCATGACCTCGCCAAGGAGCGTGGCTTGTAAAGCATTGGCCGCACTGCGTTTCTTGTCATCGTGGTAATCGGCCGTGAATTGCTCATCCTCCACCAGCTCAATCTTCCTCCTCAGAACCTCAACCCTTGAATCAGTCGCCCAAGGCGAGCTGTCGCTGTAGTCGGCGGACGTGATCATGCTGCCCTTCAAGAGTATTACAGCGATCATGTATTGCATGCAGTGATCTCTATCAGCCGCATTGTGCAGTGATCCCTGCTTGTTGATGATGATCATAGCCGGTTTCTGGGTTCGCACACGGACGTGGTTTATAGCATCTGCGATCGACATATCCAAGGGCGGTTCTCTCGAGCGCATTTGCCGGGCGAGTGTGAGGGCAGCTTCCACGGCTGAAGCAGCATGGCCTTCTGCTGCGTGTATCTTGAAGAATACACTTTCCACAACCCAGGTAGCGAAGGGCTTGGGAAGCTGGAACTCTTTGCCATGTAGAAGCGAAGTGTATAAGCCCCACTTTGGATCTGTGAGCACAGTTGGTGCGCCTGGCTGCCCCTTCTTGGCGAGTAATGCAAGGTGAACAGCCCGCATACAGGCATCCCCAGCTGCCCAGCCTTTGCGTGGTCCCGCATTTGGCGATTGACGGTAGGATCGTAGGGGCCCAGCATCGACAAAGGCATGAGACAGGGCGGCGAGAGTTTGCGATTGTGATAGACCGAGGAGATGGGCAACGACGGCTGTAGAGGCGATGCGGACCAGGATGGTGTGATCGAGGCCGTGCTGGTTGAAAGCGTTACGTATTTGGAAGCAACCTTGGATTTCGTAGGCTTTGATGAGGGCTTGAAGGACTGTGCGCATAGTCAAGGGTGGGAATGTGGTGGTACGGCTGAGGTGGTCTGCGACGGCCAGTATGGCGCCAATATTGTCTGTAAAGAACGTTCAGCGCAGGTCCAGTTGAGTTTGTTTCTCGTCTGTCTCACCTGAAGGGTGACCCCATTCTGCCCCCGGAAAGGCATCGCTGTGGTCCAGATATCGTATCAAGCTCCCTAGATCAAACGCTCCCTTGACAGGATCCAGCTGTAAAGAAGTGCCCGGTAGCCTGAAGCCATTTGGAACAATGGTGCCCTCAACAACAGGCCCAATCAGATCCCGAGCTTCTCGGCTCTCCTTGAGCGTCTCGAAAGCACATCCCAAAGCGTCGAACAGAGCAACTTTGGCACGCTCCCATGCTCGCGGGCTGATCACCTCGTAGTGGAAGACGTAGCTAACGATATCGACGAGGACCTGGTCATATGGCAAGCGAGCGCTGTTATCTGCGGAGACCTCTGCCATGTCAACAGTGCCAGCCTGACAATTTTCTTCGTGATGCTATTCGCAGTCATGATGGGTGCCGGCCTGGGTGGAAGCAGTGTTTCCCAACGTGCCGCCGTCCCAACTCTGGTGGGTTGTAGCCAACATGTTGCGAAAAAGCTACCGAGATACCGCCGTAGCAGGCAGCGATGGGTCAAATTTAACAATGCGGCTCAAAAGCTTGCGATCTCGTCGTGACATGATTGATCATACCGGTATGTTGAACATCTTCGGCATCATATTAGGCATTTTCCTTATCGCAATTGATGACTTGCATTGACATATATCAATGCTGATGGCGTTGGAAATGATATCACATTTCAGGAGGGAAAACGTCTTGTTTGGTAGGTAGAATCAAAAATCCCACATCCGCAGAGAGCCCTGGCGGATTCGAAACTCTCCACTATCTCCCATTTGACCACCCATTATTGTCTCGCGCATGCCTTGACCCCACCCACAGGCATTCCTGGCGCAAACGCTGTTCATTGTGGCAACTCCAGACGACCCGAACAGTTGCCATGAGTGAATTCGCGGTGTAATTGTGTTTTTGTTAATGTTGTGAACCTGGTCTTCATTTGTAGAGCGTTGTGGGGGACGAGGAGGGGCCAAAGATGAGGTCAAGATTAGCTTTGCGGCTCACCAGGCGTTCTTCAGGGTCAAACCTCCAGAAGCTTGCCGTATCGGGAAAGGTGCTAATCGCTAAGGGTCATGACATCCAGCTGAGAAGCAGTAATTTCTACAGGACCGGTACCTGAGATGGAGTGGAGAACTTCCGACAATCCTTTCACGTGAATATAATCATACCATAGGATTAATGACTATTGCCGTATAAGTGCGTGTCTATGTCCAAGTCTATCCAAGTCTATCCAAGTCTATGTCGATCTATATTGTATCTCCGTCATCTCTATAATCATTTCGCCAATGCCAATACGCCATGCCAGAATCAATAAAACAATAGGATGATCTCTCACAATCAAGTCCTAGAAGCAGCATGGAAGGAGTGATTCAGCGGGTCACCGTTGACATCACCACAGACACTTGAATCGTAAGGCTCTCTCGACTACCCATTACCCCACGATGTGCTTATTACGATCACCTTACATCAGAAGCCTCTGACCTCCATCCAATCCATGAACACCTGCATAAGGTAAAGACCGTGTCCAAACCATAACGCTTTGACACCAATACCAGGCCTCCCTCTCCGCATTTTCCTTTAGTGGTATGCACCAGTGTAGATCTGCTGCGGCCTCCAAAGGCGGGGGTTTCCGTTCATCGCTTCCCTCCAGTGAGCCATGACCCCCGGGCATCTTGACATCATGGCCAAAGGCAGGATGATCTCTGGTGGAAATCCGCTAGAACAATGTTTATTAGTCAAAGTGCATTAAACGTGCGGGGAACGCGGAAGGGAAAGACGTCAGGCTTACAGAGCCATGTAAACAAAACTACCGTAGAGATCGGCATTCGCTTTCAGGTGCCGAGAGGTGAAATACTGGTCTTCGGATGCGATTCTGTCGATCTCCAGCGCGGTGGCTAGGAATTCTTTGTGAGCGGCATCATCGTCTTTGAGTTCGTCGAGTAGCCTGCAGAATGATCAGCGAGGAGTTATCGAGACGGTCATGGCGGACATACTCCCGAATAATAACGCTGCGGGGATCAACAGTCTTGTAGATTCGGTGACCGTAGCCAAAGAGCCGGCATTTCTTGGCTTTGACATCATCGATCAACTGGGGCACATTCTCCGGCTTGCCGACGTTCTGGATCACTTTGAATGCGGTGTCGATCGCGCCTCCGTGAAGTGGTCCATACGCAGCTGTGAGGGAAGCAATGGTGCAGCTGAATGGATCGGCGAGCGTGGAGGCGACGTGTAGAAAAGCGGCAGTTGAATTCGTCAGTTCGTGATCTGCGTAGAGCACCCAAAGCTTCTCGAGGCACTCGACGTGTTTAGGATTAGGTTTTTTGGTTTCATCCTCGACGAATCCCATCATACGGAGCGTGTTCTCGATGAAAGAGCCATTGAGGTCCGCGGGCGTGAAGGGCTTCTCTTGCATACGACAAAATGACATTGCGATGACCGTAGCTAGCGCGGAGATCAGTCGAATGATCTGACTGTCCACCAAGTCCAGGTGTCCTTGATAGATGTTTTTGCCCATATAGGCCGGGATGACCGTTGGATCTGACCCAGTCCAGGCAGAGAGGCCGGCAATCATCATGGTAACAATAGGCGTATTTGAGCTGTGGAATTGATGAGCTGCGGAGGCGAAATCATACGAGTTCGGTACTTACGGGAAGGCATGAATCACATCTGAAACCATCTGCGGCGGGTGCATCGCCAATGCTAGTTGCTTTTTGAACATTTCCTTCTCTTCTGGCGATGGTAGTTTGCCCCAGATGAGCAGGTACGTGACATCCTCGAACTGCTTGGTCCCTACAAGCTCAGAGATGTCGTATTGTCTGTAGTGAATGCTACCCTCAGTGCCATCCCTAAAGGTTCACAGAGTCAGCGTCTGCTCAAGTGCATATCAGGTCTACAGGCGTAGTGTACTAACACAAAAGTGACCTCGGAAGATGCTACAGCGGTGTTTTGATATCCAGGATCAAGTAGGCGAAGACCACCCTCAGTTTTGTCCGTTTTGGCTTTCGAGTCAGCGCGTGCTCGGATCTGCTTGAACTGAGTCGCTTCCACCGCGTTGCGTCGGATGGGTATTTCGTAGTGATCGCCAGTGCGAGAGTCTGTGACTTTGAGGAAGCCAGAAGGTGTTGGTGGGGCCGGAAATCCACCGAGTGACTCCGGAAGATACTCCGGAAGAACGGATGACAGTCGTTTCTTCATTCGATATACGAGTTCACTGCAAGTCGAAAATACCATGTCAGAAGGCTTAGAGCCTTCAGGAGAGGCCATCAAAAAATCAGGTACTATGGATGCCATTGTTCTTCTCATTCGAGTTGAAGAGATCATATTGAAGACGAAGGAGACGAAGTGAACTTATGTAGTGAAAAGATGAGATTGGATGTTGGCACGGTGATACGGGGTCAAAGAAAGAAATGTTCGAGAGCCAGGAAGCCACCCATGGGTCCATAATAAATATCAAATGATCCCTACCAGACCCATGGTGTACGAAAGGGAGGTCAGTGAGGGGAAACCTCCGCTCTAGCGGTGATCATCTTCAGAGATCTGCTGTCAATGTAAAGTACCTTGCCATATCTATCGCTCCAGGCGCCGTCTCGAGCTTGTTCAAAACTTAATGATACGTTGAGAAGGCCTAGCAAGCGCCCAGCCACTCATAAAGGAGAGACGTTTCATGAGAAAAAGCTCGTATCACGATTTGATTGGTGCATCACGTAGAGCGCTCGAGGACTATTACTGAGCAAAATTCGGATACGGGGCGTTTGGAAAGATTTCCAGTCAAGCCACCAACGAGTAGTGCTTGACATGATAGGAAACTGCATGTAATTGAGTCATCATGCTACAGACGTACAGACCTCTCTCAAAACTGGTTGAGGGAAGAAAAAGCTATACCTAGTACGGTTCCTGAAATAAGTTGAACGCGATTTTGGTTGCAAATCCACGGCCCAACGGGAGCTCGACATACCTAAAATATCCTGATCGACAATCATCGTGCATGAACAACGGTGCCTACCTTAGTTGACGATAAGAAAACTCTGATTGATAAAGTTATTCTTTTCATTCTCTCTGAAAGTCAGCCTCATCCTGTCGCGAGAGATGTTGGAATTCAGCCTTCGAAAACGGTTTTGGCCATAAATGGTTAGTCGGTCAGATATGCTTTTTCGCCACCACTTGCTAGGGTCGAGGGCCGGAACGACTTATCAATTTTGAGACACTACTTTAACTTTTTGCCTTTGAAGATGCGATGGTGATGTCGGACGACGGATATGCATGCATTTCAGCAAGCCTGGCTCGCATTTCCCTAGTCGTGTGTTACTTTTGCCCAGCATATGGTTTGCAAATCCATCGAGATCCATGTCAATGGTATAGTTGACTTTTATAGAATTTTGTCTGTGCACAGCTATAACCCGAGCCTTACCTAGAAGCGACATGTGGTCTCTTCCGTTGAGTTGAAAAGACGTCCAATGCCAGGCTCTGATGGAACATTTGCCTCTTGATAAGCACGATGTGACAGTGGTGAGCATGCCAAGAACACTTGACATAGCATCTGACGGCTGATGGATATCTGCAGTCATGGAAGGGGCCCAAAGACCCTGAGAACCCTCGAAACTGGAGCAAAGGCCGAAAATGGACCAACGTGCTCATCATAAGTGCTCAAGCAACTATCTCACCCGTTGCCTCGACCTTCCTGGCCGTCACAGACCTGACCGTAGCAGACGATTTTCACGTCACCAATGTGTACTTGCCTAGTCTTCCCGTCGCTGTATACGTACTGGGACTTGGTCTGGGACCCTTATTTCTTGCGCCATGCTCTGAACTATATGGACGACGAATCGTCTTCCTGACGGCTTTCTTCCTCTTTACGATCCTGAATGCAGGATGTGCAGTCGCACCGAACATGGCGGCGCTGGCTCTCTTACGATTTGCTACCGGAATGGCCGGATCAGCAGGACCTGGGCTTGGTGCTGGCATTGTCAGCGACATGTTTGAACCCAAGGAGCGCGGCAAAGCGCAAGCAGTCTATGGCCTTGGTCCTCAAGGTGGCCCTGTGTTGGGAGGCGTCATTGGGGCATTCCTCCTGGAGCTGACTGGAAATTGGAGATGGCTGCTCTGGCTCATGACAATGGCATCTATTCCAATGAACACGCTATCTTTCTGTCTCCTCCGAGAGACCTACGAGCCTGTACTGTTTGAGTGGAAGGCTAAGAAGCTTCGCGAGGAAACTGGGGACAGCACCTACCGAGTCAAAAACGAAATTAGGCCACGGGAGCTGTTTCTCCACGCCATGACCAGACCGTTCCGGATGTTGTTCACAGTCCCAATATGTACGGTGTTGAGCCTTTACACATCACTAGTCGTCGGGATATTCTTCATCCAGCTCACCACCCTCCCGCTCCTTTTTGGTCCCATCCCCGAATTTGGGTTGTTCTCATACAAGTGGGAACATGGTCTAGATGGTCTTGCATACCTTGGCGGTGGACTTGGCCTTGTGTGGGCCACTTTGATTGGGATCTTTGGTCTCAACCGTTCGCGTAAGTGGATGGCTACTCATTTCGGCAATGGCGAAGGGAGACCTGAGTTTCGACTGCCTCTCCTTTTCCTCGGAATGCTACTTATACCCGTCGGCCTGTTTCTCTTCGGTTGGTGCGCACAAGCACGCGCCCACTGGGTTCTGCCACTTCTAGGTGCGGCCATCTTCAGCTGTGGTATGCAGATAGCCTACGTCTCGATCCAAGTGTATACTGTCGATACCTTCCGGACGTATGCAGCTAGTGCTCTGGCTGCAAATGCCGTCGCTAGAGGCGTTGTGGGATGCTTCCTCACGATCCTCGGCTTCAAAGTCTTTGAAAGCTTGGACTACGGCTGGGGAAGCTCACTGTTGGCGTTCGTAGCACTTGCTGCGCTTCCAGTACCAGTGGTTCTGTATATATATGGCTCAAAATTGAGGGAAAGAACCATCGAATCTTAAGACTGAACATTGAGCTTTGGTTCGCTGCGTTCGCGCTTGTCACAGGGACCTTGAGCCGTAGTCCAGGCACGGAGCTGCCGGGCAAAGTCACAGTCGAAGCGGTAGAAGTCCTTCCAGACTGGATATGACTGGCACCAGACACGATGTCTTCCGACTCCTTTTCTTGATAATTTGCAGGACAACGTGAAAGCAAAACAATTTCTGGTTGGATGGCTGCCAAGCCGCTAGGACGGGTAAGTATATTTAGCGTATGCAAAAAAGAATGCCATTTCTTGGCATAGCGATTTTCCTCCCACAACCGTCTGACTTATTTTTGATTACAGTAAGTGTAAGTAAAATATGGCAAGATTGTTGTATACCAATTCTATGGATTGTTTTGAAGATTGCGGAAATGTTATATCATTTTGAGATCGATTAAAATCTCGGTGAACTCATCGTGATCAACCGTGACATTGCCGCCTACCGCTGCCTGAATCCTTACCCTCGCTCTTAACAAGCAATTACATGGAGTGCCATCAGGAGACACATAGCTATTGCATGTGTTAAAGGATTTGATTTCTTGTGAGATTAAGGTGCTATAGCAATATCATCAAATATCATAGACCGACTCCGCTGCTGCTGGTATCGTCTGCTATTATCTTCCATCCTTCAACAATGTCCTCCAAGCCGGCCTTCCTAACCGTTCCCTTGGAACTACGCCATCAAATATACTCCCATCTCCTCATAAACGACGCTGTCGTCAAAATAGCTTCCGGGGCAATGGTGAAATCTCTACGAAATGGAATAATTCGCTCTTGTTGGCAAACTTTTCATGAAATGCTCGAGTACTACTACGCCAACAACACCTTCTCGCTCTCACTGTTCAGCCCGCTAGAGAGCACACCAAGCCTTTTGAAACATCTAGGCCGCATGCAACATTTACAAGTCGAAATTGGAGATTTAGTGCTCTCGCCAACCCACACAGCGTTCTTCTTGCACCGGCACACGCAGCGCCGAAGTGACTGGTTCTTGAATACTTTACGTCAAGCGAAACGAGGTCAGGAAGGGAGATACCTGAAGACTTTGGTTGCAATCGACCGTTGTGGTACTTCTATCGTGTCTGAGTGAGTAGATTTCAATGGCGAATTCCAGTGCATAGAGGAGTCGCAAAACCAGTGCGACGCTTACTTGAGTCCCGCATCTTTCTCGATCCGGGCAGCTTGACGTAAAATCGATACGGACGCTAATGGGCGGTACTAACAGAAGCATACCACCCACGGCGCAAATATGGCAAGATCAGAGATGGAGGGAGGAGAAACGAAGAGAAGTGCTGGCAACAGTGCTGCGGCCTCTGTGCCATGTTGTTGACAAGATCACCATCGAGAGTCGAGCCATGTCTGAAGAGCGGGATCAATGGGGACGTTTGAGTGCGAAATTTCTTACAGTTGTGGGTGCAGGCATCGCTGACTTACAGACAGCCAGGACTTGGAATGTGGTCCTCAGTGTTGGTCAAGTTAGGCCACTGGCGTGAGTTGGAGAATATATGTTTTGCCAAAGAGGGAATACATACCTCCTAGTAATCCACGCCAAGGTACTCCAGCGCAAGCAATTAGGAGGGACAGTTGCACGGTCACCGCGCAGCCTGAGCAGGCGCGCTGCCGGAAGTAAATTGCAGTTCTAGCTCTACGAGTCTCAAAAACATAGAGACTTTCAACTGTGAGCAGCAGGATTTCTTTTCGCCAAAAGTTTGTCTGAGCCGGGTTCATGTGATGAAAGCGGAGACATTAGGCTTGATAGCCATTGGATGTGTGTCCGATTTAGACGATGAGAGAGATAGATCAAAGGAGCATGGTCCAGTATGAGGGATTCGAAGCTAGGACGGAAAGTAATAGGTTGAATCTCTCTAGCACAGATTTACTGTGGTAACCCTTGGCCACTGCAACGGCCGAAACCACGTTTGAAACGTACAATGTAAGACACGCTGTGCCGCTCGCATGAAAGCCCCGTACTCAGACCCCCCTACTCTTCAACGCCCTCTTGAGCTTTTTCTGAAAGCCAAAGACATGATCCGGCCCAATCATGGTGTAGTGCGCCCCTTCGACCTCATGAAAGCGAGGTTCCGTATCCACAAATCCGGTCCATTTCCTCAAATGGCCATCGAGCCATTCTTTCCGGGAAAGCGCGAGCACTTTCAACGGCGTGGCGTAGAAGACATCCATCGTCTTCACAAGACCCGACGGCTCGTACAGCCTGGCCATGCTTTGCAGGCCGAAGGCTAAACTCGCCCAATTAGACAGGCTCTCCGGGGACAAGGAAAGCTCGGCCCAGCGCGCTGGATCTGCACTAGACTTTATATACGCCAGGGCGTTTTGTTCCGATCGTCCATCCAACTTATCGCCTGCGTTGTCTGCATGCTGTTCTGTAATTAAGCCTAGGAAGTAGGACAGATGCAAGAGGCACTGTGTCCAATTGAGCTGCTCCATTCGCGACTTAATGTGTGGAGGTAGGTTGAAAGACCCAAGGAAGCGCACTTCGTCACCACTGGCCTCCAAAACTTTCGTGATTTCGAAAGCCAGCATTGTACCGTAGGAATAGCCTGCTAGCGCATAGGGACCTTTCGGCTGTTGAGTTTTGATCGCGGCATGGTAGACCGCCACGGCCTGGTTGATGCTCTCAAAGTATGGCTCTCCATCGAAGCCTCTGGCCCGCAGTGCGAATATTGGTCGGTCTGATATAGACTTGGCGAGGCCGAGAAAGACGAGAATCTCCCCAACGCCGGGATGGACTAGCCACAATGGCGTTCTGCTCCCATTTGGTTGCAGTTTCACCACAGGGTCGTATTTCCTTGGACCGTGGGTGTCATATATGGCTCTTGCCAAAGACCGCACAGTAGGGTAAGCCATGATCTTGACTATTGGGATTTCGTCGATCAACAAGCGCTTTTCGATCTGCTGTTTCAGTCGAATTAGATGCATTGACGTGACGCCCATCTCAAGAATCGTTTTCTCCACCCCTAAACCTTCTTCAAAAAGCTCCACGGTGTTGGCAAACTCATTCAAAAGCAACCGCTCCATCTCGTTGGCTGGCGGCACGTAATGGGAGGCTCGGTACGTTTGGATCAGAGCGTCATTCTCTTCCTTGTGCTTATTGTAGTCACCGTTTTCCATTGCTTTTCGTATCTTCGGACGCGAAAACTTGCCTAGGGTAGACTTCTGTAGTAAGAGACTATCAAGTGGTAAGATATATGGGCAAGCACCAGTCTGCAACATGACTACCTGCACAATGGCTTTCTGGGCATTGATTCGTGAATGAACGTCGTTGCTCGGATAGTTAGGAGAGTAAACAAGGCAGATATTCTCTGTTTCCATTCCACTTGAGCGATAAGGAAAGCATATAATGTAGCCTGGCACGATCTCAGGTAATGAAAGCCCTTCAACTGCGGTCTCTATTTGATGAGGAAGATACTTGACCCCATTAACGATGATGGTATCCTTCCAACGTCCTACGAGGTTAAGCTGACCAGCCGTATCAATCAAGGCCCGATCTCCAGTCTTGAACCAGCCATCTCGAGTGAATGCTTCGGCTGTGGCGGAAGGATTGTTATAGTATTCTCCGAACACTACAGGTCCTGTCAGTTCAAGGTTGCCAGCCTCGTTCGGCACAGCTACTCTTGTCTCGTCATCTTCGACCGGTACGGTTATACGAATCTCGACACCCGCCATACATGTGCCAAGAGAGGCAAACTCGTACCCATTCTCCAGGTCGTAATCCGGACATTGAGAGTTGAAGATTGCACCAGCGCAAGTCTCGGTCATTCCGAACCCTGGTGTGATCGCGTTCTTGGGTGCGCCGTATTTGCAAAGTAGCTTTGACATGGCATCACACGTGTCGACTACGTTAGTCTCTCCACCAGTCGCCAGGAATCTCAAACAACTCAAGTCTAACTCTTTTAGCCGTAGATAAGCATTTTCAGGCTCAGACTCCGTTGCCTCCCGTATCTTTGCAAGAAAGAAATTGGGAGCAAAAGATCTCGCCACACTGTGCTTGCCAATGAGTTCGAGGAAAAACAGTGGATCCGAGAGTACTTCTGAACTGGGAATGTGAATTTGGTCCACGTTGAGGTACAAAGCTTGCAGGTGTATCTCCACCATACTGGCCACATGGTCCAGTCCTATCCAATTCAGAAACGGCTTCCCAGGGTCGAGATCTTTGACGGAGGATTTACTCGTAATAGCAGTAAGAATCTGTTCATGACTTAGAGCAACGGCTTTTGCATCTCCAGTACTGCCGGACGTGAGCATCAACAAAGCCAGATTTGTCTCAGAGGAACATTTCAGAACTGTGAGTGCGCATATGTCCGAAGCCTCCGTGGAGAGCAAAGTTTCGACGGTATGGATATTCAAGACTTCCTGATCAGTGAAGTCGCCTAAAAGGTTGAGCCGAGTCAGACAGATTGGGTCTCGCAGTAGAGTGTGAAGATGGCATATATGTCTCTCGCGTTGTTTCGTGTCGTTGCTGAATGGGGTTGACATTGCAGGAACACCTCCGGCATAAAGGACTGACCAAAACCATATGATATTATCGAGGTGGTTATCAAAGTGGAGTAGGACAACAGAGCCTTGCTTAAATCCCTCGACACATGTAAAGTGTCGGCTGTTGGATAGAGCTAGCGACAGCAGCTTGTCGTATTGCACGCTGTAGCCACTAGTTGTCTCCCCAGACCGGTAAATGATAAGGCTTCGAGGCCTGTTCCCGCTTGCTCGTGATATTAAGAGATCTTTTAAGCCATTGAGATGCATTGTGACTGCGTGAGAATTTCTAAGCAAGAGCAGGTTACCAGAAGCTAAGGTCGTGCATTCAAATCCAGTATGCGATAGACAATGACCCAAAAACGTAGAAGTTCTCAGCGATTTACCCTTTCGAAATAGAGAGTCTCCTACAACTTTCATAGGCTAGATGTAAACAGGCTATGTGGAGAGAGATTTGGGATGCTGCAAAGCCATTAGCGCACACTAGTAGTGAAGAAAGTGAACCTCTGTAAGGCAAGGATGAAAAAATCGGCCGTAAGTGTACACGGTTGACAAAACTTGGAGCCAGCCAACACACCACCAACTGCTTTTCTATAACACAGGAAGTGATCTACCACTCCGCACTATCGCGAATAGCCCTACAATGAGGATGACTCCGATACCCTGCACGGGAAGCAAGGAAAAGACATTTAGCGACGAGTCATCTTGCTCGCAGTCTACGATTACGTGCCGTGCACACCATCATTCCTGCACGATTGTCGCAGAAGCACCTGCTATCAGAGAAGGTGAAAGCTTGAGGCGTTGTTGCATAAGCAGGGGGCTACCTGCAGTGATTCGAGCTTGCATACTTCGGCCGTAAGATGACATGCTGCTTGATGAGTAGCGTTACATTCTGTATCCCGAACGTGATTAGGCTAAAGTAGAGTCAGATGGCTTGAGTCTAGAACGTCAATGGTTGAGCAAGGTGGGAGAGCAGCTTGCCAGAATCACGTTGCAACCATTCCCGTTCTCGCGGATTACCGGACTACGCTGGGGAATTGCCCTATTAATACATGATTAGCGCCTTGGCGTGATTGATGCATGTATCTAGGTACATTCTTTACTTTAGGTGGCTAGTGCTGGGAATACCTCGACGCCACTTAGGGCCCCTTCTGCAACCACATATTTTGGAAATAACCCCTACTTATTTCCACTAAATAACGCCATCACTTGGCTAATGAAAATAAGGCTTGAAAATAACGCTATGAATATTTCCAAAACAAGTAGAATATGTGTACGGTTCCGTTCTGTAACCCTGTTTCTGAGGCTGAGTCAGAATCGTCGCAAAAATTGTCTTTGTTACGAGCGTACCCTTGACACACCACTCAGCCCTATGGCTAGCGGGCCTTGGCGGAGGCATCCCCTACCATATCATGCCTCCTTCCCACATACATAGTTCGGTAGCGCACTAAGTAAAAGATCTATGGCCTCCTATACCACTTCTCGAACGCACGATAGCCTTATTATCCTATTCTACCTCACCCATATAACGTACCTCTATGCTGGTCCTGACAGTCTTCTCCGTAAAAAACCATTGAATTCCTACCATTCCACATCACTATGGCTGAGATACCTGCTGCTACTGCTGCACAGGCTTTGGCTATCATTAATACTCCTATTACTCCCTCATCTATACTTAATATTCTTAAGAAAAAGAGAATAATATATATATATCGGTCATAGATGTCCACTATTCTTGGCGTTCTTAGCCTTATTTTGGCTGAAAATAACTCTCGAGAGTTGTTTTCAGATATTTTCAAGCCTGTTTTCGCTTAATAAGCGAAAATATATCGAGAGTTATTTTCAGATATTTAAGCCTGTTTTCGCTTAATAAGCGAAAATATGTGGAAATATAATTATAGAACGATACCCTATATATATTTAACGCTAAGCTGAAAATTAGTAGAAATATCTAGAGGTTATTTCTAAAATATATAGTTATAGAAGAGACTTTTAATCTTAATAGTCTTACGTAATAAGTCTAAGTAGAAAATTCTATTAAGTCTTATTTTTTTAATAATTTAACTAATATAAGATATTTACCTCTAAGTATATATTAGTATTAATAGATTTCGAAATAGCTCTAACTCGAAGAGAGCTATCTCGAAGCTATCTCGAAACTATTTTAAAGAAATTTAATAATCTATAACTTCGATATATTATTACTCGATAATCGAATTATTTCTTATACTTTTTATAAGAATTAATATATATATTCTTAATATATATAATAATAATATATTCAATTTTCTAGATTTAAAGTTCGAAATCTTTAAAGTTATTAAGCTTTTTAGTTTTTATTTAAAATATTTTAAAATAGTATAATAATTAAATAAATTAAAAAATATATTTAATAAAACTTTATATATCTTTATTTATACTTATAAATTATTAAATTATAATTTAAAATTATAGATTAATTGATAAATTAGTTAAAATAATAGCTTAAATAAATATTTTTAAATATTTTTAAATATTTTTTTTATAAATATAATTTCATAAAATCTGGCCGGGCTTATTTTATAAAAGTATTCTTAAATAAACTTATAAATATAACGAGTATTTTAAGATTATTTTTAAGGTTTTCTCGGTGCACGTTAAAGAATAAGAGAGAAATTAAAGATATAGTCTTTAAAAACTCTAATTTAAATCTTCTAAAAATAAATAATTAAGATACTTTATTAAAAATCGAAAAAAAAATCTAATTCTACGATATTTAAATAGTTATTTTATAAATAAATTCTTTTTTATTAGAGTTCTTAATAAAAAGTTATATATAAAAGAAAATATTTATTTTCTATTTCGGTCAATTTTGGTGAGGATCCCATATAAAATAACGGTCAATGTAGCGATTCCGTGGTTTCCTACTCAGACTCTACAGGGGGGGTATGACGGAATCGGCTCGGGATTATAATATTCCGGCCCCCCCCTAAAATGTAGAGTCTGAATTCTGAGACTAGACGCCACTCTACAGTTCAATGGATGACGGCATCTTTGTTACACATTACACCTCTTCCCCAACCCGTACACCCGTCTTATCTCAACGCTCTCGACGGTCCAGACCGGTCTGATTTAGCTGTTGATTAGTCCGATATTTATACTTGATAGACTAGTCGTCTATTCGTGGAATAGGCTGAGATATGTTTTGCGGGGGCTCTATTCAGTATTGGTTCAATGGTGGAATTGTTCTAATTTCTCTAATTATGGCCGCGGCTGAAATGGGATCTCATACGTGTACACCACTTTTTGATACATCTACACCCCTCATATCGAGTTCGCGCTTTAGCATCAGCGACTTTTGAAGTGCATTGAGCTGCGTTGAAGGAAACCTTTCACATCCTGGATTATTGAAGCATTTGGATTCATTTCCTATAGAAGTGTCTCAAAATCTCACACATCATTGACTATTGAAGTAGTGGACCCCGTTTCTTGTAGAATCGCCTTGAAACACGGCCTGAAAACCCCCCACACATCTCTACTTATCTAAGTTGTCGAATCCGTTTTCTGCAGAACCGCCTTTAAAAACGGTACCTTTGGCCTGCATCGAGAAAACCTTCTATACTTTTAAGAATTGAGACAGTCGAGTTCTTTTACTCGTTGAAGTAGTCGGATCCGTTTCCTGCAGAGATTCCTGATATCACGGCAACTCTAACCTGCATCGAAGAGAAACTCTAACACCCTTGATCATTGAAGCAGTCGAGTGTTTTCTGCAGAACTAGTTCAAAACACAGAAACTTTGACATGCATTCAAGACTGTGCCTCACACCTTTGCATATGTCCGTGGAATAACACCTCCGAGGGGTTCCTCGCTAAGCAAGTAAAATTTAGGTGTGACATGGGAGAGGTCTTCACCTAATCATGTGCAAAATCCGATAGCTATTTCCTGTTTCTTTCTCGGCGCGCATATACTACTCAGCTGCCGATTACTGTAATAGTCGCGCACACTGACCTGATCCGAGGGGACACACATGTATCAAAAAGGGGTGTATACGTATGAGTTCCCAATGAATTTAGTAGTAACTCTCCAACTTTCCAATAAGATTTGGCGAAAAACTATCTTTATGAATTAGCCAGGTCAGCTAGAAACTTGGTCTGGATCCGTGCGACTTCTGGTCCAAAATTAACCCGTTTTTGTAGCCTCACGATGGCCTATTTCGAGGTCCAGGACTACTGTTGCGGACCATTGAGAGCGTTGTCTTGCCTACGGATTACCTATGAAGTCCCCCGGATTGAACTCCCCGCCCCTCTCTATCAGGGCTGAGTTACTGTGGCTTCAATTTCTAGGGATTAAAATGATGGGTAAAAAGGCTCGAGTTAGACAAGAAACTGTACAATACTGGCGCAGAGATCACCTAGAGAGTGTGTGTATGTATGCAACGATTTGACGAAGGAGCTTTTACGGAATCCTTTCGAAGTCAGGCATGTACGACGGACCGGCCCGATAGTGTGTGATTGAGAAATTCCATAGGCGAGTTTAGGGCCAGTTCGGTAACCACATATTTTGAAAATAACCCCTACTTATTTTCACTAAATAACGTCACCTCTTAATAAATGAAAATATAACTTAAAAATAATACTAATTTATATTCAAAATATATAAAATATCTATACGATTTCGTTCGATAACTCTATTTTTAAGGCTAAGTTAAAAATATTATAAAAAATTAAGAAAATTATCTTCTCTATTAATAATTATTAAATTTCTATTATTTCACGTTATTATAACGAAGATATCTACTATTACTATTATATAGACTTTAATTATTATTAATACTTCTATTATCTCTATTATTACTATTAAAATCTCTATTAATATCTCTATTAATATCTTATTATATAATATATTTTAAACTTATCTTATAAAGATAATATTATATTTCGAGATAATATAATAATATTATCTTAAGAAAAAAGTAAATACGAGTTTTAAATTTAAAGTTTAAATAAGTATTCTAGCTACTATTTAGACTATAACTCTAATAAAATATTATATTAATAAGTCTTAATATTAGAGAAAGATATAAGTTTATAAGTCTAGATAGATCTTATAGCGAGTTCTTTACTATAAATTAAGTAATTAGAGATAAGATAATAATATATAAATAACACCTCCGAGGGGTTCCTCGCTAAGCAAGTAAAATTTAGGTGTGACATGGGAGAGGTCTTCACCTAATCATGTGCAAAATCCGATAGCTATTTCCTGTTTCTTTCTCGGCGCGCATATACTACTCAGCTGCCGATTACTGTAATAGTCGCGCACACTGACCTGATCCGAGGGGACACACATGTATCAAAAAGGGGTGTATACGTATGAGTTCCCAATGAATTTAGTAGTAACTCTCCAACTTTCCAATAAGATTTGGCGAAAAACTATCTTTATGAATTAGCCAGGTCAGCTAGAAACTTGGTCTGGATCCGTGCGACTTCTGGTCCAAAATTAACCCGTTTTTGTAGCCTCACGATGGCCTATTTCGAGGTCCAGGACTACTGTTGCGGACCATTGAGAGCGTTGTCTTGCCTACGGATTACCTATGAAGTCCCCCGGATTGAACTCCCCAGCCCCTCTCTATCAGGGCTGAGTTACTGTGGCTTCAATTTCTAGGGATTAAAATGATGGGTAAAAAGGCTCGAGTTAGACAAGAAACTGTACAATACTGGCGCAGAGATCACCTAGAGAGTGTGTGTATGTATGCAACGATTTGACGAAGGAGCTTTTACGGAATCCTTTCGAAGTCAGGCATGTACGACGGACCGGCCCGATAGTGTGTGATTGAGAAATTCCATAGGCGAGTTTAGGGCCAGTTCGGTAACCACATATTTTGAAAATAACCCCTACTTATTTTCACTAAATAACGCCACCTCTTAATAAATGAAAATATGACTTAAAAATAATACTAATTTATATTTAAAATATATAAAATATCTATACGATTTCGTTCGATAACTCTATTTTTAAGGCTGAGTTAGAAACGTCGTAAAAAATTAAGAGAATTATCTTCTCTATTAATAATTATTAAATTTCTATTATTTTACGTTATTATAACGAAGATATCTACTATTACTACTATATAGACTTTAATTATTATTAATACTTCTATTACCTCTATTATTATTATTAATATCTCTATTAATATCTCTATTAATATTTCTATTAATATTCTATTATATAATATATTTTAAACTTATCTTATAAAGATAATATTATACTTTAAGATAATATAATAATATTATCTTAAGAAAAAAGTAAATACGAGTTTTAAATTTAAAGTTTAAATAAGTATTCTAGCTACTATTTAGACTATAACTCTAATAAAATATTATATTAATAAGTCTTAATATTAGAGAAAGATATAAGTTTATAAGTCTAGATAGATCTTATAGCGAGTTCTTTACTATAAATTAAGTAATTAGAGATAAGATAATAATATATAAATACTCTTAATAGACGAAGATTAATAATAAATATAAATAAAGATATAACGTTAAGATATAAGAATATTATATAGTTAAATAACTTTTTCTAGAAAAATAAACTAGTAAGCGAACTTCGAATTAAGTCTCTTCTCTATATTACTAAGTTTAACGAATTATTTCTAAAGAGAATAGCTATAGAAAGTTATATCTAATTTATATATAGTCTAGAAATTATAGTAGATCTTAATCTTACGAATATCTTATCCCCTCTCTTTATCTTAGTTAATATTCTATACGAGAATATAAGATATTCGAATAATAAAGAATAATAAATATCTTAAATCGTAGCGAAAAAACGATATATTAGCTCTATAATTAAGATAATAATTCTTATAAAGAAAATTAAGAAGATTAAGAAAGAATATATAGATAACGCTATTAGTAAAGTCGAAGTTAGAATAAAGAATTCTATTATATAGAGAGAAAGAGATTATATATAGCGTATAAGAGAAGAAAAATAATATATTAAAGAGATATCTTAGATAATAATTAAGAAAGCTTTAATTTTACTATAAATAACTATAGATTCGAAGAATTCTAGCTTTTTTTATTAGACTATAATCGTATTTTTAAATAAGAAAATAGTATTTATATATATTATTCTTTCTAAAAGTATTAGAAATAATTAATTATAAGAGAAAATTAATAAGTAAGAGATGAAATAGACTTTAAAAAAGAAATATAAAAAGTAAATAGAAGAATATATTCGAAATAGCGAAGTGATTTTATACGCTATAAGTAAAAAATATAGCTATTTAATAAAGTATCTTAGTTATTAAGTAAGATATACTTAATAATTTCTTTATATATTTATTATAAGTTAATCTTTTAAATAATTTATCTTTATATTAATCTTAAAGCTACTCTATAGAGACTTAATATCGCTTACGCTATTAGTATATATAAAAGAATAAGATAGAGCTAAGCTTAAAAATCTTAAATTTATATATATAGCTAATTATAAATTTAGAGTTACTACGCTCTTTAATTAGATCGACTAAGTTATCGCGAATAAATAAATTAATATTCGTAACTATTAAACGTTCGTAACTATTAAAAAAATAGATATTCGTTATTAATATATAGAATAACTTTTTTATTTTCTATTAAAATTTTAAGATTTTTTTTTAAAATTATAAAACGAAATATAGGCTTTTAGATAAAAAAAGAATTATCGAATTTAGTCTTATAACTATTAAAGCGTAAGGAATTCAAATATCGCTTATCAAAGTTCGCTTATCAAAGATCGCTCGACAGTCGAACAGCCCTAATTAAAAAATAGATATACATTATTTAATTTTAGAATAACTTTTTTATTTTCTATTAAAATTTTAAGATTGTTTTTTTAAATTATAGAACGAAATATGGGCTTTCAGATAAAAAAAGAATTCTTAAATTTAGTCTTATAACTATTAAAGTGCAAGGAATTCAAATATCGCTTATTAAAGTTCGCTTATTAAAGATCGCTCCTCGATAGCCCTAATTAAAAAAATGATTATGAATTTAATTTATAGGCCTTTACTCGTTACTATTTAATATCTTAATAATATATATATTCTTATTATTTATAGAACGATATAGAATAATAAAGTTATAGAGAGCTATTAATTTAAATTATATCTATATTTAAATTAAAATATCGAATTCTACTAGAAAGTTTATAGATAAAAATCGCCTCTTAAATATATCGAAGATTCTTTCTATAATATTTCGTAGCTAAGAATATTATAGATTAAAGAGTTTTTTTATATTCTTAGACTTTATCTTAGCCTCTTTCTATTCTTTTAAATAATATTATATTTTTATATATAGTATTATTAGAAAGTTATAATTAAAATATCTAGTATTAACGAGATAATATTTATTTTTAGAGATTATAAATTCTTAATTAAAGATAGCGTTTTATAGAACCTTAGTATTATAAATAGATTCTTCTTATTCTAAGAGTATATAATAAAATAATATATTAAAATTATATATAGCTAGAATATTCTAATTAAGCTCTCTCTTTCTATTTCGCTATAATATATATTCTTCTATTAAAATATATATACTAATATATATACTATTAAGTACTCTTAAGCAATTATCGAAATAGAGTGTAAATTTAGAATTTAAAAGAATTTTAGACGAAGTAAGATAAAATTCTTTAGATAATTATACTATATATTTATAAAGAAGAAGAAGAATATTAAGTACTTTATAAAAATATAGAGATATAATATTTCTAGAATATTAAAATCGATTATTAATTTTATTATTACTAAGACTATAGTTTATAGAGTATATAAATATAGTAAGTTTCTTCGCTATATTAATACTTCTAGATAAAGCTAGCTAAATATAATTAAATAACTAGCTTTATAACTTATTAAGAGTATATAATAATATATAAAAAATCTATTATATAATAGTAGAATAATTAATAAGAAGCTCTTTTATATAGATATAATTAGAAAGAGTAAATACTCTTTATTTTTATATATTAAAATAGAAAGAGTAATATTAAGAAGTAGTAAGAATAATAGTAATAGCTACTTCTTTAAAGTCTAAGTCGTCTTTTATACTTATTAAACTTAAAGTTAGAAAAAGAGATTAATAATATAAATATATACTGGCCGGAAAGGTATGGTATATTCCATGGGATATTCCATACCAAGTGATACCATACCGTACCCGGGTATGGTATGGGTAGGGTCGGATACCATACCATTTTTCTGGTATGGGTTCGGGATCTTGGCGGTATATCCCACGGTATCATGGCTACCACTATCATCTACCATGACTGCCACTACCATGGCTGCCACTATCATGGCTGCCCCTACCATGACTGCCACTACCATGGCCGCCCCTACCATGGCCGCCCCTACCATGGCCGCCCCTACCATGGCCACCCCTACCATGCCTGCCCCTACCATGGCCGCCCCTACCATGGCCGCCCCTACCATAACTACCACTACCATAACTACTACTATCATGGCTACCATAACCATGGCTATCATATGATAGTAGGCTATTTCAATAATAAATAGTGGTAGCCATGATAGTGGTAGCCATGGTAGTGGTAGCTGTTAGAATGTCAGATATGTGATGTGTAGAACGGACGGATCAATTCTCCAGAACCTCTCCGGGGCCAGGTTCTAAATATAGTACAAAATTAGGTAGCTGGAAAACATGGTGGCTGGGATGCGCGGGGGCCACATTTCGATGGTAGGCATGGTAGTGGCAGGCATGGTAGTGGCAGGCATGGTAGTGGCAGGCATGGTAGTGGCAGGCATGGTAGTGGCAGCCATAGTAGTGGCAGTCATGGTAAATAATAGTGGTAGCCATGGTTGGCCAGAATAATAATTAGAATAGCTACTTATACTTCTAAATATAGAAATCTCAGGGGGATATCCCATACATATACCATTCCATGGTATGATACCACAGATATACCATACCGTGGGATATCCCGCCAAGATCCCATACCATACCAGGTATGGGATCATGCAAATCTCAATAACCCATACCATACCAGAGTATGGTATGGCAGGTCAATATCCCATACCATACCATACCTTTCCGGCCAGTAATAATATATATATATTAATTATAGATATTTATTATTTTAGCGTACTTAGTCTTATTTTACTAAAAAATAAAGCTTAAGACTTATTTTTAGATATTTTAAAAATATATTTTAAAAATATGATAATCGAATAATATCCTATACATATATAACGCTAAGTTAAAAATAAGTAGGGGTTATTTTCAAAATATGTGGTTACCGAACTGGCCCTAATTATACTGTAGTCCAGGAGACTCGGACGCCATGTGCTTAAAACAAACAATAAGATTAAGAGCTTGGTTGAAAATAGTTCCAACGAGCCTCGATAATTGCCAAAGCCTCTCCTCTAGGCTCTTCAACTCCAATGAAATCAAAGCGAGGGTCCGCTTCTTGAAACAGAAGCTTCCATTCGTCCTGGTCGCGCTCCCGGGAGTCAAAGATTCCTAGCATGTTCAAGTCCGCAGCTCTATGTTAGGGTGAGCGCGCGTGGCATCGTATGCCTTTCTGAACGAGCCTTGTCAACTTCGGCACGCCGCGGTATTTGCAATGAAATCCAGTGTGAGATTGTCAAATCATAAGACGCATAAGCTTTTTTTTAGTGTTATTCGCCCCTGCCTACATGGATCCCATAAATAGAGCAGTGGCTTCTGAGACAAAAAAATTGCTTCTACGAACCGAAAAAGCGTTGCTAGACAGCTATACAGGAATTGCCTCCATCACGCTCTCGTAAACCGCTGGCTTGTAAGTCAACTTCTTAGCAATTTTAAGCCCAACTGATTCCAGTATCTCTAGCCATTGTGTCTCTGTGCGCTCCCTAGCGCCAAATGCACACATCATACTCAAGTCGATCGACGTTACATGCCAGTCAACGTGGGCGTTGGGGAGAACTATTTCGTCAATCAGAAGCACTGAATCCTTGCCCATCGCAGTCATGATGCTTCGGAGAATGAGGCGGACCCTCTCGTCTGAATGATTGTGTAGTACGCCGCGTAGAAAGTAGAATTTTGCTCCTATGTCTTTTATTTAGAATGACACCCATCCTGTTTTCAAGAACTGGCATACCTTTGACTGGCTGCGGCTCGAAGAAGTTGTGGACCATGTTTTCCACGCCTAGTGTTTGAAGCGCACGATCGATGGTATGAGGCAGATCCTGCAGTATGACACGTCCCGCGACTTGAGGATACTGAGCTTTGAACTCGGCACACTGATGGCCGATGCCCCCTCCAACGTTGACAAACACGGGAGCTTCTGGATTCGACGATTTTGTCTCTTCTTCCACTGGATACACAGATAACCATGTCTCGGCCCCTTCGCGCCGAGAGGCCATGTATTGGTTGAAGTATTCCAGATTCTTTGGGTGGGACTCGAACCACTCAAAAGCTCCGAGCTCTGTCTTCCACGCATCTTGGAATACTGAATGGTAATAATCGGAGATATCCTGGTATTTGATCTTTTCCAGAAACCTGGGCAGTTCCTGGTATTGTGGGCCAATTGTTTCAAAACTAACGAGCTATGAGTGCGGGGGAAGGCTGAAGAAGGTCCAACAACGTCAGCCACTCACCAGTGATTAATGCCTGCTTGGTTACCCTTGATGGCCAAATTCCTGCTGACGTTGTTTGCTGCAAATGTGTCTTCCCGGGTCTCATTGATTATTCCTACGGAAGAAAGGTATCGTAAGAGGCGGCCTGAATCAAGATCATTATACGCTCTTCCAGCAGGTTGATGAACAGGCTTCTGAACCTAAGAGGAGACGATCGGCTCCAGTGCTTCCAGCGAGATCCCCCACGCCGAGCGGACTTTCACTTGCAGTGAGCAGATCAAAAAGCTTGAGGTCGAATCCGACACGAACGGCTGATGTTTGAAGGTGCTGGTAGAGTAAGTCACTGAACGAAATTTGGATAGACTTGGGAATACGCTCACATAGTAGCCAAGTCTATGTACCGTATCATCACTCCCCTCCAGTGAGTATGTCAGATCGCGAAGCACAGTCTGAAGTTTCCTGCGACCGCTTTCATCAGCCGCGTCGGCTAGCAATTTCACTTGATCAACAAGGCTTTCCATTGTGTCCGGACGGGGAGGCCCTAAGGGAAGCTGTCAAGGAGTGCGGGAGAGGGAAAGCACACTGGAACATGTTAAACGTTCCTGTGGAGTCAGGAACCGGGCACTTTATGGCAGTCACTAGTAAAGCAATTTCCGGATAGCCATTGGTGTTCTACAATTCCAACGAATGCTATTTTTATCGATCCAAGCGAGGGGTCATGCAGTCATGGATCATCGATTTACTGCCCACCTATTCGTACAGCCGGAACATTCAGCAACTCGCTTGGTAGTGATGGAGCTACCCCCCCTACAGGCTTGCCCACCTCCAGGCTTGGGCAGAACGATTGGCATACTACACACAGCGAGTTGCTCAACAGCTGCGCAAGTACATGACTCGAAAGCAGCACTCGGGCTAGACGCTAGCACTACGTGTCGAAATAAGGTTCCCAGCCTCCTCCCAGCCACCTGTTGGAACGACCACCTAATCTGTGTGGGTACACATACTGGCCCGGAGGATTCCTGAGATAGAATAACACATGCAACCTACACACCCTTCTTTTTACCATACCTGAATGTTGACCCTACGCACTAGCCCGCAGGGTCGACTTGGCAGCCAAGCCTCGGGCAATGCGACGTGCATAGGCGCCAGCGCCGAGGGCAATACGAGGGGCACCTCGATAGCCTTTGTAGGTGCAGGACGGTCGTTTACTGGTCACTAACGACCGTTACAGTTGCTGCTCCTCATGTGGTACATAGCATTATTTTCAGATCATTTGAGAACGATGATTGATTTGCGTAGTGTACCAGATGGATCAACATTTAGTATTCCCGTTCAATACTTGAGCGGGATATATGACAGAATTCCACGGACCTTATCAAGTGATCGTCTCCGAGGGCTAACACTTCCTTCATGCACGTTGGTAGCTTGATGCACAGATTTCGCCATATGCAGGCCACCGGCACTTACCTTATTTTCATGGTCCGAATTCTTTTGCGACCCAATTGTAACGTCTGAAATAAATTGGGCCAAAACAAGAGCGTAGAACCATGTTTATTCTGTACGGTGGGCTGTGAGCAATCAGATCATTTGGGACTGACCCTGCAAGACCAGACTCGCGAACACATGTTATTGACACTTTGCCGCTCCTACAAGCTTATAGAAAGCATTGCAGTCCTAGGCTACTACCTGTAATTGTCCTCAAAACTCCAGGGCCCATTTACTGATTAGATCTTGAATCTCTTACTTCACTCCAATAATAATCCACATGTCTTTATCCGCCACCTCTCCACCCACACCACCACCTTTGGCTAATGAAGATAGAGGGTCATTTGTAACAGCGATATTTTGGGTCGAGACTGGAATCGCCATTCTGTTCGTTTGTGGACGTTTCTACGCAAGAACGCTCATCGGGGCGCTTGGCCTTGACGACTGGTCTATGCTTCTAACTGTGGTAAGCCAGTTGATTGTTCCTAGTCTGATTATAACGCAAAATGAATCGGCGCAACAGACCCTCCTCATCGCTACAAGCGGTGTGGTGACCAGCACGTCTAACCTTGGAGGCTTTCGACACTCTGCTTATGTGCCGCCGGAGAACGCCACCCAAGTGATTTTGAACACCTACATCCTTCAAACATTGACAACTTTTGCCTTCGGGACCAGCAAATTCTCTATAGGATACATGATTCTACGACTGTTATCGACCGGCTCCGTCAAGCGTAGACGGTTTATCTGGGGACTGATAATATTTGCCTGCATCTATAATTGGGGAGAAGCCCTCTCAATATGGTTTCAGTGCATGCCTACAAGGGCGCTGTGGGATTTCACCATCGCAGGGACTTGTTGGAGTCTTGAAGCAAAGTTAATCAACATATACGTTGGCGGTAGTAAGTAGACTGGATCAAATTTTGCAAACCAGGGAGCTGAAATTATTTCTAGCCTGGAATATCGTCATTGATTTCATTCTTGCTCTGTTTCCTGCTACATTTATCTGGAAGCTGAAAATGGCCCTGGGTCAACGAGTGTCTCTTTCTGTTCTTCTGGGTCTCAGTCTTCTGTAAGCTCCTTCTCCTTGTGATTTATAAGTTCTGTAATTGAATTATTACTTTAGAGCTGGCATGTGCGGTATCGCCAAGCTCACCTACGTACACTTGCTTAGGGACCTCTCCGACGTGACATGTAAGTTCACTCAACAGTATCACTGGGTAGTTAACACTTACTATTTCAGGGAATAACATTCCACTGGAGCTTTGGACAGGCTCAGAAGTTTTCGTGATAATTATATGTGGCAGCGTGCCGCCCTTGAAAGTCATCTGGGATCAGCTTGTCAAGAAGATACGCCAGATACGCCATGTCCCAATGAGTCCCGACACCTATACGCGTGCAGAAAATGGTTATATTGAGATGTCGGGCAAGCATAGGAATGAAGCCAGTCCGTTGAGCTCTACTACAGAGGATGGTGGATCAAGATGGATGACTGCGACAACGGAAATTCAGATCACCAACGAGAGTGGGTAAGGCGGAGCCTTGTCGTAACTCTGTCCCAAGTCAGCTTATCCGTGATTCTGATGACTGTCATAAGATTTATATTTATTCTTCGACAATGAGTAGTGTAACACTGAAAGACAAATGTTATCATAACCATGCCTTTTAAAAGGCTTATGTGCTCATCGTATTATTTCATCCCAGGAAAAGTCATGTTTTGGCACTGGGATGTATTGCCAGCACTTGTCAAAGCTCTCCGAGGTTCAGGAGGCTAAGAAATCTTAGCTCCGCGAGGGTGTGCTCTAATCATGCAGCTAGCAGCTAATCACTCATGCAGGGCAAATTTACCCAACCAGTACTTTCCCTCCACGTCTCCCTACCGTAAGTTAAGATATATGTAGCTGGAATGTTGAAGTTCCTGCCGGCAAATCTCTGATAAGGATGATAATCCTTACGTTCATGAGTGGGAGGAGTATGAACTCAAGAAGTCAATGACTGCATTCTAGCTGCCGCTAGCCCTTCTACCTATTCCTGGTGCATCCTCTACATAGTCCTCAATTTTGTTTGCAAAGTTTTTCTTTCGTGAAGCTCAACTTGCCTCTCGTTCCTCCTCTCGGCTCAACGAAATCGACAACTCAAACAGTCTTCGCAGGGGTCCTCGAATTCAACCTTAAATCATGGCAGTGGTCTACACTGACAAACCTCTTTCCCTCATTCAAACTCCCCACAATCGAACAGGCAAGGTCCGTTCCTCAAATTCCCCACCCTCTCTACATTGCATCCTACTCAATTCCGTTCCCTCATAGACTGACGACTTCACAATCGACGCATCTCATATGGCCGTCGTCCACAATGTCTTAATCCGCAGCTACAATAGCATATACCAGCAGGCGCCCCACATTCAGCCCGTCGACTACGCCGACTTCGTGGGTTACTGTCTTGCTTGGCACGAAATGGTGCAGGGCCACCACGACAGCGAAGAAGCGGTCCTCTTCCCCGGCATTGAGGAGGTGACTGGCGTGAAGGGTATCATGGACGGAGAGAAGGCTGAGCACGGTAAGAATACAAGTGGAACTGTTTTACCCAAGGCCATTTATCAATTACTTAACACCACCAAAAAGCGGCCTTGTACGCCGGCCTCTCATCCCTGGCAACGTACCTCGGCACCTGCCGCGCCCAGCCTAAAACCTTCAACGCCTCCGCCCTACTCTCTATCATGGACGCATTTGCGCCTGCCTTCGCGACCCACCTCGCTAATGAGCCACCTGCCCTTGCTTCTCTTTCCACCTACGCTTTCGATATCAAAGCTTTGTCCGCAAAAACAGCAGAATACAGTATGGCTCGTACATCCACTTTCAATCTTCTGCCGATGCTCTGGTATAACCTTGATGTCGAATTTGAGGGTGGCAAATGGAGGGACTTCCCACCCGTACCCGCACCCATGAGATGGGTACTGGTGAATATTTTGGGGAGGTGGCAGGCGAGGTGGTGGCGTTTTGGGACTTGTGGGGCTGACGGGAAGAGAATCGAGCTGCTGGCTCTGAGGGAAGGCTATCCAGCGTGAACATCAAAACAAACACCAACGGAGCTGTTCGCGGGCGGACCAATCAATGGCATGCCTGCTAGTCCTTTGAATGAACGATAAGAAGCACATGCATCTCACTTCCCTGTCATAGGGGCAAAGTCAAATTCTCGATAATAACCTTGTATGATATAGCTTATCTAGCACGACTAAAAGAGCCATAAAAACAGTTGATCGGATTCATCTCTAATGGCTTGCAAACCCCATATCCTGCGCCACTTGGTAAAGCCCTACTATCAGCAACTTTGGTTGTCCAGTAGCGGATCCTTCCGAGAAGACTGTTTACAAATTTCATCTACGAGCTAAGTTCATAGAGTGACCACATAATTACTATTGGGGTAGTATGTAGCCCCCAGTGGCGTGAGAACCCTCCGACACAGCTCCATAACCAGAGCTCTACCGAAGAACAAATCGGCAGCAGGGATCGAGCTTTCGATCTTCTCTATAACCGCGCTAGAGAAATTTTCTTCTCACAAGCGCTGGTCATCAAGATACCACACGATGAAGTGGTGTTAACTTGGTTCGGGTTTCCTAGCGCCATGATTTACAAGCACGCCATTGGACGCTTTCATGCCAAGGTCATCCTTGATGCTCACACAGACGGCGTTCAACCTACCTAGACCTGATAGAGGGTTGATTGGCAAAAGCCCAGGGTAAGGTAAACTGCCAGACGGACCCCTTGGACAGTGCACGGGCCGGAACCTGTTCTTCACGGGCCGCTTTTGCAGCGGGTACTAGTACAGTCCCTCAAATCGGGTTGTTTTCCGAAGTCCCCAAAGGAAGCTAGTCCGCTACTGACGACCGGACACTTTCTTACAATGCATGTTGAAATCAACAACTGCTCTGTGCGATTCATAGATACCTATAGCCTCAACAGCAAGCATGATGATAGAAAAACCCCATTCGGAACGACTTCTTGAGATTGTTGATACAGATATGACTCCATGGAATTATAACGTAGAAGGACTAACTGGACTGCTTTGCTATGTGATAGACAGTGTTTTCTAGGTTTAAAAAAATGCTAGTACCTATAATATGTAGTGGCTGTTCTTCGGTACTGTACAGATAAAGCGGTGTGCTGCAGACAAAGAGGTGTTTTGCAGATAAGTGGATTTGCTGCGTACTTGCTGTGCTGCGTAGTGAATGTGCTGCAGGTAAATGTGCTGCAGGTGAGTGTGTATGGGAAAGTTGCCGTGATATGTGTGCTGTAGGTCATTGCGCTTTCCGTTGCAGTAACAGACTCATTACGTTATGGACTGCTGCATGACTGACGTGCCACGTGTTACGCTTGCTGATGTGTTGCATTGCATACAACGTGAAGATCATTGACCAGGGGGGTTAGAACGTGTTTCCAATTCGAATATCGATCAGGATGGTGCGCGGCATTTTATGTGCTGTGCAGTCTGCGGGTTTGTTTCGTGGATACTAGAGTACTGAGAAATCGTTTAAACGCATCATTAACCCTACTAATAGACTTTTGTCGACCTAGGGGGTGTATATCTATCGAAAGGGGCTTTGTATCTCACCCTATCCTTTCCTACTCGCGCCGATTATTAACGAGTGATCTATGTACAGGTGTCGGTGGGTGGGACACAAAGTATGCAATGGCTCTGAAAGAGACGAAATCGAATGAAGAGCCATTGACAGGTGCAAAACAGGTGGCTATATAACTCGTACTAGACACCTGTCTCCTACCCTTGCAGGGGTACCGACAGGGCCATGAAACAGGCGCATGTCATGTGACCCACTAACCCCCAGTCCCACTGTGGCGATTGTTCTTGTGACGGTCCCTGGATCAATACACATACCAGCATCTCATCTCCGCGATGGGCGATGAAGAAATTTGAGATGACGAGATGCTAAGGCAGCCCCAATTGGGCTTCCTACTCTGACGACATGTCTTCCAGCTCGTATTTCAGGAAAGAATGAAAGTGTTACAAGGCACTCACTTGTTGCGGCAGTACAAATCTGGGTCGTTATTGTTACTTCCTCAAGAGATTCGATACACAGGACCTCATGCGGATACAACGCTCGTGCTTGGAATTTGTGCTCTTTGAAGACCGGTCGGCGAGCGGCCAGGATGTCATGTCGGGGCGCCGGACTCGCCTCTCGTCTCTTCAGTCCACCGGCACTGGAGGCGGGCGTAAAACCTAGAGACCTGATTCCGAGGTCAGCATCTTGCATTCCAACAAACCCTCTAAAGAGCGACGTTATATAGGGAACTTAGACAGGAGTGCACCTACGTAGGGATCGTTCCAGTCGATGCGGAGCCGGTTATTGTGTCTGTAGTCGTGGCAGACGTTGTGATCGTCACGGTGTTGGTCACAGTAATTGGCTTGGCGAGGGTAGTGGTGGAGGTGAAGGTATCGATGTATGTATTTTTGAGCGTGATGGTTATATCGATTACCAGAGTGTAGGTAGTAATGTAAGAGGTGGCCGGTACAGTTTTCGTAATTATAGTGCTTGGAGTGATAGTAATGAAGACGGTGACTGGGGCCGTAGCCGTGACAGCTGTGACCACTATTGGAAATGGTATGCACTCAATGGTCTCAAATCATGAAGCATATTGTTCATTGTTATGTTCTATGAAGAAGTATATAGAAAGGATGAAGGTAACTATCTATCTATGGTGTGAAGCCACGCTAAGGCTATTTACTATTATAAGGCGTAGTTATAATATCTCTTTAGAATTTAATAGTATATAGATATATTAGCCTTCTATTAACTAATTTTAATACTCTTATATAATTTAAATTTAAACTACTTCTTATCTACTCTTTTTAAATCTAATTTAATTTATAAATATAGTAAATTTATTATTAATAAAGGCTTTAATAAGCTTATTCGTAGTTATATCGTTAATAGATATTTATTCGAATATAACTATTTTTATTTTTACTTAATCTTATATAAAATATTATTAGATATTAATATATTTAGTATATAAATAAAAGTAAGAGTTTTTAATTAATATAATAATCTTCTAATTATTTACTTTAATTAGTATTAATCTATTAGATAATATAAAGCTAATATCTAATTCGCTTAGAAGTCTAATTAACTATATAGCTTTCTTTATTATCTAGATCTAAGCTATATACTTAGTCTTATAAAATAATAATATAATAAATTATTATTATTTAGATATTTAATTAACTATTTTACTATAGAGTAAAAATATATAAATTCTAAAAAAATTAATAGATCTCTTAATCTAAGGCCTAATTAGTATTTATATAATCTTTTAATATATTAACCGTTTTATACGTAATATTATAAATTAGTATCTTCTTTAGATAATAAATAACTCGTTTAACGACTATAATATATTTCGAATTAGAGTTATAATTATATCGTAAAAGAATTATAACGATAAAATAGATATTCGGGCGAGTCTAAATTATAAGATATATTATCGATTTTATTATTAATTAATATTTCTAAATAACTTCTAATTTAGTCTTATTAACTAGTTTCTCTTATAGTTAAGTATCTATTATTATTAATATAGAAGTAAATATATAATTAATTATATTAAATCGTGATAAGTATCTTCTTTAAATATATCGTTTAAATAATTTAAATAATTCTCTTCTTACGATTTCTCTAAATTTCTATATTTAAATAGTATAAATATAGCCTAAAATCGGTTATAGCGAATTACTTATAAATACTAGTCGAAAAGATATAATATAATATAAGATATTAATCTACTATATTATACTTTAATATAATATAAATTATTAAAATTTATATAATCTTATATTTAATATAATATAAAATTTTAATAATATATATTACGATATAATATATCTATAGAATTATATTATAATATAATATATATATAAGATATCTTAATTAAAATTTCTATAGTTAGAAATAGTTATTATAATTATTATTTTAATTAATAACTACGTTAAATTAATAAGATATAAAATTAAATATAAAAATATTTTATTATTTTATATATATAAAAGAAAGCGAGCTATATCTACTAGTAATAAGAAAAGCTTATCTTTCTCTAATATTAATTATATAAAATTCGCTAGCACTTTATAATTAAAATCGTTAATAATAATTTTATACGCCTATTACGTATTTTCGATATCGCTATTTAATATAAAATTATATATATTATAGTTATAATCTTTTTATTAAATTATTAATTTAAGAAAGTTAATATATTTCTTAATATTCTTTTAAAAGTATTATAACTTAATATAATAAGTTATATTTCTCTAAGCTATCTTCTTATAATATATAAAAAAAGATTAAGTATAGAAAGTATATAAAAGTATATTTAATAATTCTAGAATAAATTAGCGATATCTATAATAATAATTAAAATTAAAAATTAGATATACTTAAATAAGAGATAGCTTTATATTATTTATATAATAGCGATAATAATAATTAAGATTAAAATATTAATTTAAATAGCGTAACTTTTATAATAAGCTTTTTATTATTATATATTAAATTAATTATATATAAATAAAGATCTATAATTTTATCTTTTAGATATAATCGTATTTAATATTTTAAAATTTCTATAATAGCTTAATACTTATTAATTTATATATTAATATTATTATATCTAAATTATAATAGCGCTTATTATTAAATTTTATATTACGCTTTTAAATAGCTTAAAAGATAGAATCTACTTAATTATTAACGCGTATAATAAAATTATTTTTAATACTTATATTTTATTTAGCTTCGATATTATTTATTTTCTTCTAATTTAAACTTTTATCTTTATTTATATATATAATAATTTACGCGATAAGTAAAACTTTAAACTTTTTCGTAATTACGCTTATATACTTTTTTTATATAATATTATTAAAATATAAATTTACTAGAATAATAATTAGAATTAAAAACTACTTATTACTTATCTATTATATCTTATTTAATCTACTTAAAAGCTTATTTTTATTTTAATAATAATATAATAATATATTTAATTTTATACTTTTTAATAATTATAATATAATTAATAATTAAAATATTAACTTTCTTTATTGTCTTAATTAGTTTCTTCTTAAATATAAATATATTTATTCGCTATCGCGATCTCTTAATATTTTTATTTTAATTAAATTTATTCTTCGCTTTTTATTTTAATTAAAAACTTAATCGTTATCTAATTAACTTATATCGAGATTTTTTAATATCGCTATCGTTATTAATATTTAATATTTATTATAATAAATTATTAAGCTTAGTCTTTTCTACTTTAATTATTATAAAAAGATAAATTAATAGATATATATAAAGAAATTAAAGAGCTTATATAAATATCTATAAATATTAAGCTATTCTTAATTTTAATTAAAGTTTATTTTATTAAAAAGTATATTAATTCTAATAAATATCGATATTAGAAATAAAGAGAATATATATTATATATTATTTTAAGTATATTATTATAGAGTTTAATTTAAAAAATAATTATTTCTATAAAGATAATAAGATTTAAAAATAATATATATATATATATATATAATAAAAATTTTAATAAATTATAATAATTTAATATTAGTTAAATTAGATAAAGATAATTACTTACTAGCTCGCTCTTTTAAATCTTTTATTTTTTAATTTATATAAATTATAATAATAATATAATAAATTATAAAAATAATAAAAATTATATTAGATAATAACGCTTAATAAGCGTAATTCGCTTAAATTTAAATCTTTAAAATTAAAAAAAAGGCGTTTTATTAATATCTAATTTAAATTAGATAATTTAAAATAATTTAAAAATTTAATATACGCGATAAATATCTAAGCTTTTCTTTCTCTTTTCTTTCTCTCTAAAACTTTTTTTTTTATATTAACTCTTCTTATTATTAGACTATTTTTTTAATATAAAAGACTTTTATTAATAATATATTATTATTATAATAATATCTAAAATATAATATAGTTATTAAATTATATATTTATTCTTTATTTTTTAATAATTTTAAATTAATATATAAATAAATCGCGCGAAGAGCTTAATTTATATATATTTAATTTATTATTAATAGCTTTTTAAAAAAGCTAATATTATTCTAAATTAAATATAATATTAAAATAAAATCTTTATTAGATATTATTAATACTTTAATTACTATCGCTATCGCTTTAATAAATATTATTTCTATTTTAATAATATTAAAGCGTTAATAAAAATTAAATAATATATTCTTCTAATTATTATTATATTTATTATATATAGTTAATATAAGCTATAGCTTAAACTTTACGTAAAATTTATTATTATTAAAAATTAATTAATCTTATAATTTTAAAGCTTCTCTTTTAATATCTAATTTATTAAATTATATTTAATTAAAATCTATTAAAGCGCTATTATATTTAAAGATTTATTTTTAAAGTATTATATAAGATAATAGAAATCTTTCTAATTCGTTAATTTAAAAATAAGTTTTTTATTATTATACTTTATAATTAACTCTAATAATTTCTATTTAAATAAATATTTATCTTTATATAATATATAAAAAGCGAGTTATATTATAAAAAAAGAATTTAAATCTTATAATTATTTTAGCTAAGTCGTTTAAACTAAAGATAAAAATATATTTATCTTTATATAATTTAATTACTAAATTAATTAATTATTATAAATATAATTATATATTATTAATTACTCTAATAATTATAAAAAGCGTAAGAGAAATAAAATTATATAATTAAGTACTTATAAACTTTTCTCTTTTAAATATTTATTTTAATTTAAAATTTAATCGCTATCTAATTAAAAAAAATATATATATATAAAAAATATATAAAATTATATTTAATAATTCTAGAATAAATTAACGATATTTATAATAATAATTAGAATTAAGAATTAAATATATTTAAATAAAAGATAACTTCGCGTTATTTATATAATAGTAAAAATAATAATTAAAATTAAAATATTAATTTAGATAGTATAGCTTTTATAGTAGACTTTTTATTATTATATATTAAATTAATTATATATTAATAAAGATTTATAATTTTATCTTTTAAATATAATTATATTTAATATTTTAAGATTTCTATAATAGCTCGATACTTATTAATTAATATATTAATATTAATATATTAATATTAATATATTTATATTAGAATAAAACTTATTATTAAATTCTATATCACGCTTTTAAGTAATTTAAAAAATAAAGTTTACTTAATTATTAATATATATAATAAAATTATTTTTAATACTTATATTTTATTTAATTTTAATATTATCTATATTCTTATAATTTAAACTTTTATCTTTATTTATATATATAATAATTTATATAAAAAGCGAAACTCTAGACTTTCTTTAAATTACGCTTATATATTTTTCTTATATAATATTATTAAAATATAAGTCTATTAGAATAATAACTAGAATTAAAAATTATTTATTACTTATTTATTATATTTTATCTAATTTACTTAAAGGTTTACTTTTATTTTAATTATAATATATTAATATATCTAGCTTTATACTTATTATAAATTATAATATAATTAATAATTAAGATATTAATTTTCTTTATTTTTTTAATTAGTTTCTTTTTAAATATAAATATATTTATTCGCTATCGCGATTTCTTAATATTTTTATTTTTATTAAATTTATTCTTCGCTTTTTATTTTAGCTAAGAGTCTAATTATTATTTAATTAATTTATATTAAAACTCTTTAATATCGTTATTATTATTAATATTTAATATTTATTATAATAAATTATTAGACTTAATATCTTTTATTTTAATTATTATAAAAAAATATAAATAATAAATATATATAAAGAAATTAAAGAGCTTAAATAAATATCTATAAATATTAAACTATATTTACATTTAATTAATACTTATTTTATTAAAAAGTATATTAATTCTAATAAGTATCGAAGTTAGAAATAAAGAGAATTTATATTATATACTATTTTAATTATAAAGTTTAAATTAAAAAATAACTATTTATATAAAAAAAGAAAAGAAAAATGAAATACGCGAAAATTTTAATAAGTTATAATAATTTTATTTTAATTAAATTAGATAAAGATAATTATTTACTAATTTACTCTTTTAAATATCTATTTTTTTAATTTATATAAATTATAAGTAACTAATTATAAATTAAATTTATAAAGTTAAATTTTTCTAAGTTAAATAAAGTTAAATTTTTCTAAGTTAAATAAAATTTTAGCTTTAGCTCTAAGTTAAATCGAACTCTAATCGCTTACTATACGTTTTTAATTTACTTTTATTATTACGAAATTAATAAAAAAGATAAAAGCTCTAACTCTAAGTTAAATTAAACTCTATTTACTTTCTATATAATAAATAGTTTACTTCTATTATTATAAATCGCTAATTAATTATATTCTTATTTAAAAAAAAGTATTTATTTAATAATCTTATTTTTAATATATCTTATTAATCGAGTAAATTATCTTTTTAATAAATTATTTAAAATTATAATTAATAAGTCGATCTTATTAATAACTCGATTTAAAATTATATATAATTAATTATAAATAAAAATATTAAGATATAAATATAGATTAATCTACTATAATAATTAGCTTTAAAATTTATTAATTATTATATTAAAGATTAATTAAATTAGAAATTAAATATATTAAAAGAAAGTATATAAATTATTTAAATTAGATAAAGCTAGAGAAATATATAATATATAATATTATTTATTATTATATTCGCTTTTAAAAATATAATAATTAAATATTTTAGATTTAATATATTTAATTTATAAATATATTTTATTATATAAATTTATATACTACTTTAAATTTCTTAATAATATTATTATATAATTTTATTTTAACTTTAAATAATAAAATAAAAGCGAGATTAATTTAAAGATATTTATTATTTTAATAAATAAAAGAAAGCTATCTTTCTTATTAATAACTTAATTTCTACTATTATAAATAATCTTAATTTTAAAAAACTTATTAAAAACTTAATTATTAAATTAAATAATATTCTTATTAAGAGTATAAAGAATTATTTTAAATATATAGAAATTAGCTATTTAATATAAATTAAAATTATTATAAATAGTATTAATTAATTAAATAATAAAGTTATTTAATAGCTAATTAGTAGACTAATTAATTATTTTTTATTTTTTAAAACTTATTAAGATATTATTATCTATATCTAATAATTTTTAAATAAATTTCTTTATATTAATTTAATCTTAATTAATTAAATTAAGATTTTAAAGTTTTATATTTTTTATTAATTTAAAAATTTAAATATAATTTTAAAGATAGAATATCTTTAATATAGTTTAAGCGATATAATCTAACTTAATACTCTTAATAATTAAAAAAATTTAATAAAAGTTATTATAGAAGTATATAACTATATTATTAAAAGAAGTAAAGTTCTTTTAAATATTTTAAAGTATATAATTAATAATCTTAATATTATAGCGATTTTATATAAAGATCTTATTTTAGAAAATAAACTTAATTATTTTTAATAATTAAGTTAAATTAAACTTTATTAATATATTATAATTAAATTAAATAATAATATTAAGAGAAATCTTAAAGTAAAAATAAGTAATAATATTATTTTAAAGAAGAATAAAGATAATATTAGATAAAGCTATAGTAATAATTATTTTAAAGTTATTTTATACTCTTTATAATATAATATTCTAAAGTATAATCTTATAAATATCTTTATAACTATTAAAAAAAAGTTAATTATTAAAATAAGAGATTATATTTTAAATAGCGTTAGTTATAATAATTTAATTATTATTAAAACTTATTTATATTTAATTTTAGATATTAATTTAATAACTATATACTTCGCGTAAAAGTTAATTTTAATTATTAATATAATATTATTTATAATTTTATTAAATTATAAATAAATTAAAATTAATAATAAGATTAATATTCTTTATAAAGCTAATATTATTTTTTTTTAAACGAATTTAAATTAAATAAAGATAGAAGTCTTCGATAATAATTTATTTATATTATATATTATTTAATAAAAAAAGAATATAATATTAAGTTTAAAGAATATAAATAAGATTATTAAATAATTTAAATAAAGAATAATAAGTATTAATTAAGAAATATATATAAAGTATAAAAAAAGAATTAAATTATTTATAAGTAAAAAAAGAAAAAATATATCTAGCGCGAAAAGTTTTAATAACTAAAAAAAGAATATTATATTAAAAAATATCGCGATATTTTAAAATTATTATTAACGCGATAATCTTTTTATTCTATAATTTAAAATACTTTAATTTATTAAAGAAATTATTAAGAAAAAATATATCTAATATAAAAAGTTTTAATATATAAAAAAAAAATTTATATTAAAAAAAGTTATAATATTTTAATATTATTATTAACGCGATAAGCTATTTATATTATATTTAAAGTATTTCTATTTAATAAAAAAGAAATTATCTATATATCTTAATTTATAATTATTTTATAAATTTAGAGAATTATCGAGTTTATATTATAATAGAATTATTATAAAGAGATCTTATAAATAATATTCTCTCTTTTAAATCGCTACTTTATTTAATATTTAATTTTATTTAATATTATTATAAAATAAGTCTCTTATTATATAAGTATTAGAATAATAATAAAGAATATTATTATTTATTATATATAAGTCTTTAAAAAATATAGAATTTAATATATTTAAAAGAAGATATTATAGATAGAAGAGCTTTTTAGCGTTTAAATTAATATAATATATTCTTTTAATAATATCTCTATATCTCTAATATAGACTTTATTTAAATATATCTCGCTTATTTTTTTTCTAGATATATTATAATAATAAATCGATATAAAAGAAATCTTCTATTTATCTTCGCTATTAATATTATTAATTTAATTAAAAAAAGACTATTAGCTTAATCTAGCGTTTATATTTTATATTAATTATATAAAATAGATTATTATTATTATTAAATATTATATTATATTAATTTAAAAGATAAATAAATAATTATTTAATAGAAGAATTATAATTATATAATTTAAAGCTAAAAATTCTTTAATAGACTTTTATAGAGTTTATTTATTATATATCTTAATACTTTTAAATCTTATTTATCTAATTTAAATCTATATTATTTTAATCTATATTATTTTTATACTCTATTTAAAAACTAACTTAGTTATTATTCTTATAAATATATTTAAAAATATATTTATAAATTTTAATATTAATATAAATCTTTATATTAATATAAGCGTTATATTTAATTAATAAATAGAGATTATAAAATATTATCTAATAATTCTATTTAAATTTATTATTTAATATCTTAATAGATCTATATTAATAATATATAAAATATTTAAAATCTAATTTAAAAACGATATAATCGCTAAAGTTCTTTAAAAATTATTTATTATATATATTTTTATCTAAGTTTTAATAAGATAAAATAATATTTATTCTATTAATAATATATTAACTATAATTTCTATAAAGTATATATCTAATAATAATTATATAGAGATTAAAAAATAGATTTTAATTAGAGATCTTAATATTAATAGCGATATCGATCTTAGTAATATTAAAGAATTAATCTTTAGAATATAATATAATAAGAATATAAATATATAATAAATCTTATTTTTAAAATTTAATAATATAGATATAGATTAAAACTTAATTTATTATTTATAAAGTTAATTAGAATTAAAACTAATCGATATTTTAATTAATTATACTTCGCTCTTATAGAGATAAAAAAAATTAGATAATATTATAGAGCTAATTAATAGAAATTATAATATATAATAAATTAAATTATATTAGAAGTACTTTTAGAGATTATAATCTATATTAATTATCTAATTAATATATTATCTAAAAAATTATTCTATTAAATAAAAAGAGAGAGAGCTATTATATTATAATAAGAGGTAAAAAGAATAAAAGTATATCTAATATCTTTCTCTTTAGAATATTATTTATAAAGATTTTTAGCTTTAATTTAAATATTCTAATAATTAAATTAAATTAATTAATAACGCGTTTATTAAATAAAAGATTTTTAATAATCTTAATTTATTTTAAATTATAGATAAAAGTTATAAAGAGATTTAATTAATTAAACTTAATAAATAGAATAATAATATTCTAATAGAGTTATTTTATAAATTATAAATTTTCTTAATAGAAGAAAGAGAGAATAATATATTATTTATTAGTCTAATTATTTATAATAGCTTTATTAATATAAATATTAATAATTACTTAATAGATATTAATTTAAATAATCTTCTAATTTATCTTTAATTAATAAAGTTTATTATTTTTAATAGTTATATAAATATCGTAGATAAAATATTATAGTAATCTATTATAATAAAGAAGATAATTAAACTTATTAAAATAAATTTATATTATATATTTATAGAAAGTTAGCGATTAATAGAATAGAAGAAATAAATAATATAGATCTATAATATAAGATAAGCGTTATTTATATAGAGTTATCTTAATTAATAATTTTATTAATTTATAAAATAATTTTATTATTACTACGTTAATAGATAAGAAGACTTTTATTTAATATAACGTCTATATTAAATATATTATTATATTATAATTATTTATTAAATAAAAAGATAATAGAATAGCGTAAGAGTATATAGACTAAATATTAATATAAAATACTAAATCTCTTATTACTTTAAGTCTCTATTAAGATATTCTTAGTCTTAGATATATCTAATAAATTATTTATATTACTCTTTTAAGCGATAGCGATTTTATCTAAAATAGAATAATTATAAGTATATAAATTATAATATTATAAATTCTTATAAAATAGCTTATAGTCTTATATACTTAAATCGACTTTTAGCTTTTTAAATATTAATTTAAGAGTATTAATATATAAATTAATACTTTTAAGAATTATAGCTATTTTATAATAAAGTATCTAATTAATATATTTATAATAGCTATATCTAATAAAGTTAATATAAAAAACGCGATTAAGAGAAAGTTATATCGTATTATAAATTAATCTTAAATATTATTTATAATATAGATTTAATTAAAGATCGATTTTTCGCTCTTTAAAGATATTAGAGTAGATATATAAATAGTAATTACTCTCTAAATTTTATATATATATAAGATAATTAAATAATTAATAATAATCTATTATAAGATTATAGAGATTATATTATTATATTAAACGCTATAATAACGAAATTCTTTATAATTATTAATAAAATTTAAGATCTTTAGCGTTAAAGAATAAAGGATTTAATTAATAATATACTCGCTAAGATTAATTAAATTATTTATACTTATTTTAACGCTCTTATAACTCTATTCTATATTATCTACTTCTTAATCGATATCTATTTTAGATATATTAACTTTAATCTTTTCGCTATCGTAGTATTATTTAACTATCTTATCTTTTTATAATATTATATTATAGCTATTATAAATCTAATTTATAAAACTTAAATTATATTATATAGACTTTATAATATATAAATAACGCGTAATATAGCTAACGAGCCTTATTAAAAACTAAGTAGAATTTAAATAAAGACTAGAAGATAGATTAAAAGAACGTAAACTATCGAAAGAGTTATTATTAAAGAAGTCTATTAATAAGTCTCATAATAGAGAATCTTCGATAGCGTCTTTCTCTTATTTAGAAGCTTTTTCTTAATAATATTTAGAATTTAATACGCGTTAAGAGACTTTAAAATAGAGTAATAAAGAATAAATAAAGAAGAAAAACGCGTTTTAAAAGATAGTATCGCTAAATTAAAAGATATTATCGCTAGCTTAAAAGAAGTATATAAAAGAGAATATATTTATTTAAACTCTTTTTAAGAGTCTTTTAACGCGTTTATAAGTAGTAGTAAATAGCTATTAAGCTCGCTTATAGCCTTGATTACTAGTAATAACAAATTTGTTAAAGAAATAGTCTAAGAGCGTTAATAGAGGTTTTAAAGAATAGAATAAAAGAGATATATATCTTAGATACTTAGTAATATTTAAGCGAGAGATATCGAAGACGAATTTATTTATAATTAATAAATTAATAGAATTATAGAAGAAGAATAATTAATATAAATAGATAAAAGGATTATTATTTAATCTTAAACGCGTCTAATATAACTATTATAACTATTATATTTAAATATTTATTTAATTTATTAATAGTAAATTAAACTTTATTATTTTTATAGCGTTAGAAAGCGTAAATCGAGCTCTATAATTTACGAAATTATAAAGAAATAATATTTATAGAGAGCTAGTTATTTTAGAGTATAAAACTTCTATATATAAATTTTTAATAAGAAAGCTTAAGAGGGCTAGCGGGCTAACTTAGTTAGTCTAGCTAAAAGGCGTAATAACCTCGAATTTATAATTAGCTATATATATAAATTTAAGATTTTCTAATTTAGCTCTATCTTATTCTATTATATATATTAATAAGATATTAAATAGAATAATTAATAAAATTTAATTTCTTATTTACTAGCTAATAATAAATCTTATAATTTAAATATTTAATTATATTTAAAATTATAATTATAATTATTTTTATAATTATAATTAATATAAAATAAGACTTTCTATTAATATATAGCTTCTTTTAAAAAAAATTATATAAATATAATTAAAAATTAATATTCTTTTTTTAAGCATTAAACGCTTAGCGAGAAATATTAGAAGATTTATATTTAAATATTTAATAACTATATATTAGAATTTACTTACTTTAAATTCTAGATATAAATATTTTTACTTTTAGATATTAGTTAAAAAGATATAGTATAATATAAAATATTAATTTATTATATTATACTCTAATATAATATAAGTTATTAAGATTTATATAATTCTATATCTAATATAATATAAAATCTTAGCGAGATATTTTACGATATAATATATCTATAATATTATATTATAAAATAATATATATATAAGATATCTCGACTAAAATTTCTATATTTAGATATATTTATTCGATAAATTCGATATAATAGCTATTATTATAAGCGTATTCTTAATATATCTCTTAATTCTATAACTAGCGAGTCTTAGCGAAGATATTTTCTATTATATTATATCTTCTTTTTATCTATATAATTCGATATCTTAGTTATCTTATTTAATATATCTATATTAATATTATATCTATATTAATTTTAATACTATAACTAAAATTAACTTACTTATTTTATTTATATTAATAAATAAATTTAAAGAAATACGCTAATAGAGGCTTTAATAAGAAATTAAGTTAAGTTATTATATTTCTAAATAAATTTATTAAATAAATAAATCGATTTTAAAGAGTTTAAAAAGAATAGCGAAATAATCTTAATAAATAGTAATTAAGAAATAAAGAAGATATTAAATTATTTATATAGCTAGCGAATCGAAAGAAATAATTAATATTATCTTATATTTCTATATTTAAAATATATATTAGTAGTATTACTTATAACTTTATATATTATAACGTCTAAGATTTTAATAGAGTCTTAATTAGATAAGAAATAATCGAGTTATAATTAATTAAAAATACGATTCTTCGAAACTTTCTTATATATAACTTCTCTATAAAATAAAAAACCTCTTAAGCGAAGTAAGTATACTTAAAAGACTATTATTTAAAATATTTATAATCTTCTTAACGTCTTAAATAGTTAAGAAATAAGTATATTAAACCTTTATAAAGAAATAATCTTATCTTAAGCTTTATAGTGAAATTTTTTATTCTTAATATCGAATAATTTCGACGCGCTTTCGAGAAACTTTACTACTCTCTAATATATCTAGCATTCTTAATATCTATTCTTTTAAAGTATTTAAACTCCTCTTTACTTTATTTTATAATAAAGTTTAATATCGAAAAAATAAATTAAATTAAGATCTTACTTAAGTAGATTAAGTTTTAATAAATATTAATTCTATTAGATAATATAGTCGACGAGTTTAACTTAATAAAAATATTTTAAAATATTACTAATACTCTATAATTATAATATTAAATTAAGTATTAATTTAACGAATTTATAACTATATTAAATAAAATTTATTAGAAATAAAATAACTTTCGAGAGATTATTACTCGATATTATATTATTATAATAAAAAAGAATTTAATTATAAAAGATCTATATTAAATTTATAAAATAATTAAGAAAATAAATTAACTAATTTAAGACTTTTAGAAAAATATAATTTTTCTATAATAAAAAGTTAATAATCTTAATATATAGTCGATAAAAGATTTATAACTATTTTTAATTAAGAAGAAATATACGTTTAGATATTTAAAAGAAAAATTAATTAAGATTTTAAATCTATCTCTATTTATTAATAATATTAATTCTATTTAAAACGATTAATCTTTTAAAATAGAATAGAAATTTAAGATTAATAGCGATTATTATCTTATTAAGAATTTTAAAATAATTTACGTAATTTTATAACTTAACGATAAGATTATATAATATATAATATATAGAAGACTTCGAAACTTTATTAATTTATATTAATTTTTTATTAAGATTATAAATAAATTAGCTAATATCTATAAGAATTTAAATTAATATAATATAATAATATATTATATAATATATATACTCTATAATAAAAAACTTAATTCTTTATTAACTTCTATTTAGACTTTATTCGATTAAGTACTATTCTTAATATTAAAAAAATCTAGATATTAAAGAATTATCTTTTTAAGAAATTAAGAAAGAAATTAAGGGAGTTATAGTAGATTATAAAAGATTTTACTATCTTAAAAACTATAAAAGAATATCTTCGAAAGCTAAATAACTTATAATATACTAAGTATAAAAATTTTAAGTTTATAAAGATTATTATTAAGTTAATTATAATATAAATATTAATAATAATACCCGCGACTAATATATATCTTATATTTATTATTAAATCTAATTTAAGTATAATTACTACGCCTCTAAATATTATAATTAATTTAAAGTTAAAAGAATTAATATATTATAATTATAATAAAAAAGATTATTATTAAAAGAATTATATAATAACTATCTAAATCGAGATTAATAAAAAAGTCTTTAAGAAAGTATAACTTTATATAATAAAAATAGATAAAGAATTCGAAATTAATAACGTCGATATTACGAATATATTAGAGACTTAATAGTATATATAATAACTCTATATTATAGTATAAAGAGAATACTATCTATATAGAATTATTATAAGTATATAGACTTTATAGTAAGATAGAAAGGCTAAAAGGCCTTAGTACGCTAAGCTTAATTAGGTTATAATATAAATAAATAAGATCGTAAGATTATTAGAATCGTAATATTACCCCTCTCTTTAATTTAAAGCTTCGACGACGACTATATAGTAGATATCGATCTTATAAAAAGTATATCTAGACGTATATAAAGTAATATTCTTAGATATATTAACTTAGTATTCTATTACGATATTAAGATCTTTTTATAAGTTAATATAGCTACTATAAATTAGTAGCGCTAATAAAGAAAACTATTTTAAAGATTTTTTAAATAATAAATAAGAGTTAACGGCCTTAAGATAATAATAATAAAAGTCTACTATTAGATTCGAATATTTTATTATATTTATAAATAATTATTAGAATAAGTTTTTCTTAATTTTAGAGTCTCTATATCTAATTTTATATATTAGATATTCCCTCTTATTAATTAGAGAATTATTTTTTTATTTATTTAATTTAAATTAAACTATTTCTTTAATATTATAGATTTTATCTTCTTTATTAATATTAATAAACGACAGCGAAGACTTAATCTATTTTAATAATAAATTATTATTATTAAGATATAATAGCTATAGATAAAAGATAGAGTAAATATTATTTATAAAAATTAAGAGTTTTAACTTATAAGCGAAATTATTTAAAGCTTTAATAATTTTAAATAATTCGAAATTCTTATAATCTAGTAATTTACTAGAGCGTATAATTTTAATATTTCTTCTATTAAGTATAATTATATCTTCGACTTTAAATTTTAATATCGAGAGTTAATAATAATTAGCTTATTTCTTTTATAAAGCTTATAATTATTTAAGTTAACTTCTTAAATAATTTCTTATAATATTTATCTTTTCGATAAATTTATTAATTAATTTAATATCTTTTTTTACTTTTTAATTAGCGAATTAATTTTAGAGAATAAAGAATTCTATTTTTAAGTAAGAAATATATTTTTTAATAAGAAGAAATAATAATATATCTAATAAGGCGTTTTTATTAAAGTTAATTTCGAACTTTACTATTAATAATAGATTTATCTAATTATCTTAATTATAATTAATATAAGCTTTAAGATATTACTTTAGAATAGCGTTAGCGTTCTTTATTTATTTATTAGTTTCGAGATAAAATATAATAGAGAGTTTAGATTTAATTCTAATTCTTTTATATAGTTTTTTTTAGAAATATATTATAAATTAAGTATCTCGATCGGAGATAATAATAAATAGATATTCTTTCTCTCGCTATATAAATTCGATAAAGACTTAAACTATTATCTTTACTTTTAGAGAGTTTAAAAGAATAAATTTTTTCTTCTTATTAAGTCTATTTATAACTATTATAATATATTAATAGAAGCGTTTATATTTAAGATAAATAGATAATAATATAATAAAGTTAATAGAAATATCTTATTAGTATTATTCGAAAATAGAAAGAGATTTAAGTAGATCTTACTTACTTTTTTTATAAGTTTTAAATCTCTTATAGATATAATAGCTCTTAATATAGCGAGTAATAAAATTCGTTATTCTTAATTAATAGTAAAGTCTACTTATTTTATTATAGATTAATAATCTACTAGTATAGCCTTTAGATAAAGAGTTATAAATACCTCTAATAATTTTAGTTTGTAATTCGAGAACGTTTAATATATATAATCTATTATTAATATATAATAATCTATTATAAAAATAATAATTATTTAATTTTAATTTAAAATTATTCTTAATTATTTTAAATAATAGCTTTCTCTATTTAGATATCTTTAATTAAATAATTTTTTAAGTAATATCGTCGTAATTATAAGCGTTTTTTATTTAATATAATAACTTAGAAGTATTAATAATAGAGACTTCTCTTAATTCTTCTAAGAACTCCTCTTAAGAAATCTTTATTAAAGCCCCTAATAATAATTCTTTATTAGACTTCTTATTATTAATATTATTCTATTCGCTAAGTTTATATAATATTATAATTAAAGAAATAATTTTTTTTTTATATTATCTAGAAGTATAATAGTAAGATATATAGCGTTCTTAATATCTTCGTTAAAATTATTATCTTTAAGAATTATATAATATTAATAACGAGTATAATCGTTATTCTCGTTTTTAGATAAATCTTTTACTTATCGAGTAAGATTATTAGATTTAATACTTTATTTCTCTAAATAATAAATAATATAAAAGTTAAATTCGAAAAGAAACTTTATTTATCTTACTTAGCGGGAGTTAAGTTATTTAAAGAATATAAAGTATTATAAATTCTTATAGTCTAAAATAACTTTAATAAAATCTTCGATAGAGATATTAGCTAGCTTAGAATATTATTTCTTAAAGACTTATATTATAATTATAAGTTTCTTATTATAGATATTATAATTATACTTTATAGAAGATATCTTTTAAAAAGAAATACTATAGATTTAAGTATTTTATCTTTATCTTCTTATAATAGAATAATAATAACTATAAAATTAAATACGTTTATTTTTAATTAAATCTTTTTATTTAAGTTAAAAGAAGTAAGTATAAAAGTAATAGTAAAAGCTTTTTTAAGTATTTTAAAAGTAAGTTATTTAAAATATTCTTAAGCCTATAAGTAGATAAAGTCTTTCTTCTATTAAATATAAGTAAAATTCATTAAAGATATAGCGATTTTAGAGTACCCCGTAATAAACTTCTAATAAAAATTAGCGAATCTCAGAAATACTTATATATCTTTAATATATCTAAGTTTCTTTTATTAAGTAATAATCTTAATTTTCTTTATATTTATTTCTACTTCTTTTATAATAATAATTAATTTTTTATATTTAATTCTAATAATATAAAAGTTATATTTTTAGAGAGATAGATATATTCATATATCGATCTAATAATAAAACTAATTTTTAAGAAAGTAAAGAAAGATCGAGAGGAATCGCTTACTTAAGCTTATTCGCTAAGACTTCGCTAAGACTTCGCTAAGCGTATATTAGACGTATATAAGCTAAGTAATTTAGAGTTCTCTTACTTAGAACTTATAAGCCCCTTTTCTAATAATTATCTTCTTTCTTTAAAGATTTATTCTCGAATCTAAGTATAGAAAGAATATTTTCTTATTATTAGAAGACTTATTAAAACCCTTTAAATCTTATAGAAAAAGAAGAGAAAGAGTTTCTTATAATAGTATAGCGGAAATATAATATATTATAAATATATAATAAAAGTATATAACGTCGATAGATAATATTAGTTATATTTTTATAGATTAGATATAGTTATAATAATATATAAAGTAACTATTAATATTATAATTTAAGTATACGACGCGTATAATTAACGTGTAATTATAATAATATTTACTTTTTCTCTAAAAAGTCTTTTATTTTATTAATACTTCTTTATTACTCTTAATAATCTACGCTACTCTATAATAAATATATAATAAATATATATTTAATTAATATATTATATCGAGAATATAGCTATTATTATAAGTTCTTAAAAGATCTTATAATTATATATATATTTCTTACACGTTAATAGCTATAATTTATTACGCTCGCTCTTTATAGCGCTAAACCCTTATTAATATTAAATAAGAATATCTATTATCGCTATACGCGATAAGCTTTTTAGTATACTACTCGTTTATATAATATTATATTTAATAATAATAAAAATATAATTACGAAGTATAATTATTATACTCGCCTTTATAGTAATTATATTATAATAAGTTTTTATATAAATAACGCGTAATAGACGTATTTATAGCGCCTACTAATTTTCTTAAAAGATTTCGATAAATAAATATATTATTACCGATATTAACGCTATAATCCGCGTTCACTTATAATATACTTATATTATTTATTATCTTCTTATCCTCGATATTCTCGATTTTATATCTATTACGCGACTTAAGACTATTTATAAATACTTTAATATAATCTTAATAATTATTTAATATATTAAAAATTATTTAAAAATAAAGAAGAAGTTAAATAGCGAAGCGGCTTCGCTTAATAAAGCGAAGATTCTTCGAAAGATTCTAGATATTCTAACGAGTATCTATAATATTATATAATTTATCGTATATATCTATACTTTTTATATTTATTTCTTATTCTTCGTATCTATATTAAGTATACTTTAAATTAATCTTTTTTTAATAAATATATCTTTTGCGATTTTTAAGTTAGGCTTAAACTTTAAGAGTAATAATAATAAAAGTGAGATAAATAATAGTAGAGATAAAGAAGAAGAATAAGAATAAAGAGAAAGAAGAAAGAGGAAGATAATAAGAATAATAAGATAAATAATAAGATAAGATTTATTTATAAGGGCGGTTTAAGGGATAATCTCGATAATAATAACGTCGATAATAATAACTTTGAATAAGGTCTTTAAGAGGTTTAACTAGCCCGCCGTTTTACGTATATATATTTAATATTACGATATCTATTATATCTAATAATATAGTCTTTTCTTTATCGCCTTCGAGTATTAATACTTTTCGTTAGTTCTTTTAATATTATTTTTTATTATAATACTCGAGGTTCGACTCTCTATAGCTGAGTTCTTTATCTTTAGACATTTTTTAAAATCGTTAGCCTTCGAGCCCTTTTTTAATATTTATATTCTACGCTTTTTATATTTATAAGCTATACTTATTAAACTCGTTAATTAGATCTTAGATATTCTCTATAACTTCTTCACTAAGCTATTTATTATACTCCTTAAAATAACCTTCTTATCGAATAAGATATTTTATCTTATTCTTTCTTATATACTTTTTACGTATAAATTTTATTAAAGACTCTTCGTTATCTTTTATTAGTTTAGAAATAGAATATTTAGAGATATCTAAATCTTCTAGCCTTCGTTTATATAGTTTTAATAATAATATATAAAAAATAGAATAAATTCGATAGGTGAATAATAGCTATAGTCGGTACGCTTATATTTTAATATACTTCTAAATATAAAACGAACTAATTAGCTTATTAGAAAGCTTTTTACTTAATTTTTTTTACTTTAAATTCTTTATAAAAAGTATAATAAGATTATCGCGATTAAATCTTTACGATTTATAATTCTTATTATAAAACTTCGATTATATTTTCTATACGCTCTATTAGCGTCTTATAAGCTCTTATTAAATTATATCGATTTCTTTAATACGTTCTTTCGTTATAAGTACTTCTCTCTCGATAGCGCTATTCTTAGCGATTAACTTAAGTTTTAATTAATATTTATATATAGTAAAGAATAGACTATAGTTAATTATTTTATACTCGCTTTAATAATATATAAATTCCGCGATTAATAGAAGCTCTATTTAATCGTCTTATCGCTTTAAATAGTATACTCTTAGATAATATTCTAGAGTCTAATTTTATCGCTTTATTTATTCGTTAGTTTATAGATAAAAGATAGTACTTAGTCTACGTTTTATTTATAACTAATAATAAACTTCTAATTAAAACGTATTAGTAAAGATAAATCTTTAATCTATAACGATATCTTCTAATACTTTATATCGAAGAATAATTTCCTTTATAAATAACTCCTCTAATTATATAATATTAATTATCTTATTAATAAATATATATCTTAGTATTTTAATATATCGATTAATTATTATAAGAATCGAGTTATAAACGCGCTCTTTATATTTACTAGAAGAAAGATTTATAATAAAGTTTATTATAATTTTCTTTTATAGTCTCATTAATAAAGAAAGCGTACCTAGTTTATTATAGAGACGATGGCGTTTCACCTTTATACGCTAATAGATATTATATATATTAATATACTTCTTAATATCTACGCGAATATTATTCTAATAGTATTTTCTACTTATTAGCTTAAATATCTTATTAATATCGAAATACCTAGCTATAAAGTCGTTATAATAGCGTTTTAATAGCTCTTCTTAAACTAAGTCTTTCTCGAGAATATATAATTTATTATTATATCTTAATAGCCTCTAGCTATTTTAAGTTTAATTATTAATACTTCGCGTTCGCTTATTTAATACTTTATTAGCTTTACGCTATTTAATAAAAATATTCTCTTATTAAAGTACCTTTATAAGTTTATAAATAGACTTATTATTTATATTATATATCGTTTTACTAGTTATTAATACTTTGATAATTAGATATAAAACGAGTTATTTATAATTAATAGTTTTAGTAATAGAATTAAGTCGCTTATTAATTACGTTATAAGTATATTAAGTAAATATCTCGCTTAAGCTTTCTTTTATTAAAGATTAAGATTTTTTAAGTCTTAAAGAATATATTATATTTAAGTAAGTTTCTTATATTACGATAGTTATTAAATTCTTAAATATTATCTTTTTTATAAATACTTCTTCTCGAGAATTAGTATCTAAGAAACTCTTATTTATACTTAGACTATTTAATATGATAAGATATTTACTATTAAGATTATATTTTTTATATATATAGTCTTACGCTATCTCTTTATAAGCTATCTTAATAATAGTTAGAATAGAATTTAAAAGACTTTTAATTCTAGTTAATTTTTATTATAACGTAGAAAGAAGCCTATTAATTAATTCGTTTTCGCCTTTATAATTAAGACGTTTTAAAGGCGTATTAATAGAGTTTATCTTATCTAATTTATATTAAATTAAGAAATTATATAAAGAGAGTTTTATTATCTAGCGAGCTTATCTACTATTTAATATCGATTATCTCTATAAAAATACTTTAAATTATTATAATTAATAAGAATCTTAATAAGATAAAAACTTTTTTTTAAGATAGTAGCGCTAATACTTAAATATTATAATAATCGCGAGAAGTTCTTAATCGTATATTTTATAGTTATACTCTATATTAATTATCTTTCTCGAATAAAAAGCGATTAAATATTATTATTTATTTATATATAGCTAAATTAATATACTCGCTATAGCGAATAATAAGATATTAATTTTAATTCGAATTAAAAGTTAAGAGTTAAAATATTTTAGAAGAGATATAATTATAAAGACGCTCTTTAACTTCTTAAATATATATTTTATAATTTTAAGCTATAGAAATAATTCTAACTTAATATCTTTTTCGCTTTTCTTAAGAAATTCTATTAAAGAACCTATAATTTAAAAATAGTAATAAATAAATCTTCGATAGAAATTTATAAACTCTAAAAAGACTTATATGTTATAATAGTCTTTTAATTTTAGCTACTCTTAAATTATAATAACTCTATGTTTATTTATAATAATATTAATAATAGATATTATAAAGTCGAGAAATTCTACTTCGATAATAAAAAACTCGTATTTTTTTAGATTTATATAAAGGCTATATTATTTAAGTCGATTAAATACTTACTTTATATAATTTAAATACTTCTTCTTTATATTAAAATAGATAAGAATATTATTTAAATATATTATATAAAATTAATTAATTAGTTTAATTAAAATTCTATTAATATAGATTTAAAAGATTATTAAGACGTTAGTTAAGTTAAATAATATTACTAGATACTTAAAGTACTCGTATAATATATACGAAACGCTATTTTTTACTTATCGCCTTTACGAATTTATATATAATAATAAGTATTCTTTAAATTAAATTTAATATATCGCTTAAAGCTATTTAGACGATTAAGCGTCTCGCTAATTAGAGATAAGAGATATTAATTTTTAATAATTATCTTATTTAGTCTACGATAGTCGATATATAGATATAAACCTTTATTCTTTTTTAAAATAAAGAGAATTAAAGCTTTTATTAAACTCGTAAAGTATCTAATCTAATTCTTCGCTAGAGCTTTATTAAGATAGATTCTTAGCGTTATTAACTTTATATTAGATAAGTTATATAGCGAGCTAAATAATAACTTCGCTATAGTCTTAATAGTATAATCGCAACTCTTATATAATAATAGTAACGACTTACTTCTTTCGATAAGAATATATCTTTATATTCTTTTAACTTATTAGAAAGTTTAAGAATAACCTCTACGCTATTTATATAAATACTCTATATTTTAAACGCGTTAGTTTTATATTCTCTATTTATAACTACTATTTCGACTATAACTAATATATAAATAGTTTTATACTTCTTTAAAATATCCGCGAATTATTATAACGCTAGAATCTCGAGCGATTACTTTTTAACGTCGAAACGCTAGATTTAATCTTTTATATTTATCTTAATTCGCTTATTAATTAAGATCGAAAGATCTAAAATTATTAAGAAATCTTTTTTATTAATAAAATAGAAAATATATTTATAGCGCTTAATACGCTTCTAACTATTTTATAAATAATAAATAATCGAGTAGATACTATAGTAATAAGTTAATTTTTTATTTATTTATATAGATTTTAATAAGAGATTATTAATCTTTATTAGATTCTACTTAATCGTAAAACGCTAGCTTATTATATTTACCTTTATATTATTATTAAAATAAATTTTAATAAGAGTTTATAACTTATCTTAATTATTTAAAAGTACTCTATCTTTATAGATTAACGATAAAATAAATACTACTTCTATTTTTATTCTCGTTATTATAAAGTCTTCGATAAGAGTTTCTCTTTTTTTATTAGATCGATTATATAAAGCTTATAATTATTAATTAAATCGATCGATATATTATTAAAAAAAACTATTTTCTATTTTTTCGATCTAATATAGATATTAACGTAATATTCTTTTTCTTTATAATTATAGTATTTTATACTATTTAAATAAGACTTATTATTCTTAAATTTATTTTAAAATTATAATCTCGAGATCGTTTACTCTTTAAATCGAAGTCGTTTTATCTTCGCGATAATTACGATTTCTTATATTAAGAATTTTAATTTCCTCGCTATTAACTCTCTTATAGATTAGAAATACTATTTACTTTATATTCTCTAAAAGATTCTTACTTTTAATTTTTTTTTAAGCGTATTATAAGCGTTAGAAGCTTATCTCGCTTAATTAATATAATTTAAATATTAATTAACTAATAGCGAAGATTTATATAAAGCTTTATAAATAAGTAATATACTTATTAATTCTTAGTGTAGGGATTTATTTAAGCTTTTAGCGATTAAAAATAGTTATCGAATTAGCGTATAGTTTAATTTTATCTTTAATTAATATTTATATACGCTTAAATAACGTTAAATCCTCGATTTATTAAGTTCTTAATTTAATTTAATAGAAAGTTAATAAACTTCTATTATATATAGTTATAATTCGAAAATCTATTCTTCTTATTAGTCTATAGTTCTTTCTAATTATTATTAAAAGATTAATAAATTTAAAGAATCTTATTCTTTTTAATAAGAAAGTTTTTCGAGATTAAGCGAAACGCTCTATCTATCTTTTATATTAGAGCTTAATACTTTTAAATACTCTTTTTATAATAAATTAATAATTTCTCTAATCGAATTATCTTTTAAGATCGTTAAATGATATTATTATATTCGAGACTAATATTATTTATAGTTTTTTTCATTTCTAAAGTCGCTAATAACCTCGATATATTATCGCCGCTATTACGACTACGATTTATAAATATTTTATTTTATTTAAATAAAATAATTTCCGCTTTTAAAGATTAAAGACGATATTCTTAGATAAGCGCGTCTCGACGACGAGTAGCGTATACTCTACTCTATTATTTAGAGTATAAGTAAATTTATTAATCTATTCGTTAATATCTCGCTTTTTACTAAAGATACTTTCTTAATTATAAATAGTAATATCGTTATTATTATTACTATTTAATTTCTTCGCTAAATTATTATTTATAAATAGTATAAAGATCTCTTTATTAGAGTTTATAATACGCTTTAATATCTCTAATTATATTATAATAATATTTTAATTTAATATTATATTAATCGACGAATAACTCGTTTTATAAATATTAAGACTATACTCTAATAATAATTATTATATTAATTTCGAATCGCTATCTCTTAGAAGAATTAAAGAATTAGAATTATTAGACTTAAAGAGTTTTAGAGTTATATAATAATATAAAATTAGAAAGATAGATATATTTATATATATTTTTTTTTTTTTTTTTTTTTTTTTTTTTTTTTTTTTTTTTTTTTTTTTTTTTTTTTTTTTTTTTTTTTTTTTTTTTTTTTTTTTTTTTTTTTTTTTTTTAATTTTTTTTTTTTTTTTTTTTTTTTTTTTTTTTTTTTTTTTTTTTTTTTTTTTTTTTTTTTTTTTTTTTTTTTTTTTTTTTTTTTTTTTTTTTTTTTTTTTTTTTTTTTTTTTTTTTTTTTTTTTTTTTTTTTTTTTTTTTTTTTTTTTTTTTATTTTTTTTTTTTTTTTTTTTTTTTTTTTTTTTAATTTTTTTTTTTTTTTTTTTTTTTTTTTTTTTTTTTTTTTTTTTTTTTTTTTTTTTTTTTTTTTTTTTTTTTTTTTTTTTTTTTTTTTTTTTTTTTTTTTTTTTTTTTTTTTTTTTTTTTTTTTTTTTTTTTTTTTTTTTTTTTTTTTTTTTTTTTTTAAAAATTTTTTTTTTTTTTTTTTTTTTTTTTATTTTTTTTTAAAAAATTTTTTTTTAAATTTATTTATATAATTTTGAATATAAAAATAGATTTATTATTAATTAATTATAATTTATAAAGTTATACTAGTACTACTTTAAGTAGCTTATTTATTTTAATAAAAGATATATTTATAAAGCTTAATATTAAAGCTTTAATATTCAAAAAATAATTAATCTTAATTTATTCTATTAATATAATAATTTTTTTATAAAAATTTAATTAATATTTATTTTATAAAGAGGTTTCGATAGTAATAATATACGCGGATAGAGAGACGAAAGCGAGTATTCTTTCTATTTCTAACTCTTTAATCTTTATATATAAGGCTTCTAGATCTTTAATAGCGACTTAATTAAAGATATTTAATTTTTCGATTCTTATAATAATTCGACGAGGACGTTCTTTTTAACGTCGACGGCTTTTAGAATTATATTAATTTATTCTTTTATTAATAAGTTCGCGTTCTTATATAGAATATTATTATCGCTAAAATAATATTTAATCTTTAAATACTTAAAATATCTATCTTCTTTTCGAATTCTATTTACTAATAATTTAAAATATTTATATTCTTATATATAGAAATTTTCGATAATAATACTATTATTTCTTTTAGTAAATAAAGTATTACGCTAATTATTCGAGGGGATAAAGTTCTTATAACTATTATTAGTTTTATTAATTTTTTTTAACTTTTTAGATTTAATATATTATTAATAGCTCGAAGATCTATATTTAATACTTATAGAAAAATAATTAATTCTCGAAAAGTATTAAAAGGCTATTCTAAAATTCGATATTTTAGATATATAAAGATTAATCGTTTTAAATTAAATATCTTATAAATATTAGTAAATTCTAAGAGAGTAATAGTTATAGAGAATTATACGTAGAAATTCTTAAACGATTTCTTCTTATCTATTACTCTTATATTAAATTTAAAATTAAATATCTTAATATTCGATTTAGTAATTTTATTATATATTTTAAATATATTATCTAATTCGTCAATTATTTCTTAGATAATTTAATATAAATCTAAAATATCTTTATTTACTCTTATTTTAATAACGTTATATATAATAAACTTATAATAATTCTATATATAATCGATTTTTTTAAATTTAATAAGAAAGATTATAGCGCTTTATTTAAACTTCGCTTTAAGATATTAACGCTAGCTATTCTACTTATTTTAATTATTAATATTATAAAAATCTAAGACGTTAAAATATCGTTTATTTAATTCTATATTCTCTATACGATTTATAATAGAGATATAGCGTAAATTTTAATAAATATTATTAATAAGAATACTTAACTAACGAGATATAACCTCTATATTCTTCTTATCGAAGTTTTTTAAAATAGCTAATATAAAAGATTATTACTTCTTTAGCTATTACTCTTTTCACTTTAAGTCTTACTTAAGTTTTTTATTTTCTTTAATAAATTTTATAGTATTAATACGATATCTATTATGTAAACCTCGAAATCTATTATTAATTTCTCGCTTATAAGATAATTAACTATTGCTATTACTTAGCTAAGTAATAATTATTAATATCTTTATCTTAGCTTAAGCGATATTATAATTAAATTCTTTATTTTATTATTAAAATATTTTAATATTACGATTAATAGTTTAAAAGCTTTTTATTAAAGTTTTTAATCTATTATACTAAGTATTAGAAGTTTTAATAGTACTTTTTATAAAATTCTACGAGTTAATAATAAAAATAAAAATTATAGTTAACTCTTCTTCGATAATATTTATAAGTTATACTTCGATATAATTTAAACTAAGTTCGATAATATATCTTTTAATAATAAAACGCTTTTTCTTACGTCGTACGAATAATCTAGCTTTACGAGTATTTAGAATCTTCTTATCGAAGTTTTTAAGTTCTTCTAGATAATAATATATTTATAACTTATCTATAACGATTTAACTTTATATATTATCTAGATTTAGAGTTAATAAGTTTATTAATATTAAGCTAGTAGAAGTATAAAGAAGATTTAATCTAGAGTCTATTTCTTTTAATATATTAAAGATATCTATTTTTTTTAAATTCTTATTTAATCTAACTAGATTAATCTTTATATAAATAAAAGATTTTTTTTTAAATAATCTTTCGAGTAGTAAGCTTCTTTAGCTATAACTACTAATTTCTTAATAATATACTCTCTTTTTAATTATATATTTAATATAACTAGTAAATAAATCGCTATCGCTTTAGAAGAAAGATAGATAGTATTATATTAGAAACTTAATAATATATATAATAATTCTATATTATAGTATAAAGAGAATACTATCTATATAGAATTATTATAAATATAAACTTTATAGTAAGATAGAAAGATTAAAAGATCTTAGTACGCTAAGCTTAATTAGACTATAATATAAGTAAGTAAGATCGTAAGATTATTGAAACTGTAATAGAGTAGCGATGATTTTTCTTCGAATTCGAGAAATAAATAGTCTCTTTTAAAGTTACGATAAGAGGTACTTATAAAGTATATCTAATAGATATTTCTAATAACGCTTTAACACGTCGTTCTTTTCGTATATAAGTTACGCTTTTCTTATAAGAGAGAATTTATTTACTTAAAAACTCTCTTATAGATAGTAGATACATCGATATTTATATAGTTATAAACGAATTCTTAATTTCGACGATATATAAGGCTTTATATCTAAAATTACTCTTATTATTATAATTTAAATTATTAAAAGATTATAACGATTAGATCGTAAAATAACTAATTATATACTATTTACTCTCTACGATAATAATAAAAAATTATCGAGAAGAAATATATCTAATATTAATTATATTATTAAAATATGATATAATAATTAAAAAATCTTAAATAAATAAATACGGGGTAATTTTTAATATATTATAAGATAAGATACTCTTTCTATTTAATCGATATAATTATAATAATAATTAGATATTAATAATAAATAAACTTCTCTTTCTATTAACTTCGAAGCTTTAATTACTTATATTACTTATTCTCTTATTTATTATACTAAAATAATAAAGCTCTTTTCTTTTAAAACTTCTTTTTAAATAAAGAGTCTTACTCTTATTTAAGCGCTCGAAAGATATTAAATAAAAATCTTCTTAAAGATCTTTCTATATCTCTTAAGTTTTTTTCTTTAATTATTCTTATATAAAGATTTAAATAATTAATAAAAAAAGTTATAATATAAACTTTCGCTTTAAAATAAAAAAATCTAAATAATAAAAAGTTAACGCTTAGTAAATCGTAATAATAAGACTATTTTATTACTTATATAATTTTATTATATAATTAAATTATATATAAGAAATTTATTTTTATATAAGATAAAATTATAATATATTAGCGAATTTTTAAAAACTTCTTTTTAAGAGTAAATATTAATCTATTAAGATTTAAAGTCGAAGTTTATTTATATTTAATTATAACGTATAAAAAAGAATTATTATATTCTAATATAGATTCTAATTTAAAAGCGTTTAGTTATAATCTAATAAATAATAATATTACGATATTATTTAATTAAATAATTATAAAAATTAATTATTCGAATTAACGGTTCCTCTTATATTAAGTTAAATTATTATTATAATAATAATTATTAGTAGAATAAAATTAATCTATCTTATAACGATTTAAATTTAATTTATATTTTCTATTAATAAATAAATAATTTAATATTTATTAAATTTTATTTCGATATAATAGAAAGAGTTAATATTAAAGAATTAAAAAGTAACGTCGTTATAAACGCTTAATTATTATAAGTTAATTATCTTTATAATAACTTTTCTAATATCTCTAATCTTAAATTTCGAGAGATTAAAAAATCGATAGGCTATACTTTTATAGTTTATATTTACACTAAAAATTAAAATTAAAGAGACTTTTATTCTTTTATTTTATTAAAGATTTCTATTCTTTATAAATTTTCTTTAAAATATCTATATTATAATTTAATAGATATATTATTTTAATTAAACTCTTTATCTAATAATATCTTTAATTTAAATTAATCTATAAGAGACTTTAACGTTAAAAATTAGACGATAAAGCTTAATTTCGCTTTATTAAATAAATAAAAAAATAATAAGAGTAGTAGTATTTTATCGGCGCCGAAGCTTTTATCTATTCTATATTCTTTATATCTTTTTATAATATTAAATTAAAATTAAGCTTAATAGAGTTTTCTTTTCTCGCTAATTTTATTAAGTTTATTTTTTTAATTATAATTTCGCTAGATAGTAGATAAAAATAGTAGAAATCTTATTAATTTATTTATACGCGTTATTAATTAGATAATAAGATATTTAGCTATCTTAAAAGCTATATCTTTTATTTAAATATATAAATATAAAGATTATATCTTAATCGAGGCTTTAAATCTTAACTATCGCTATATAGTTATTAAATTAAATTCTTTATTTTATAGATTTAAAGATTAATTATAAGTTACTTTAATATTAATTATTTTTATTATTATATTTTAAGAACTTTTATTTAAAACTAATTAATAAACTCTATAAAAGCTTTTTTTATAATTAGACGATATTAAAAGATAATATAATCTTCCTCTTATTCGAAATATATAACCCTCTTATTAAGTTATAATTACTTTTATTATTTATTTATACTTATTTAAATTTCTTTATTTTAATATTTAGAGTATTAGATAGAAATTATATTATATTAATATTACTTTCTAATTATTATAATATTATATTTTAATTAAATAATTAGATTTCTTTTATTTATATTAATTCTAAATTAATTATTAATTATATATTAAATAATTAAAGTCTATTAAGAATATCTAAATCTTAATATTATTAAGCGTTAATTAATTATTTAACTAATATCTAATTATTTTAAAGATATTTCTTTAAAATTTAATATATTTAACTTTTAAAGCTAATTCTTTTCTTAAAATTATAAATCTATTTTATTAATTTCTTTTATCTATATTATTCTATTAATTAGAGATTATTTATTTTAAAGATTTATTATAATTATAAATATAATCTAATATAAAAACTATTTCTTTTTATAGATTTTTAAAGATTATTAAAAGTATATTAAATTTTATAAAGATATAAGACTCTATCGACCGTTAAACTCTAGCTTTAAATAAATTAATTTTAGAGTAATAAATCGTTAAGAAGAAAAGAGAACTCTTTTTAAGATCTTTATCGATATCTTTATATTTAATTATATTATTATAAAGAATTTATATTTAAATATTAAAATATTAATCGATTTTTCTTTCGAGAGACGACGTATAAGTATATATATTAAAATAAAATTTCTCTATCTTTTAGAATTAATTAATTTATATTTAACTACTATTTATATAAAATCTTTCCTCACTTTAATTCTTAAAATTCTCTTTTAAGTATTTATTACTATTATTAAGATCTATATTAAAGATTATTTAATTCGAAATTACTTTTAAAACTTTATTATTAATCTCTACATCTATCTACTTATTAAAATATTATTTTTATTCTAATAATAAGATATAAATAATATACTTAAGCGCTATTTATTTTTAGAGCTAATTTATTTAATTAATAAGTTATTATATACTTTTTAGCGATTTTCGACTTTTATAATTATCATTTAACTATTTAGATAAATTAATATCTTTTATAATATCTAATAAGCGTATATTTCGATATCTTAATCTCGTATTCGATTTATTTTATATTATTAATTCTATTTATTAAAAATAGTCTATTAATAATAATATATTTAAATATTTATATTTAACTAAGTAATAAGAACTTCTTATATATTTAAAGTTTAAGAATAAATTAAGATTATTTTAATCTTAAGATTTCTAATTATTCGCTTTATCTTATAAAATTAAAAACGTTATTATTATTCTAAGAGAAACTTCGATAGAAATTAACTACTAAATAATTCGATTAATCTTTTATCTCTATATTTAAATTTAATAATTAATTTATATATTAAAATCGCTATAAGCCTTTATTAGAGTTTTCTCTAGCTTTACTCTATTTAGATATAATTTATTATCTTTTAAATTTTAATAGCTATACTTATATTTAAATTTATTTAAAAATATCTAAATTAATTAATAATACGCTCTTAAAAATTCTTATTTTCGTTTACTTTTATTCTATATATAAATTTAATATCTAAATACTTATATAGATATTAGACTTCTTAATTTATATTTTAAGATAAATCGCTTATAATTATTACGCTAATATTCTAATTAAAGCGCGGTTTTTAATTTAGATTAATTATATTATATTAAGAGCTATAAAACTTCTCGAAGAGAGTTATATTTTTAAAATCTTTATTTAATTATTTAAATTAATATTAGTCTAATTATAAAGCGAGTATATTATTAAAAATAGCGATTAATTATCTATAAATAGATTTAATTATAAATACTTTTCTTTTAATAATTTTATATACTTTTTAACTCTCTTTTTAAAGTGCTTTTTATCTTTTAATTACTTTATTTATATACTATTAATCTCTAACTAGTATTTAACTTTAAATAAAATTTATTATTTATTTTAAGCTATATTTTTAAATAATTTAACTCGTTAAAGAGACTTTATATAGACTCGATTTATAATTATATATAAGATTCTTACTCTTTATAATATTATATTTTAATAAATTTAAATCGTAGTTTTTCTTAAAATACTCTTTATAAATTATAACTCGAATTTCGATAAGATTAGATTTTAAATTTAAGCTAATATCGCTTTACTCGCCGTTATTAAGATAATCTCTATTAATTTCTTTTTCTTCGCTTATTAATATACTTAAGTTTAGTAAATATTTCTATTTAATTTAAGATTAATTATTAAAATAAAGAAGATTATCTAATTAAATATAGCGTAAACTTTTAAAATAAATAAAAATTTACTACGCTTAAAGTTATATCGAACTATTATTAATTTTTAAATATATTATAAAAGCGAAAATTTAATATTAAGCTATATTTAAGAAGTATAATAACGCTTAAATAGATATATCCTTCGAAATATCGAGGAGATGTAATATATATTTAAAGATTCGATAATTTACTAAATTCTATAATTTATATTACTTATCGCATTTCGCTATATTCTTTATTAATATTAAAATTAAGAGATTTATTATTAAAAGTTTTTACTATTATATTTTTACTTAAACGTTACTAATTAAAATAGATTTTAATAAATTTTTAATAAATATTTATTAATTTAGAAGTTAGCGTAAGAAAGATTTAAGGCTCGCTAAAGTAATAAAGATAGATATATAATAAGTAAAGAGTTAAGAGATAAAACTCTTAAAAATATGAAGTCTCTCTCTTAATAATAATTCTTTTATAGATTTATCTATAAAAATCTTATTATAACTTTTACTTTCTCTAAATAATTAAATTTAATAAACTTTTTAATTTTAAATAATTATTATTAATCTTTTAAAATTAATTTAAAGATTTTATTAAATTATTTAATTAATAATAGTGATAAACGATATATATAAAGAATAAAGACGTAATTAATATAAGCTAATAACTTATATTTATTAGATATTTTTTATTAAAGAGTAATAATTATAATACTTTATTTTTAATATAATAGAGTTTAATAAGATTATCTAAATCTTTTAATTAAGATAAATTACTTATTATTTTTATTAATATAATACGCGTATAATTTAAAATATCTAAGAGTATTATAAATCTATTATTATCTTAAACTTTTATTAATTTAAATTAATAATTTCTTTAAAAAGTTAATAATTAATTAAAGCTAATCTAACTATTTAATAAATTAAAATTTTATTTATTATTATAATTAAGTAGATAAATTACTTTATTAACTAAGAATAATTATATATTATTATTTATATAATTAAAAAAGAGCTTTTAATTTATTAATTCTTAATATATCTAGATCTAATAAATTTTTTTATATTAAGTTAAATTAAATTATAGACTTTATATCTAATAATACTCTTTTATTAATATCTTTAAATTTTAATCTTATAATTATACTCTCTTTAAAATTTAAAAATTTTAATTTCTTATAGAATATTAAATAAGTTAAAATAATAATATTATTTAATTTTTAATTAATATAGTTTATAATTAAGACTACGATAATATCTAATTATCTTTAATTCTCTAACTTTTATTTATTAATTAATAAAAATATTTTTAATAAATACTTTCGTAATAGTTAGTCTTTAATAAATTTAAGAATTTCACCTCTAATAATTAAATATTAATATCCCTAATTATCTCTATTAATTATTATAATAATTCTAGAAATTAATAAAATAGAATTATATATTCTATTTTATTATTTTATATTAATATATTTAAATATAAATCTACTTTAAATACTCTAATTTTTTTAAAATAAAAGTTTTAAATCTTTAATACGACTAATAAAGATTATATAGCTTTTTAAAAGAAAAGTTTTAATTAAATTAATATATATAATAAGACGAATTAATTAGCTAGAATTAAGTTTTAACTACGAGCTTTTTAATTATAATAACTTTAATATATACTATTAAAGCTAAAATTACCGCGATTACTAATATTAAACTTATTCTTTAATTATTTCTTATTAAAGAATTTAAATTATATTTATTTTAATTATAAAATTTAAAAGAGCCCTATATTAATATTTATTATTATTATCTTCTCTATATTAAAATTAAATAATTTATATATTTACTATCTTTCTTAAATATAGTAGCTATTTCTTAAGCTCTCTCTTTAAAATAAAATTTTAATTTTTTATTTATTTATTTAACTTAACGATGTAATTAAGCGATAGTATATATCAAAAGTCTTAAGTTAGATAAGGTCTATCGCTTTATATATATTTAAGCGACTTTAAAGCGAAGCTCGTTTTTAAATTAATTTTTATAAAAAATCTTTTTAAAGCTAGCGATATCGTCGAGAGAGCTTAAAAGCCTCTTTAACGATTATATTTATAAATAATAAATATTATTTTATCTATAGAAATTATAATAAATTATTATTCTATTATCGAAAGTTAATAGAGTAGAAATTTAAATAAATTATCGCCGACGTAAGGCTATATAATTTATTAAGTTATTATAAATTATTAAGAAACCTTGAAGAGCATTAATTTTTTATCTAATAAATATACTTCTTTTAAAATTAAGATTTTTAGTATATATTAGCTCTAGAATTATTATAGATATTTAAATAGAAAAATATTATTAAATAAATAATAATTAATTTAATAAACTATTTATAGTTTTATTATATAGATTATTTATATTTAAATATATATAATTTAATTTTTAAAATAAGTATATAACTATTAGTAGAATTAATTAGATATTTATCTTAAGAGTTTAATTATATATTCTTAAAAAGCGTTTATATCTAGTTATATCTTATTTTCGAAGAAATAATTAGAATATTTATAAGATTAAAAAAAGGATTAAAGTTTAATATCTAATTTAAGAAACTCTCGAGATTAAAGTTATTAAAAGATCTTTATAAGCTATTTAATAATTTTCTTTAAATTATTTAAAAGATAATTTAAGATAAATATAAGAATTCGCGACGCTAAATATCGGTTTATACTATATTATACGCCTCTTAAATAAAAAATATTCGCTATTAATTATATAGATTCTTCGCTATATAACGAAGTAGCGAATAAGCTTCTTATAAATATCGACTTTAATTAACTCTCGAATATCTTAAAATAATAATAATTATTAATTAATTATTTATAAATTTTTATAGAGTTTATAAAATTAGTCTATAAATCTTTAAATTATTCTTATTTAAATTATATTTTATAAATCTTCTTATAATAAAATAGATAAAATTTAAAAGAATAATAATTAAATAAGATAATTTATTATTTAAATTAAAGTTAATAATAGTCTCTTAAAAGATCTACGCTATTATAAATAACTCGATTTATAATTAATAATTTAGCGATTATAAAATAAATAATTATATTTAAAAATCGATTTAAATAAATTAATTTAAAATCTATTTTCTCAAATAATTATAGCGAAAAAATTAATTCTTTATTTACAATCTTTTAAAGATCTAAGTTTTTATTTAAATAGTAATCTTATTTATAAGTTAATTTTAAATTAAAATAATCCTCTAAATAAGAAGCGCTTTTAAATAAATTTAATTTATAAATTAAATATTAATTAGATTAAAGGGCGAGTATTTCGAATATTCTAAGTCTATTCTATTAAAAGAACTTAATTTAATATATCTTATATTACTTATACTTTAAATTATACCCCTTTATATATTTATTAATTATATTTTAATAGATTTTTAATAGATACTAGATATATAAAAAAAAAAAAATTAAAAAAATCGTTTTTTAATAAAAAGTAGAAAATTTATATAGGATATTAGAATAAATATATATATAATTAAATATCTTAATCGTTTTTAAAAATTAATTTAAATTATAAAGGGAGAAAAGAGAGAGAAATTAAAAGTAAAAGAGAAAAAATAATTAAAAAAAAGAAAAAAAAAAAAGAATAATTAAAAAAGAAGAGAGAGAAAAAAAAGAGAATAATTAAAAATAAAAGAGAGAGAAAAAAAAGAGAGAGAAGAAAAGAGAGAAAAAAAAAAAATAAAAGTAAGAGAGAGAGGAAAAGAAGAAAAGATAATTAAAAAGTAAAAGAGAGAGAAAAAAGAAAGATAATTAAAAGTAAAAGAGAGAGAGAAAGAAAAAAAAATTAAAAGTAAAGAGAGAGAGGAGAAAGAGAAAATAATTAAAAGTAAAAAGAAGAGAGAGAAAGTAAAAGTAAGAGAGAGAGAAAAGATTTTTTAAATAGAGAAAGAATAAAGAAGAGAAGAGAAGAAGAAAATCTTCTTTAAACTTTTTAAGGTCTCTTATTAAATAAAATAATTCGTTTATACTATTTTTTTTTATAATTAATTAATAACTTATTAATAACTTGTTAGAATAATATTATTTTATATTATTTTATTATTATTTTATTAAATAAGATAATTTTAATATAGAATAGTTTTAATAATTTAAATTAAAAAAAAAGTTTTATATAAATTTAGATTAAATTAAGAAAAAAATTTTTAAATTTTAATATAAAAGTAGAAGTATATAAATATAAGATATATTATAAGTTAATTAAAATATAAATATTAGCTTAATTAAGATTTTTCGAATATATTATCTAATTTAATAGAGTTATAATAAAATTATAATAAAAAATAATAGAATAATAAAATAATTAAATATAAAGATAAGATATTTAGTTATATTAATTATATAAATTTTTATATTTATAATCTTTATCGATTATAAAGAATTAATATATTTCGCTAAGAAAAGAAATTTTAGTCGACGCTAGACTTAGTATTTAAATATATTATTAAAATTTAATATAAAGATTATTTATCGATTTAAATCTTAGAATATTAAGATTAATATATTTATATAAATAGCTGAATATAAATTAATCGATTTTAAGAATAAACGATTATATTAATAGTATTAAATAATTCTTATTTCTAATTAATTAAAATTAAATAATAAATATATCGATATATATATAATTAATAATTTTATTTATTATAAAGTAGTAGAGATTAATAAGAAAGATAAATATTATATAAAAATTCGTAACGCTATTATCGAAAATAAGAATAAGTTTTAAGAAATTACTTTTAGTAAATACTTCGTATAAGACGAAGTACTTTATTATAAGAATCGTTTATAAATATTTAATAATATATATATCGATATTATTCGAGAGATTTACGATTAACTATTCTATAGCTATTTCGAGATAATATATATTTATAAACTACTTAAAAGAGAATATTATTAATAAGATATAAGAGCTATCGTAATTATCTACGTTAAGAATTATTATATCTATTAAAGAGTAAAGATATCTCATAATTAAGAGTATAGTTTATTATAGTCTCTATTAATTCTATAGAAATAATAATAAGATATATTAATCGACTTCGTTATAGACTTATCTATATCTAATAACTATAATACTATTTAAATAGTAATTAATTAACTTATTAAGAAATATTATTATATAATCTATTTTAATATTAATAAAGATATTATTATTAAGAAGATAGTTAACTTATTATTTAAGAAAATATTTCGTCTATATAATCTATTAATCTTAATAATATTAAATCGAGATTTCTAATTTATAATTATTATATAAAAGTTTTTTTATAAGAGACTAGATATTATAGCTAAGCTATTAATAGTCTTTTATTCTAAAATTAATAAATAGATTAAATAAGCGAATTAAGATATAAAGCGTTATCTTTAAATATATTATAATTATATATAGAATAACTAGATAAGATAATTATCTATTATCGAGTTTATCGATAATAATACTATTTTATTAACTATTAATATTCTATCTTTTCTTATAAATAAAAAGTTTTATTCTTAAATAACTTTTAATTTAAATATTATCGATTATAAGATTATATATAAGCGTTTTAATACTACTTAGACGAAGAATATTACGAATTATATAAAATAAGTTTTTAAATATATTTAAAGTAATATAGATCGCGTTTAAAGGGCTATAGTTACTGGCCGAAAAGGTATAGTATATTTCATAGGATATTCCATATCAAGTGATACTATACCGTACCCGGGTATGGTATAAGTAGGGTCGGATATCATTTCATTTTTCTAATATGGGTTCGGGATCTTAGCGGGATATCTTACGATATAATATATCTGTAGTATTATATTATGAAATGATATATATATAAAATATCTCGGTTAAGATTTCTATATTTATAGAATAATCCGACTAAGATATATAGAATATATTTATTCTTCTTTATTAAGAGAGAGGGAATATAAAGAGTAATTTAATATAGCTATTTATCTTCTTATTAATAGTAATAATTAGAATAATAATTAGAACTATAAGCGTCTTTATTCTTCTTCTTAAAATTATAATATAAAAGAATATTCTAAATTTTAAATCTTTAAATATTATAAGAATAAAATTCTATAATTATCTCTATTTATATATTTATCTTAACGCGTTAAATAAGCTTAATAAACTTTATATTTATTCTTCTCTTAAACCCTTCGTTACTCTTCTATTCTACTCTATTATAATTCTTTTAAATTCCTTAAGTCTATCTTTATCTAATTAAACTTATTAACTATTTATAAATAAATTCGCTTTTCGAGTTATTTTAAATCTCTTTATCGAGATTAAATCTATTATTATTAATCTTCTCTAATTATAAGCTTATTAATTATTTCTCTATATATTATAGAGTATTAGTAATATATCTTAATAAACTTATAAATATTAAACTTATCGAAGTACTTTTTATAAGCTCGTTATCTTCGCTAATATAATTATTATAGTTATTAATTAAATTTTTATATAAAGTATTATTAGCTTTTTTAGTCTAATCTAATATATTAAGATCTTCTTTAAAATTAAGTCTAATCTATTTAAACTTATTTTCTTAATACTTCGTATAAAGAATTATTATTAGAGTATAAAATATTATTAATAAATAATACTTCTAAGTATTATAATATCTTTTAGCTATTAAGAAATATCGCTTATACGTAATAGTCTCCGCGGGAGAATAAAAAATATTATAAGCTATTTGAGTAACTATAATATATTTAAACTTTAATTTCTTTTATTATTTTAGAATCGAAAGATTCGCTAGATTATTAAAAGAAGCTTTATAAAGATTAAAGATAAGATTATAATTAGAATAATAATTAGAAGACTTATCGTTTTATCTATATCACTAAAGCTAATTATATTTATCCTTATTATCTAAATTCTTAACTTTAGATTTTATCGCTTAATTAAATATATTTTTATTTAATTAACTTATTCGCTTAGCTCTTTATAATTAACTACTTATATTAATATTTTAATAATTTTAGAATATCTTTCTAAGCGCTTTCTAGTAGATCTTTATCTATAACTTCTCTTTAATATTAATCTTTTAATTTAATTTCTTTAATTTTATATTATTATAACTTAAATATAAAAGCGTAGTTTATTTATATAGATAGTTTAAATCTAATTAAATTCGATTATAGTAGATAGTTAATTTCTCGCGAGCCGCCTTAAAAGCTTTAAGAAGTTCTTTTTTTTAAAGAATTCTCTTTCTTCTTAATTTCCTAAGCTCTTTATCTATATAGTTAAATAGATAATTATAAATATTAAAAATGTAGTAAATTATAGCCTTCTTTTCTTTATTTATTAATTTTATAAATTTATAAAAAGATCTAATAAGCTGAATTAAATATTAAATCTATTAGAAATTAATTAAAAATTATTTAAATATCTAGACTATAGTTTCTATCTATAATTATTTCTTATTACTTAATTTTAAATAAATAATTAATCTATTCTCTAAAAAGTATATAATATTAATATAAAGAAGTAAAGCGCGGATTAATATCTAATAAGTTAAATTTTAGCGAGTTTTAATATTCTAAAAAAGCTTAAAAGAGCGTCTTTAATAATATTACTTTTTTTTAAAAAATTAATATTTATCTAATATTAAAATATTTTTATTTTAAAGTCGTTTAGCTTATAATATAAAAAAGATCTCTTTACGCTAGTCGCTAATATTAATATATATAGCGATTTTTTAAATCTTAATATAATTAATAATATAATAATTAGAATAATAATAAAAAATATTATATCTTTATTAGAGTTATCGATAGATTAATTATACTTATTTAAACTTAATTCTTATCTTCTTTATTATCTTAGCTTCTTTAAAATTTCTTATTTATTAAAATAACTCTAATATTATCTAGAAGTTCTTTTAAGATTAATTAAATAATATACGCTATATAAAGAATATATTATAAATAATTTAAAAATTTAAATTCTTTAATATTAAGCGAGTTTTTTATTACGGAAATAGAAAGATAAGTAATTAAATCTTCGAAGAGTATATTATTATTACTAGCGTTATTAATTATAAGTTTAAATATATAATTTTAAATCTTATATTTTATAAGAATTAAATTAATAATACTTATAAATTTCTAGCTAGTATATTTATCTTCGATATATTCGAAGTCTATAAAAATCTTATATTATTATTAATTAATACTAATAAAAAGGCTAGAATTATTATAAATAATTAATAGTTATAAAATAATTAATAATCTAGAGCTAGAGAGACTTTAATATTATCGACTAATAAATTCTTTAATAATTCTATCTTTAGCTCTATAGCTTTTCTTATTAGCTAATTCTTTATAGTAAATATTAATTCTAATTATATATTAGAGTCGAGATAGTATAAGAGTTATAATATTTTAAAATTATTAATAATCGTAAATAAAATATCGATATTTACGATCTAGCGACGAAATTATTTCGAAAAGTCTTTATATATAAGCTTTCAGTCTTCTAGTATTATAAGAGAATCTTAATATTATTTTTTCTAAAATAAATAGTAAGTTAGATATTCTATTTATTATTCTATTTATTAATAATCTATATTATCTAGTTTAGAAATATATCTAATTTTTATAACTATTAACTAGGTTCGTTTATTATAAACTATTTAAACTAGATTTCTTAATATATCTCTTAAACTTAATATATACTATTATATTATTTATTCTATAATCTATAAATAAATAAATTAAAATCTTATTATAGTAATAATAAATAATATATAACTCTTTAGAATTAACGAGTGTATATTCGTTAAATTATATCTATTTCTAGAATTTTCTAATTTTTAAGCCTTAATAAATAGATTAACGATTATTATTAGATTTAAACTAATTCTATATAACTTATACTATCTTTATTTATTACTATATCTATTATTTTTTATTATTAATATTAAAAAAAAAGTAAGATTTATTACTATCTTTATATTAAAATATACTTATTAATATCTTATACTAAGTATCGTTAGTTAAGAAAGTTAAATCTACGCTAAATAAAGGTTTAGTTAATATTATAAGATTAAGACGTTTAAAGAGAAATTAAAAGAGATACGTAAATAAATAAAATATTAGAAATAAAATAAAATTAATATTTAATATATAAATTCTATCTTCTTATTATAATAGAAACTTATATTACTTTAATAACTTATATCGCTTTAATAATATATCGTTATATTATTTTCGATATTTTAAATTAAAGATTAATTCTTTCTAATTAGCGTTATAATTAGTAGTTATATATTTAAAAGTATATAATAATACTAATATAAAATTAATATTTAACTTTATTAATTTAAAACTTTAATTAGTCTAGCTATTAACGCTTTTCTACTTAATATAATATATATTTTATTTACTTTAATATTAGTACTTATTTACTACTATATTATTTTAAATATTAAAATTAAGAATTATATTTTTTTAATTAATATTCTAATTATTAGCTATATTAATAAGAGCGTATATTAATATCTTAAAATTATTAAATAAATTTTATTAGATATTAATATAGAATTAAAATCTAATTTAAACGCTTTAATAATTTAATTAGCTAAACTAATTATTATCTAAATCTTTTATATATAAAAATTAAATCTTTTATTATACTAAAATTATTTTTAAATTTTAAAATCTTTCTTATTAATACGACTCTCTCTTATTCGAGTAATATTATAATATCTTTTACTTAGACGTTAAAATATTAAAGTATTATATTCTCCGCTTTTAATTAAACGACCTCGTCTTTAAATTAATATCTTTAATCTTATAAAAATAATAATTAATTCGTTATAGACGAAGGCGAAAAAGAAATAATATCTTCTTCTATTTTTAGAGTAAAAGAAGAGAAGAGAGTAAGTAAATTAATTATAAGCTATACGCGATCTAATATCTAAGAATAATAAATTAATAAAGTTATAATATTAAAATAAAGAGCTCTTCTTATAATTAGTAAATATGAGATTAAATAGAAATTAATTAAATTAATAAGATTATCTTTAGTGAATATATCGCGTATATAAAGAATATTGAAATATACGAAATATATACGAAATATAAGAGAGGGCGTATATATATAGCTATAAATATTTAAAGTATATTTAAAATATAGAAAAAAGCGCTTATATATAGCTTTACGATATATATTAATAAAAAAGAAGTTAACCTCTTTTTCTAATTAGCTTTCTAATTAATATTTAAACTTAATTTATCTTTAAATAGTATTTTATTCTAATAAGATTTTAGTTATATAATATTAATTAGCTCGATAATAAATACTTAATATTATTCTTTTCTAATTCACTCTCTTCTTTCTTAAAAATTCTTTTTATTATTATAGTAATTATATTATAGTATATTCGTTTATTATAATAATATTTATATCTAAAGAAAATAAAATTATTTTTCTTATATTCTATAGTTAAATTAAATTAATAATATTATTTTTATAAAGTAAGTATACGTCTAATAGCGCTATATCTCTTAATATAATAATTAATTATAATATTAAATATAATTCGTTAATATATAGTATTATTATTTATTAAAGTTATTAACTCGATAATCGCGAAAGCTTAGAAAATTTTTAATAATTTATTAACTATTAATTTAGGCTTATTTAAATTATCGAAGTAAAGTAAAAATAAGATTTCGCGAAGGCGAAGATTAGAAAATTATACGCGAAGTTTAAAAAATATAACTATAAATAAGAAAAGTACGTAGTTATATTAATTATATATATTTAAATTAAATAGTAAATTAATTATATACGCTAATTAAATTATTACTAATTAGACTTTAAAGCCCGTATATTAAAGAAAATCCGCGAATTATAAAAATTAATAAATTTAATTATTTCTTAAATTATATTTATTTAGATAATAAAGGAGATCTTAATTTATATAACTTTAAATTCGATTAATTCGCTTTAAATTTAATTCTCTATATTAAGCGTACTTTAAGAAGCTATAAAAATAAAATTAGCGAGCGATTTTAATAATATAACTTACTCTCTAATAATTATAAATAAAGAAAATTACTAACTAATATCTAGCGATTTAATTATATATATTTTATATAAAAAGAATTACTTTATAATCGAAAGATATATAATTTTTTAGATAATTATAATAAGATATAAGCTTATAAATAATAATATAGTATTATTAAAGTCTAGACGTAGTTTTTATAAAAAGAAAATATATAATAAATAAAAGAAAAACTATTCTAAGTTAAGAATAAGATATTCTAATTATTATTCTACTTATTACGCTTAATTAATAATATTTAACTATTATACTTAATTTAATAACTTTATATATTTTATATTTATAAAATAAAACTTCTTAAATCGATTTAAATATAGATATATGTTTATAAAAATATTACTACTTTAATAAAAGAGGCTTCTCGTTTTAGAATCTATATTAAATTAAAGATTATATCTCTATATTTAATAATTTTAGTTTCTATAGTTATTATTAATATCGCGACCAAATTTATATAATAATAGTATATCTTTCTTATTAGCGAGTATTTCTATATTTAATAACTTTAGTTTTTATAATTATTACTAATATCGCGATTAAATTTATATAGTAATAATACGCCTTTCTTATTAGCGGGTATTTCTATATTTAATAGTTTTAGTTTTTATAGTTATTATTAATATCGCGATTAAATTTATATAATAATAGCACGCCTTTTTTATTAGCGAGTATTTCTATATTCGATAGCTTTAATTTCTATAATTATTATTAATATCGTAATTAAATTCGTATAGTAATAGTATATCTTTCTTATTAGCGAATATCTCTATATTCGATAGCTTTAATTTTAATAATTACTATTAGTATCGCGATTAAATTCGTATAATAATAGTATATCTTTCTTATTAACGAGTATATTAATAATTATAAATATTTAAAATATAGTAGAAAATAGTAGGCGATCTTTAGTAATATTCGATCTTAAATTTATAGCTTCTTTATCTTATTTAAAAGTAAAGATATTTATATCTAAAATTTAAAGTAAGTAAATTCTAATATATAGTTAATAAATATCTAGATATAAATCTTCTAATACTTCTTATTAAGCGTTTAACGCTTAAAAAAAGAATATTAACCTTTAATTACACTTATATAAATCTTTTAAAAAAAGCTATATATTAATAGAAAGTTTTAATTTATATTAATTATAATTATAAAGATAATTATATTTATAATTTTAAACGTAATTAGATATTTAAATTATAAGACTTATTATTAGCTAGTAAATAAAAGATTAAATTCTATTAATTATTCTATTTAATATCTTATTTATTATAAGAATATAGAGTTATCTTTTAAAAGCGAATCTTTAAAGATAATAGTCGAATAATATAATATATATATAATATAAAATCTTACGAATTACGCGCTAAAAGGGAAGCTTTAAAATTATAAGATTAATTAAAATTTAATAGCGATAAATCTCGCGTAAAGCTTAAGCTATAGCTCGTATTAGTAATATATAATAAAAATAATAATAATTAGAAGAATATATCATCTAGTTTCTATTAATACTTTAATATTATTAAAATAAAGGCGATATCTATTAAAGCGGTAGTGATATTTATTAAAGCGACGACGGTATCTATTAAAGCAACGACGATATCTAATAAACGCTTTACTATAACGCTTTTAAATAGATTATTACCTTATATAGTCTAAAATAATATTAATTTTTTCGAAGAGCTATTAATAATAAATTAAATATATATAAGTTAAGCTCTTTATATAATCTATCTATATATTAACTTAAAGTTATTAAAAGATAAAGAATAAATATATAATTTAACGTCTACGTTATACTTTAGATATTACTATAATAATATTAAATTATTTAAATAAAAATTTAATATATAAAGAAGATAGTCTTATAATAAAAAGAGTTAATATAAAAAAGAAAGTTTTAGAAAAAAGAAAAAGCTTAGATATCTATCGCGTATATTAAATATTTAGATTACTTTATATTATTTAACTTAATTTAAGTATTAATAGATAACGCGTTTCCTCTTTAATTTTAAAGATTTAAGCTTAAGCGAATTATATTTATTAAGTATTATTATCTAGTATAATTTTATCTACTTCTATAATATTTATAATTATTATTATAGCCCGTATAGATTAAAAGATAAAATATTTAAAAAAGCGAGTTAATAAATAATTATTTTTATCTAATTTAATTAAAATAAAACTATTATAACTTATTAAAATTTTCGCGTATTTCGTTTTTATTTTCTTTTCTTTATATAAATAATTATTCTTTTAATTTAAACTCTATAATTAAAATAGTATATAATATATATTCTCTTTATTTCTAACTTCGATACTTGCTAGAATTAATATACTTTTTAATAAAATAAGTATTAATTAAAATTAAGTATAGCTTAGTATTTATAAATATTCGTATAAGCTCTTTAATTCCTTTATATATATCTATTAATTTATCTTTTTATAGCGATTAAAGTAGAAGATATTAAGTCTAATAATTTATTATAATAAATATTAAATACTAATAACGATAATAATATTAAAAAGTCTCGACGTAGATTAATTAGATAGTAATTAGACTTTTAACTAAAATGAAAAGCGAAGAATAAGCTTAATAAAAATGAAAATATTAAGAGATTGCGATAGCGAATAAATACGTTTACGTCTAAGAAGAAACTGGTTAAAAAAGTAAAGAAAGTCAATATCTTAACTATTAACTACGCTATAGCCCGTAATAAGTATAAAGCTAGATATATTAATATATCGTAATTAAAATAAAAGTAAGCTTTTAAGAAAATTAGATAAAATATAATAGATAAGCGATAAGTAGCTTTTAATTCTAATTATTATTCTAATAGACTTATATTTTAATAATATTATATAAAAAAAATACGCGAGCGTAATTTAAAGAAAGTTTAGAGTTTCGCTTATCGCGTAAATTATTATATATATAAATAAAGACGAGAGCTTAAATTAAGAGGAAATAAATAATATCGAAGTTAAATAAGATATAAGTATTAAGAATAATTCTATTATACGCGCTAATAATTAAATAGACTTTATTTTTTAAATTATTCGAAAGCGCGATATAGAATTTAATAATAAGCTCTATTATAACTTAAATATAAAAGTATTAACGCGTTAATTAATAAGTATTAAGCTATTATAAAAATCTTAAAATATTAAACGCGATTATATCTAAAAGATAAAATTATAAATCTTTATTAATATATAATTAATCTAATATATAATAATAAAAAGTCTACTACGAAAATTACGCTATTTAAATTAATACTTTAATCTTAGTTATTACTCTTACTATTATATAAATAACGCGAAGCTATCTTTTATTCGAGTATATTTAATTCTTAATTCTAATTATTATTATAGATATCATTAATTCGTTCTAGAATTATTAAATCTACTTTTATATACTTTTTATATCTTATCTTTTTTTTAATTAGATAGCGATTAAACTCTAAATTAAAATAAATACTTAGAAGAGAAAAGTTTATAAGTGCTTAATTATATAATTTCATTTCTCTTATACTTTTTCTAATTACTTAAATAATTAATAATATATAATTATATTTTATAATTATATTTATAATAATTAGCTAATAAATTAATTAAATTATATAAAGATAAATTCGCTTTTATCTTTAGTCTAAACGACTTAGCTAAGATAATTATAAGATTTAAATTCTTTTTCTATAATGTAACTCGCTTTTTATATATTATATAAAGGTAAATATCTATTTAAATAGAGATTATTAGAGTTAATTATAAAGTATAATAATAAGAGACTTACTCTTAAACTAACGAACTAGAAAGACTTCTATTATCTTATATAATACTTTAAAAGCGAACCTTTAAATATAATAGCGCTTTAATAGATTTTAATTAAATATAATCTAACGAACTAGGTATTAAAAAAGAAACTTCGAGATTATAAAATTAATTAACTTTTAATAACGATAAATCTCGCGTAAAGTTTAAGTTATAGCTCGCGTTAGTTATATATAATAAATATAATAATAATTAAAAAAATATATTATCTAGTTTTTATTAATATCTTAATACTATTAAAGTAAAAACGATATTTATTAAAGTAAAGATAATATCTATTAAAGTAATAACGATAGCGGTTAAAGCGATAATAATATCTAATAAACTCTTTACTTTAACGCTATATCTAGTATTCTAAAATAGTATTAACTTTTTTAAAGAGTTATTAATAATAGATTAAATATATATAAGTTAAGCTCTTCGCGTGATTTATCTATATATTAGCTTAAAGTTATTAAAAGATAAAGAATAAATATATAACTTAATAATTATATTATATTTTTAATATCGCTATAATAATATTAGATTATTTAAATAAAAGTCTAATATATAAAGAAGATAATTTAATAATAAAAAGAGTTAATATAAAAAAGAAAGTTTTAAAAGAAAAGAAGAGGGGAAGAAAAGCTTAGATATCTATCGCGTATATTAAATTTTTAAATTACTTTAAATTATCTAGCTTAAATTAAATATTAATAAAATACTTTCTCTTTAATTTTAAAGATTTAAGCTTAAGCGAATTACGCTTATTAAGCGTTATTATCTAATATAATCTTAGCTACTTCTATAATAATTATAATTATTATTATAATTTATATAAATTAAAAAATAAAAGATTTAAGAGAGCGAGCTAGTAAGTAATTATCTTTATCTAATTTAATTAATATTAAACTATTATAACTTATTAAAATTTTCGCGTATTTTATTCTTACTTTCTTATCTTTAAGTCTTATTATCTTTATAGAAATAATTATTCTTTAAATTAAACTCTATAATAATATACTTAAAATAGCGCGCGATATATATCCTCTTTATTTCTAATATCGATACTTACTAGAATTAACGCACTTTTTAATAAAACGAGCTTTAATTAAAATTAAGAATAGCTTAATATTCGTAGATATTTATATAAGCCCTTTAATTCTTTTATATATATTTACTAATTTATCTTTTTATAATAATTAAAGTAGAAGAGACTAAGTCTAATAATTTACTATAATAAATATTAAATATTAATAACGATAGCGATATTAAAGAGTCTTAATATAAATTAATTAAATAGCGATTAGATTCTTAATTAAAACGAAAAACGAAGAATAAGCTTAATTAAAATAAAAATATTAAGAGATCGCGATAGCGAATAAATACGTTTACGTTTAAGAAGAAGCTAATTAAAAAAGTAAAGAAAGCCGATATCTTAATTATTAATTACGCTATAATTATTAAAAAGTGTAAAGTTAAATATATCGATATATTGTTATTATAATAGAAGTAAGCTTTTAAGTAGATTAGATAAGATATAATAGATAAGCGATAAGTAGCTTCTAGTTCTAATTATTATTCTAATAAACTTACGTTTTAATAATATTATATAAAAAAAGCACGCGAGCGTAATTACGAAGAAGTTTAAAGTTTCGCTTATTACGCGAATTATTATATATATAGATAAAGATAAAAGCTTAAATTAGAAGAAAATAAATAATATCGAAGCTAAATAAGATATAAGTATTAAAAATAATTCTACTATACGCGCTAATAATTAAATAAATTCTTATTTTTTAAGTTACTTAAGAGAGCGTAATATAGAATTTAACGATAAGCGCTATCGTAGCTTAGATATAATAATATTAACGCGCTAATTAATAAGTATTAAGCTACTATAAAAATCTTAAAATATTAAATATAATTATATCTAAAAGATAAAATTATAAATCTTTATTTATATATAATTAATCTAATATATAGTAATAAAAAGTCTACTATAAAAGCTACGCTATTTAAATTAATATTTTAATCTTAGTTACTATTATCGCTATTATATAAGTAATATAAAGTTATCTCTTATTCGAGTATATTTAATTCTTAATTCTAATTATTATTATAGATATCGCTAATTCGTTCTAGAATTATTAAATATACTTTTATATACTTTCTATATTTAATCTTTTTTTTATATATCGCGAGAAGATAGCTTAAAGAAATATAGCTTATTATATTAAGCTACGATACTTTTAAGAGAATATTAAGAAATATATTAACTTTTCTAGATCGGCGATTTAATAAAAAGACTATAATTATAATATATATAATTTTATATTAGATAGCGATATCGAAAATATATAATAGACGTATAAAATCATCGTCGATAATTTTAATTATAAAGTATCGGCGGATTTCGCGCGACTAATATTAGAGAAAGATAAGCTTTTCTTATTACTAGTAGATATAGCTCGCTTTCTTTTATATATATAGAGTAATAAAATATAATCGTATTTAATTTTATATCTTATTAATTTAGCGTAATTATTAATTAGAATAATAATTAGAATAGCTACTTCTAAATATAGAAATTCTAATCGAGATATTTTATATATATATTATTTTATAATATAATATTATAGATATATTATATCGTAGTATATATCGTTAAGATTTTATATTATATTAGATATGGGATTCTATAAATCTTAATAATCTATACTATATTAGAGTATAATATAGTAGATTAATATCTTATATTATATTATACCTTTTCGACTAGTAGCTATAGTTATATAAATTAATAAGTATTAATAAAAGATTATTTTTTAAATAGATAATAAGATCTTTCTAAATAGTAAGAATATTATCTTTAATCGTTCTTCTTATAAACTAAATTATAAGAGATTTAATTTATTTAAGATTATAGACTTTATAGAAATCTTATATTATCTAAAACTCTTATTAAGTATAAGAATCTATAACGTCTTTTACTTTAATCTCTTAAGTCTCGCGATAAATAACCTCTTATTAAGATAGATAAACTCTTCGTTAAAGTATATTACTATTAATAATCGAATTAAATAGATTATTAAAGAAATACTTATTTTTAAATTAATTTATAGTCGTTTTAAGTATAAAGTTAAATAGAAAGGCCTCGATAATAACTCTATCTAATATAATGCGAACGACGGTAAATTCGAAAATTACTAGAATCTAATAGACGACTTTTATAAGCGATATCTCGAAGAGCCTCACCTATAAAGAATTAACTAATAAGATTTTAGAACTATCTCGAATATCTCGTTTTTACTCGAATTAAAACTATTCGATATCTTCGTAATAGTCTTATTTTTTTAGAGTCGAGAATCGATTCTCTAGGCCTATATCGATCGAAAATTATATCTTATATAGTCTTTCGCGTAGAATTCTCTTATTAATTAATACTTAAGTATCTTTTAAAGCTATAATACGTTATCTATAAATCTTACTATCGCCGTCGATAGCCTCTATTAATATCGATTATATAATATCTTATAGAGAAACTTATTTAATATTAAATTAGAGTTTTTAGCGTTTACGATTTAATTCGATTTAGAAGCCCTCGACTAATTACGTCGTATTATTTTATTAATATTTTATTTACTTAGATATAGATTCGAAAATTACTATTAATTATCTTTATATCTATAAATATTATTTTTATTATATTATATTAATTTTCTTCTAGCTAAACTCTCTATATATATTTAAATTATAATTAATAACGTCGCTATAATATAATTAAAAAGAGCTATTACTATTATTAATATCGTTCTTAGAGAAAGATATTATATTAAAAGATCTCAGATACGATTATTTCTTTATTACTTTTATTATTTTTTAAACGTTAAGCGTATATATATATCTATTTTTTCTATCTTTTTACTTATTAATTATAAGATATAATTTAATAAAGAGGGGGATAATATTATAAGCGTATTTTTAATATATCTCTTAGCTCTATAACTAGCGAGTCTTAGCGAAGATATTCTCTATTATATTATATCTTCTTTTTATCTATATAATTCGATATCTTAGTTATCTTATTTAATATATCTATATTAATATTATATCTATATCGATTTTAATATTATTATAGCTATCTATTATAACTATCTCTATTATAGCTACTACTATTAATATCTATTACTATTATATCTATTACTATTATATCTATTACTATTATATCTACTACTATTATATCTATTACTATTATATCTATTACTATTATATCTATTACTATTATATCTATTACTATTATATCTATTACTATTATAGTTATTACTATTATAATTATTACTATTATATTTATTATTACTATATCTACTACTATTATAACTATTACTATTTATTATTAAAATAGTTTATTATTATATAATAGTTATAATAGTAATAATTATAATAATAATAGCTATAATAGTAATAGCTATAATAGAAGTAGTTATAATAGAAGTAGCTATAATAGAGATAACTATAATAGAGATAGTTATAATAATAGTAGTTATAATAGTAATAGCTATAATAATAATAGTTATAATAGTAATAGTTATAATAGATAATAGTAATAGTTATAATTAGCTAAAATAATAATTAGAATAGTTACTTATACTTCTAAATATAGAAATCTTAGTAGAAATATCTTATATATATATTATTTTATAATATAATATTATAGATATATTATATCGTAGAATATCTTATTAAGATCTCGAATCTATATTAGAAAAATAATATAATATCTAATTCTATTTATATTATATTCGAGTATAGTATAATATTACTTAATATAGAATATTCTATAAAATATTTTATATCTTTTCGATTAATACTTTTAGATAAGATAAAAAAGCTATAAATTTAAAATCGAATATTATTAAAAATTGTTTACTATTTTCTATTATATTTTAATTATTTATAATTATTAATATACTCGCTAATTAAAAAGATATATTATTATTATATAAATTTAATTATAATATTAATAGTAATTATAAGAATTAAAGTTATCGAATATAGAAATACTTATTAATAAGAAAGGCGTACTATTATTATATAAATTTAATCGCGATATTAATAATAATTATAAGAACTAAAATTATTAAATATAGAGATATCTATTAATAAGAAAGATATATTATTATTATATAAATTTAATTATAATATTAATAATAACTTTAAAAATTAAAGCTATCGAATATAAGAATATAATTTTTAATTTAATATAGATTCTAAGATAAGAAGTCTCTTTTATTAAAGTAATATTATTTTTATAAATATATATCTATATTTAAATCGATTTAAAAAGTTTTATTTTATAAATATAAAAAATATAAAATTATTAAATTAAGTATAATAGCTAAATATTATTAATTAAGCGTAATAAATAGAATAATAATTAAAATATCTTATTCTTAACTTAGAATAGTTTTTCTTTTATTTATTATATATTTTCTTTTTATAAAAACTACGTTTAGACTTTAATAATACTATATTATTATTTATAAATTTATATCTTATTATAATTATTTAAAAGATTATATATCTTTTAATTATAAAGTAATTCTTTTTATATAAAATATATATAATTAAGTTACTAGATATTAGTTAGTAATTTTCTTTATTTATAATTATTAGAGAGTAAATTATATTATTAAAATTACTCGCTAATTTTATTTTTATAACTTTTTAAAGTATAATTAATATAGAGATTTAAATTTAAAGCGAATTAATCGAATTTAAAGCTATATAAATTAAGATTTTCTTTATTACTTAAATAAATATAATCTAAAAAATAATTAAATTTATTAAATTTTATAATCCGCGGATTTTTTTTAATGTATAAACTTTAAAGTTTAATTAATAATAATATAATTAATATATATAATTAACTTATTATTTAATTTAAATATATATAATTAATATAATTATATACTTTTTTTATTTATAATTATACTTTTTAAACTCTCTATATAATTTTCTAATTTTTATTTTTATAAAGTCTTATCGTTATTTCGCTTTAATAATTTAAATAAATTTAGATTAATAATTAAAAAATTATTAAAAAATTTCTAAACTTTTATAATTATTAAATTAATAATTTTAATAAATAATAATACTATATATTAATAAATTATATTTAATATTATAATTAATTATCGTATTAAGAGATATAGCGCTATTAAGCGTATACTTACTTTATAAAAATAATATTATTAATTTAATTTAATTATAAAATATAGAGGATTTTTATTTTTTTTAAATATAAATAATATCGTAATAAATAGATATATTATAATATAAATATTATAATAATAAAAAGAATCTTTAAAAAAGAAGAGAATAAATTAGAAAAGAATAATATTAAATATTTATTATTAAATTAATTAATATTATATAATTAAAATTCTATTAAAATAATATATTATTTAAAAATAGATTAAGTTTTAATATTAATTAGAAAGTTAATTAGAAAAAGAAATTAATTTCTTTTTTTTAATATATATTATAGAGCTATATATAAACGCTTCTTTTATTACGATTTTAATAATCTTACGATCTTACTTACTTATATTATAGCCTAATTAGACTTAGCGTATTAAGATCTTTTAATCTTTCTATCTTACTATAAAGCTTATACTTATAATAATTCTATATAGATAGTATTCTCTTTATACTATAATATAGAGTTATTATATATATTATTAAGTCTCTAATATAATATTATCTATCTTTTTTCTAAAGTAATAGTAATTTATTTATTAGTTATACTAAATATATAGTTAAGAAGAAAGTATATTATTAAGAAGTTAGTAGCTATAGCTAAAGAAGCTTACTACTTAAAAGATTATTTAAAAGAAAGTCTTCTACTTATATAAAGATTAATCTAGCTAGATTAAATAAGAATTTAAAGAAAATAAATACCTTTAATATATTAAAAGAAATAGACCTTAGACTAAATCTTCTTCGTATTCTTATTAATTTAATATTAATAAACTCGTTAATTTTAAATTTAGATAATATATAAAGTTAAATCATTATAAATAAGTTATAGATATATTATCATCTAGAAGAACTCGAGAACTTCGATAAGAAGGTCTTAAATACTATTATATTATTCGTATAACGTAAAAAAAAGCGTTTTATCTCTAGAAGATATATTATTAAATCTAATTTAGATTATATCGAAGTATAACTTACGAATATTATCGAAGAAGAGTCTATTATAATCTTTATATTTATCGCTAATTTATAGAATTTTATAAAAAGCGCTATTAATACTCTTAATATTTAATATAATAAATTAAAGACTCTAATAGAGAGTTTTCGAACTACTAGCCGTAATATTAAGATATTTTAATAATAAAATAAATAACTCGACTAGAATATCGCTTATATTAAGATGAAGATATTAATAATTATTACTTAGCTAAGTAATAATAATAGTTAATTATCTTATAAGCGAGAAATTAATAATAAACTTCGAGGTTTATATAATAGATATCGTATTAATACTACGAAATTTATTAAAGAAAATAAGAAACTTAAGTAAGACTTAAAGTATAAAGAGTAATAGTTAAAAAAGTAATAACCTCATATATTAGCTAATTTAAAAAACTTCGATAAGAAAGATATAGAGATTATACCTATATTTTATTAGCTGAGTATTCCTATTAATAGCATTTATCGAAACTTACGCTATACCCCTATTACGAATCACATAAAGAATATAGAATTAAATAAACGATATCTTAACGTCTCGGATTTTTATAATATTAATAATCGAGATAAGTAGAATAGCTAACGTTAATATCTTAAAGCGAAATTTAAATAAAGCGCTACGATCTTTTTTATTAAACTTAAGAAAATCGATTATATATAGAATTATTATAAGTCTACTACTTATAACGTTATTAAAACGAGAGTAAACGAAGATATCTTAGATTTATATTAAATTATCTAAGAAATAATCGATGAATTAGATAATATATTCGAAATATATAATAAGATTATTAAATCGAATATTAAGATATTTAATTTTAAATTTAATATAAAAATAATAGATAAGAAGGAATTATTTAAGAACTTCTACGCATGATTCTCTATAGCTATCACTTTCTTAAGATTTACTAATATCTATAAGATATCTAATCTAAAACGACTAATCTTTATACGCCTAAGATATTAGATTTTAAGATAGCCTTTTAATACTTTTCGAGAATTAGTTATTTTTCTATAAGTATTAAATATAAATCTTCGAGCTATTAATAATATATTAGATCTAAAGAGTAAGAAAGAGATTAATAAAATTAATAAGAACTTTATCCCCTTAAATAATTAACGTAATACTTTCTTTATTAGAAGAAATAATAGTATTATTATTAAAAATTCTAATATATAAAAATATAAGTATTTTAAATTATTAATAAATAGAATTCGAAAAGAAGATAGATATTTTAAGTATTTAAAGATTAAATATCGTTCTAGCGATAATAATACTTTATATAAGAATATAGATTTATTAATAAAAGAATAAGTTAATATAATTCTAAAAGCCGTCGACGTTAAAAAGAACGTTCTCGTCGAATTATTATAAGAATTAAAAAATTAAACGTCTCTAGTTAAGTCGCCGTTAGGGATTTAAAAGCCTTATATATAAGAATTAAAGAGTTAGAAATAGAAAGGATACTCGCTTCCGTCTCTCTATCCGCGTATACTATTACTATCGAAGCCTCTTTATAGAATAAACGCTAATTAAACTTTTATAAGAAAACTATTATATTAATAAAATAGATTAAGACTAACTATCTCTCGGATATTAAAGTTTTAATATTAAATTTTATAAATATATCTTTTATTAAAATAAATAAGTTATTTAAAGTAGTATTAATATAACTCTATAGATTATAACTAGTTAATAATAAATTAATTTTTATCTTTAATATTATATATATAATCTTAATAAAACTTATCTTAGAAAATTATATAAAAGAACTTTAGTACTTAATTATCTTATTAAGATAATTTAATATTATTCTAGAAATACTATAGCTAGAATAATATAACTCTTATATATTTTTTAAATCTAGAACTATTATACTTAATTTAGATTATTATATATCTAATTATTTATTATATAGTAAATTTATTACTATTTAGAGTAATAATAAGTTTTTAAAAAAGAACTTAAATTATATAGTAAAGATTATATTTAAGAAAAAGAATATAATAGAGATCTTCGCCTATATCTTTATTAAGATAGCTAAAAAATTAGAGAATTAAGTTATTATTATATAATTCTAAGACTTCGAATAACTTTTTAACTTTATCGATAAGAAAACGAAGTTTACTACTAATATCGTCGTTATTATAATAGAAGATTACGAAAAATTCTTTTATAAATTAAGAAAGAAACCTTCGACTATAGAATAGCTACGGGAATAAGTTTTTATAATATATTACGAATAATTAGATATTTAAAATCTTATTAAAACTAATAAACTTCTTATTTATCACTTTATCGACTACGAAATATATCTTAAAAAAAAAGCTATTTTATTATCGAAGAGAGCTTACGAGTTCTTTAGAGATTAAATATTAATCGTAAAAGAATATATTAATAAGATATTAGAAAAAGGCTATATTAGATTAAGTACTTCTCTTTATATAATATTCGTTTTAATTATAAAGAAACTCGATAGAGAATTTAGATTATACGTAGACTATAGAGTTTTTAACGTACTTACTATTCTTAATCGAAATACTCTCTTATTAATTAAAGAGACTCTCGCTAAATTATATATGGCGAAGATATATAATAAATTCGATATTATAGCCGCTTTTAACGAGATTAGAGTAAAAAAGAGTTATAAGAAAAAAATCGTATTTCTTACTCGATATAGTCTATTCGAATATATAATAATACCTTTCGAGTTATATAATATCTCTATTACTTTCTAGATATTTATTAATAATATCTTACGCGAATATCTAGATATATTCTATATTATCTATCTAGACGATATTCTTATTTATAATAATATCGAAGATAAGTATATTTAGTACGTAGAAAAGGTGTTAAAGAAACTTCGATAAGTTAACCTCTATCTTAATATTAATAAATACGACTTCTATATTATTAGAGTTAAATATTTAAAATTAATTATTATAACGAAAGGAGTAGAAATAAATATAAAGAAAATTGAGATTATTACTTAATAAAAGAAATTTAGATATATTAAAGATATATAAGTATTTCTGAGATTCGCTAATTTCTATTAAAAGTTTATTACGGGGTACTCTAAAATCGCCGTATTTTTAATGAATTTTACTTATACTTAATAGAAGAAAGACTTTATTTATTTATAGGCTTAAGAATATTCTAAATAACTCGCTTTCGAAATACTTAAGAAAGCTTTTACTATTACTTCTATACTTACTTACTTTAATTTAAATAAAAAGATTTAATTAGAAATAAACGCGTTTAATTTTATAATTATTATTATTTTATTATAAGAAGATAAAGACGAAGTACTTAGATTTATAATATTTCTCTTTAAGAAGATATCTTCTATAGAGTATAACTACGATATCTATAATAAGAAATTTATAATTATAGTATAGGCCTTTAAAAAATAGTATTTTAAGCTAACTAATACTTCTATTAAGAATCTTATTAAAGTTATTTTAGATTATAAGAATTTATAATATTTTATATTCTTTAAATAATTTAACTCTCGTTAAGTAAGATAGACGAAGTTTCTTTTTAAATTTAACTTTTATATTATTTATCTTCGAAGAAAATAAAGTATTAAATCTAATAATCTTACTCGATAAGTAGAAAATTTACTTGAAAACGAGGATAACGATTATATCTATTATTAATATCGTATAATTTTTAAAAATAATAATTTTAATAAAGGTATTAAGAATACTATATATCTTATTATTATACTTTTAAACGATATAAGAGAAAATATTATCTCTCTAGTTATAATATTATATAAATTTAGCGAATAAAATAATATTAATAATAAGGAGTCTAATAAAGAATTATTATTAGAGATCTTAATAGAGATTTCTTAAGAGGAGTCTATAGAAGAATTAAGAGAAGTCTTTATTATTAATATTTCTAAGTTATTATATTAGATAAAGAACGCTTATAATTATAATAATATTATTTAAGAAATTATATAATTAAAGATATCTAGATAGAGGAAGTTACTACTTAAAATAATTAAGAATAATCTTAAGCTGGAATTAGATGATTATTATCTTTACGACGAGTTATTATATATTAATAATAGATTATATATATCGAATATTCCCGAATTACGAATTAAGATTATTAGAGATATTTATAACTCTTTATCTAAAGATTACGCTAATAGATTATTAATCTATAATAGAGTAAGTAGACTTTACTATTAGTTAAGAATGACGGATTTTATTACCCGCTATATCAAGAGCTATTATATTTATAAAAGATCTAAGACTTATAGAGAGAATAAGTAAGATCTATTTAAATTCCTTTTTATTCCCGAATGATACTAGTAAGATATTTCTATTAACTTCATTATATTACTATCTATTTATCTCAGATATAGACGTCTTTATTAATATATTATAATGATTATAAATAGGCTTAATAAGAAGAAGAAATTCGTTCTCTTAGATACTCTAAAAGTGGAGATAGTAGTTTAGGCCTTTATCGAATTTATATAGCGAGAGAAAGGATATCTATTTATTATTATCTCCGATCGAGATATTTAATTTACGATATATTTCTAAAGAAGACTATATAAAAGAATTAAGATTAAATTTAAACTCTCTATTACGTTTTATTTCGAAATTAATAAATAAATAGAGAACGCTAACGCTATTCTAAAATAATATCTTAGAGTTTATATTAATTA